>NC_091677.1:7787500-8118333 GCF_042453785.1 Malus domestica | reverse complement strand
GATGATAATGGTGGGTGGTGGCGGTGGTGGTGGTAGTGACAAGAAGTGGTATGTAGCTACTCATGGTTGAGTCTTTTTTTTTAATTTTTTAATTTTTAAGCTCCCACTTATAGAAGATAGAAAATGACGCATATTTATATGAAATTTAAACTTAAGAATTGGAGGTCACAAATTCCAATTTTTTTTTCACACGAAAAATTCTAAATTTTTATTATGAATCCAGACAACAGAATTAATGCATGTCAATTTATAAATTCTGACTTTTATCTAAATTTCAAGTTTATTTCCATAATTCAACCATAGCGTAACAGTCATGGATCCCATTTTATGTCCATACTAGAAAATCCCTATTGTAAAATCCTAGCAAAGGTAATTGCTAATTCTAATACTAATGCAAATGAAGTCGTTTTCAAATTTGTGTCTTTTTCTAGTTAGCATCCAAATACATGCTTGTGAAAAGTAAGATAAGAAAGATCGATCTTGTGTCTTTATAGAAAGCAAATTCGAACCATCGATTTCAGCATCTGAAATAGGCATGAAAGCAACACTTCAAGTTTCTTATGTGTGGCAACTTCCAAGTTAAAGAGAAAGACTTGGCTCTTAAGGATTGAAGGGAACTTCTCTCTAAAATACATCGTGACATATTCATAAAATTTCGTACTTATAATCAAAATTACTCATATTATAAAAAAATTTGTAAAGATCATTTTTACAAAATTAATTAAAACTAAAATCATGTAGTCTTCAAACTATATAAAAACAGATGGATGGATTTAGTAAAAGTATTACGAACAATCTATCTATTTGCTACAATTAATTGATTTAACGATCTTAGTTTTAATTAATTTTTTACAACGATGATTTTTACATAATAATTTATAATACAGTTTTGATTATAGACCACGAAATTCTATTAATAGACCACGAAGTTCTGTGATTCATTTCAGCCCAGTTACTTCTTAAGTTTCTCTGTCATATTTGGCAGAAAAGAAAAAAGATAGTGTCGGATTAATTAGTCCTTCGTGTGCCCTGTTGGTTTTTGTTTTGGACGTTTGATATTTTTTCATGTAAATTACAATTACAGAAGGGGCATTGTTATTATTGAAAATCTGAGAGAGATTCTGCCGTGTAACCGTTGTAATGTTCTTTTGTCCATCTCTTTCAATACGTAACACTACACAATATTTTTTTTTAAAACAAGAGGAAAAACCTGGATGACACCATAGGTGTTTATTCCCGCCGTGTAAGTAAGCATTGATTACATGTCACTCATTAAGCACGCGATGAGTGCTCTAACTCACACGGCAATATACGCAAGAACGTGCCGAAAACAACGGTGGAGACACGGATCGTGTCAGATGAGTCACAAGATAACTGGGAAAGACATCAATTCAAATTAATATGTATGTTCATATTCATATACCAAGGGAAACAAGATTGTACAAGAAAGGCTGTAAAAGCTCCCAGAAAGATATGCATATTTATTGTTGCATTTGTTGCCGTAGAAGAACTGTAACTTACAGGTTGGCTCTTCAAGCCTCTCAAAGAATCGTATGGGTTGGGGCCCCCTCTATTTTCAATTTAGCAGCTGCTTCATTGTGGCCGATATCCTCTATTAAAATGGAGTTGATCCACACAGCAACCTCTCTCTCTCTCTCTCTCTCTCTCTCTCTCTCTCTCTCTCTCTCTCTCTCTATAAATATTTTTTGATGTTGTAATTCTCTATATTTCAGTACAGAAGGAAAATGAACAAAGAAAAAAAGACTAGCACACCCGCCTTTATACTGCAGCTCGAAAAGTCTTCCCGAGGTTGGAAGAGGTTCGAGCGGCCTATTTGAAAGTAGCACTCCACAAGGCGTTTTCGCCTTCCCCACACCGGCGGTGGACTTCCTTGATTCTCTCGGCTGACTTACAAATCCCACTGCAGGTCCAATCAAATGAAGCAACACAGATGTTGCCAGCCTGAGCCTTCCACTCACAATCTGCAGCAAACAAGTCTCCATTAGAACTTAAATAATTCTACAATATGAACAAGCATGTGCTCTTATTTTTACATTCAAAATAACTTGAAAGTTCATTAGTACCATGATAATTTTGAATGAGGAGTACAACTTACCGGGTGGGGTGCCGCAACATAGTCTCCGGTCATCAATATGCTGCACATCGAGTCCAATAAACCAAGCTCCCAGTGAGACATCCTCGTTAGCGTACTTGTGTAGGACATGCCTGACAAATGCATACAAATGAGCATCATAAGTGCAATAATAGAAAATAATGTTTTAAACAGAACATGTATTTCAATATCCATCCTTAAAGTTTGAAACTTACTGGTTTATTGATATATACGTAGCCAAATCTTTTGATATAGCATACAGCTGTCCGGTAGCATGACGGAAGTACTTGTTTCCTGGTTCACCAAATTTCCAATACTCGGGTTCATGATATCTCACTCCCCTGTACGATCAAATAGTCAAGAACACAAAGTCAGTTACTTTCTAAAAAATCATCTAAGCACAAAAGGAAAAGATAAATTAAAAAACAATTATAAGCACTGGCTTACTTCTGTGCTAGAACAGGACCAGATTTCATGCATCCAATGTAGAGGTGCTGTTTCTTTCGGTGTCTGACTAGTGTTTCTCCTAGTGTCGCTGCAGAAAATTGAAAACAGATGGGCACAGTGAGATGAATAAATTGCTCTACCAAGTCTAGGTACACCCAAGTTGGCCATCCAGTAAGATCTTGCAAGCTTAAAATGACATAAAGAGTTTTCACAAAGGGTGAAGAACCTAAGTAGTGTGAAAGAGACTACCAATTTGGTATGTATCCATATGTTTCTCAAATGGAAAAGAAACCTAGTTCTTTCACTTTTTATGTCATCGTGGACAATGGTATCATACGAAAAATGCTTATCATTGTAAAAGAAGTTTTAAATTACCAATATTTACGTGGACATCATCATCAACTTTGACATAAAAATCTGCATCCCACGTAGCAACAGCAGTAGCAAAATATATCTTTGTCTTGGCCGACAATTCGAGGTACCCTTCAACATGGTCCTGTGAAAGAGGCATAGAGATGAACATGTTATGTTCAAGACTCAAGTGATCTGCAAGCATACATGTGGAACGAAGAGCGCAATAACAACAGAAGAACAACTAATGGACATTACCAGCCTCAGGATATCTCCATGCTTTCTGCCCTCTGCTTCAACAGCTCTATCTAGAATACCTCCTGACGTGGCACTAGACAAGGAACGGTAAAAACTCGTAAATTCAATTAATCCCAATAATCCCAAGACATAGGAATTTTAAGTTGAACCTAGTAAGGCATCTAGATTATGGAGGCTTGAAAGAAATAGAGAACGTACTGCTACTTCATACATGTACAAGTACAACCGACAAACACTGATTTTTAGACTCAAAGAAAATTTTGTTTTGTGATTACATGGATACCTTTCAATTACCAACACTACAGCATTCATGCTTTTTATGAAATAAGGGTGTTCAATAACACGGAGTTGTGATATATTGTAAACGGCAGAAGTATAGTCTTGGCTTCCATCAGCTATAACTGAATGGGAACCAATGCATTCAGGCATAAGTATTCGACAGACTGCAGCCTAGCAGATCAATGACTTAAACTACATCTGCGATGAATTCTATTCTAGCAGACCACAAAAGGTAATATGTCGCATGCAAAGAATGCATAGGAACCCTCCTATTTAACATTAACTAGCAAGAACAAAGATTAAACAGTCACCTATGACCAATGACAAAGCGAATGATGATACCCTTCTCTTCCTCCAGCCTCTTTCGTTTCTCGCCTATAATTCATGTTTTGCATAAGCAAAAGTAATCAGATAACAGATGTAAACAAATCCAATAGAAAACAACAATGAAGGAATTAGGGAATCCATTTATGTACCTTGTGGCATCCACGTAGCACGAACTGAATCTCTTCTTTTCCGGCTGCTAAAAGCAGTATTAATTCCAACAACCATCAGATACCTTCTCTTCCCGGTTGAATCAGTCTTTGAGTCTCCTGATAATGGAGAGCCACTACGTATTGACTCCTGTGTTGCCCTTGCTGCAGCTAATTCCATCTCTAAATTTGAAATAGTCTTATCTAATGTCCTATTTCAGCACACAATCGAAAACTTAGAAATTAAGTTAATTAACCAAAATCGTGAAACATTATGTTCTTGTACGAGAGAGCAGTAACATACTGTATAGCATTATGAGTCTTATAAACCTCCCCGAAGATGTCCTTATTTTCGCGCTGTACCTCCTTCTGATTCAACTAAAAGCACCAAATCAGATAAACATAGAAGAAAACTTCAGATGAGGAACATGATATACAAATTTTAATACATTAGCCAATAACGAATCTCGGGATGATACAAAATTAAGTTAAGAGGGAAGACATTACAGATTTCGGATTGCAACCCTCGGAAACTAAGTTTAATGTTTCTTCTTCCATAGCTGTTCTCCTTGTGATACCCTTACTTTCTGGAATAGTCCACATTCTGCAACCAGCACATAAATTTTCATCAAAATCTCATGACATCACAACAACCAAATTTTCATCCTTAAACTAAACCGAAATATCTCCTGAGAAATTCATGCATGTTTAATCAAACTCAGAAAATAATTAACCATAAAAAAGATTGAAAATTCAGAATCATCCAGCTAATTAGAACAAAAAAGATCACAAATTTAACAATATTCATATCCAACATCAAAACCAATAACGACCAGTGTTCATAGATCTAAAAATAGAAAGTTAATAAATAAACACTTTCCAATTGAGTAGCCATTTTAGGAAACTGGCTCGAACCCATTACAGAAGCAAGTATAAATAACCGATTGGTTCAAAACCCAGAAGCAGATAATTTTGAACAATTCGAAAAAAGTGATGGTAACATATTAAAATTGTTCAAAAGCAATAGTACCTATTGGTGAAGAACATTCCAGCACAGAAGCAGCTTAAACAAAGAAAAAGGGTCCATTTCTGAGAAATAAAACTTCTAGAAGCAGATGGGTCTCCTCTGCTTTTCCAAGACATCTTCTTCTCCCCCAATTCTCTTCTGCTTCCAAAACAATCAGCTTTTTGAAGCAAAACCCATGAAAGAATGTGGAAGAAGAAGAAGAAGAAGAAGAAGACGAAACAGCACTGTTTTGAAAGTGCGAGAGAATCAGAACAGAACAGAGTGCTTTTTTTTAACTTGTCATTTGTTTTGTTCCTTTCTTAATCCCTTTGCCCTCCTCTCTCTTCTCTCTCTCTCTCTCTAGAAACTCTACTTTGCAGGCACGGGACGTTGAACGGTAGTGAGAGATGACTCACTAACTGCTGTTGAACTTAAAGACTAAATTACCAAACGGTACCTCCCAACTTCTTCCTTGCTAAATGACCTGAGTAACAGGTCCTGAAATCACATTATTGCCCTTGAACATTTTTTTTTTTCTTCTCTCTCTCCCAATATTTTTTAGTTCACTTTCTTCTTCCTACAGCACATATATATTGGGTGGGAGTAGGACCATGCAGACAGTCGACATGTTCTCTTCACTCGCAGCCACATGGAGAAAATGTGGTTTATGGTTCACACTTCACATTGTGAGATGCGTATGAAGGTTTCTTTTGAAGTAGATTGAGAGTCTTTTTCCATAAGCTTTATAAAGATATGCAATCGTAGCCAAGTAATGAATGATGTTTTTATGGACATATTATTAATCTACGAGATATTCATAGTTCAAGTAGTTAAGAGTATTCACTTTTGCATTTCAGGTCTTAGATTTGATTTTCTTGTCTCACTTAAGTCTTGCTACACCATTTGGGTGCAGTGTTCGAAGCATAGATGGATAACTATATACTTTACATAATTTAGAGTAATGTTGTTATTAACGTTGACAAGTGCATGATTGACTCTTAACTAATGTACAGCCCACACACATACATGTGTGGACGACTTTTTGTAGCATAATTCAAGAATTATAGTGTTACAAGCATCTACCAAGTGATCCTTAGTAGAGTTGACCATGGACATTACCCATTAAACAATCAAGTAGACAAATACATAAAGAAATTGGGTGATCATTGGAATCCATTTTCTTTCCTAAAGACTTGCAACTCGCAATAGCACGTTGACCTTTCCTAAAATGCAAGTATTCTTCCATCCATTTTTGACCACATAATAATGTTGGTTGAGTTTAATAATGCACATAGGATCATTACGAAGGCCTAAATTAAGTAATTTTAAACCCCCACTTGTGGTGCTCATAAATCGTTAATTACTATGTTTGAACAACTAATAATGCACAATATATGATAATGTTAGTAATGCATTCGACAAGTTTGGAGAGTTTGTTACACAAATTATTGCCGTTTAGGGTTTTATCATGACTTTCTAATATCACAAGAAGAACTTTTACCTCATGAAATTCAACTAAAAGGTTAAAACCATTGCATCTAATGTTATTTGCGTTTTTTTAAGGAAAGGGCATGATTAAATGTGTTATACTAAATATGTTTTGAAATTGGCTTTAAGGAAGGACCATAATTTAGGTTTAGTAAATAATTACTCTTAATTAATCCACACAATTGTAAATAATGGTGGCCTATAACATATATATATATATATATATATATATATATATTATATAATTCTAAACTCATAATTTTTTGAAATTGGATATTGTTGGATCGAGTTTCGCACGAAATTATTTCATCGGGGAAAGATTAGCCGACGTAACAACAGTTTGGCCGAGAGAAAAAAAAAAACTAATGAAAATGGCTTGAAAACTTTGAGTTTTAATGATAAGGACAAAATAAAGGGTAAAGTGAATAGTACCATGATTGACTTTTTAGTGTAAAAATGTGGTTTTTCGTTAAAGTGAACAGTATCGGGTGCTTTTCGTTAAAGTTCCCAAAAAAAAATTAGTCTCCATAGTCATTTTTTCTTGTAGTTTCAACTTATTACACGCCTAATTAAGCTAACGACTAATTCATGCTAGACTAACAAAAATAAACAAAATTTAGTATAATAAGAATAAGCTGATATTTCTAGTATTATTGAACTATATGATTAGGATTGAACCTAATAAAACTAAAAAGTTATCATACCATTCCGATTAAGCACATTGTAAATCACAAGCATTTCTTAATTCTCATATTTAATTAACAGAAAAATATTTAAAATTTATTGGTAAAGAGAGGACAAAGAAAAGAGGAAAGACTTTCAAATCGAAGAATTTGAATTTGGAGGGACATTTGAAAAAGAACAACAAAAATTTAGCTATAATTGTGGTTCATGAATCATGAATTGAGATTTGTGAGGGCTTTTATTTTAGAGAACTTTAACGAAAAGTTGTCGGTACTGTTCACTTTAACAAAAAATCATATTTTTACACTAAAAAGTCAATCATGTTACTATTCATTTTACCTTTTATTTTGTCTTTATCGTTAAAACTCAAACTTTTCAAACCATTTTCATTACTTTTCCTTTTATTTTATAATCATCATATGAAAACAATAAAATAATAGGGGGAAAGAAGCACTTAAAAATTATGAGAATCTCTTAAGCTGATGATAAGAACCTAGTTTCTACACAAAAAGAGAAGCCAAAGGCAACAAGTTAGGACTCGTTTAACAGTGTTTTTAAAATAGCTTAAAGTGTTTTTGGGTATCAAAATTACTTGAAGTGTTTCTTGCCTGAAAAACTAGTTATGTTTTTGTATGTTTCATTTACATTTTTATTGAAAATTTGATCCAAAAACACTCTTATCAAAAACAATTTTAGTAAATTTGAAAGCGCTTTCAAATGAAGATTAGGCTGAAAAAGTAGCAAGTATACGCTATCAGATCTAAACATCTGTTACGTGGCGCGATATGATTAATAGGATCTTAACGTTGTCCATTAATTATGTGACATGTGGTGCTCCAACTCACGGGGAAACTGCAAAAGTCTGCATGGGACTAGGGCCACGTGTCACGTGTTATTATTGAGTATTTCCACGTTACAGAGGGCTGGACATCCTATCTGCTTCTTTCAGGAGAGCAAATTAATTAGCTGGGTTTCAATTTGGTTAATGTGTTGGTATAATGGTTCTTGGATTAACCCTCAAATTATATCTGAACAAAACCCAATTGATTTTTTTTATTACTGGAAACTCAGAGTTAAGATTCAGTTTAGTTGGCAGTTTCGCTATTGGTCGGTTTGGACCAAATAATAAGCTCATTAGAACTCAAAACTTAATAAGTTTAGTTTTTTTCTTTTTTATAATGAAAGAGAAGAGTTTGAAAGTGTTACGATAATTCGAAATAGAGAAATTTCGAACCCAAAACGTATGATTAAAACTTAATAAATTTAGCTTAGTTAAACTTGAAGTTTGAAAAATACTCAAGTACTACTTCCATAAACAGTGAATCAATCATGCTAATAAGCCATCCCTACTCTTACAGTGAAGTTTTATTTTTCTCTTTAAGAAAGGACAAAAGAACCAATTTTTTATTTTTGTTTATAACAATTATGACATCTTGAATTGAAGTTAAAGTTAAACATTCTTTTCATTGGGTGAACAATTAATTAGGAGCAAAATCCAAACATAACAAGAATGCACTAATTTGAACTTGCAGAACTTTTTTATTTTCTAAAGTAGTCCGCCATCAACAGATTCGCAATTGTGATCGTCTAATTCATGATTATAACCAAACTTAATCAAATAATCAGCTGTAAAATTAGTTTCTTAATAAGTATGTTTTATGAGTGTAACATTTCCTTCAACGAAACGTAATTTTATTGCTTGAATTATTTTTCAACTATTTTAAAAGTGTGATGAATGCGTTCCAATAGAAAATGGTGAGTTGTTGATCACTTTTTGGGGGATCCAGTTTTTTTTTCTTTATCATTTTCTGTTTGGAAGTATTTAAGAGAGAAAAAATGGTGATGCTAGTGTAACAGTAAGTGCATATGTGTAAGATTCATCTTGAGTTGTCAATTATTATGATAATCGAATTAATTGAAAGTCGGGTAACTTGATCTTTAATTCATTTGACTTTGATAGTGATTTATATTGATTGACAAGAATCATAGAACGGAGATACATTAGTTGACTATTTGGTTTCCTAATTAAGTAAGACATATTGTACATGGTGGAACAATATTTATGTTAAATGGTGATTTTGTGTATCTCTCGGTTAACTATAATATGCGGTTTTAGAGGAACCCTACTTACCGTATTAAGGATGTCCCTGCTCTAAAAAAAAGTTTCATTCTAAGCAAACCCTACTTCTTGCTAGAACACTTTTGTTTGAAGAGAGTAGAAGACAACCTTGTGAACTCAAGCCGTCATGCCTCCCATCGGAGCAGCCATGTTGTTAAGATATTAAGTTATTTACAATATGGACCAATTATTCATGCACAAACATTATCAAGGGACAATAAAAAGTGTTTCGAAACACGAAACATGCAAAGCCAATCACTCTTTTAAGATCTTTCCATTGGCAATTGCAACCAAAGTTATATATCATATTAGAGAAAAGGTGCAAGCAACATGCATATTGTATTGTCTAGAAAACATGTACTATTGTTTGAATTTTTTACTTAAACAATGATATTATCTATATTAAAGAGGTGGGGGAGTGGACTAAGCTTCACAATAGACTAACAATAATGTGGTTCAAATTCGCCTTTGACGAGAATCGAACCTAAGATTGTTATGGAATTTTTTTTTACACTTAATTTGATTTGTTTCTACTCTTTAGGTAAAGTTCTAATAATTTTCATATTATTCATACAATTGTAAGTGTGGTATAAAATCATACATTAGAGTGATCATTTTTAATGAATAATTTTATATTCAATTCATCCCCACAGTTATAGCTTTTGTCTAACAAATAAATGAACTAATCATGTATAAAAAATTGCAAAATTAAGAAAGAAAAGAGAAAGAAAATAAGGTGCGATGTTGAGATCGGTTGGGGGATATGTTTGCTTGGAAAAGGATGCCCTGTCGCTTTACTGCACCACCACTTCATGCAGTTCATATTCTCTCCTACTCTAAGCAACCGCCATTGCACGAGACTGGTTGGTGCAGTTGCAGGTGCATCCCATTTATCCAAGCCAACAGAACTACACAAGTCTTTCTCATGAAGCCAAGGGGTATTTCTGTACCATGAAAATTATACTTTCTGCCATTTTTGCCAATTTGCAAAGGAAGCTATAGCATTATTTTTAAGGAAAACTAATGAAAAAGGCTTGAAAACTTTAAGTTTTAATGATAAGGACAAAATAAAGGGTAAAGTGAATAGTACCAAGATTGACTTTTTAGTGTAAAAATGTGGTTTTTCGTTAAAGTGAACAGTACCGGGTGCTTTTCGTTAAAGTTCCCTTTTTTTTAGGGCATTTATATCCAAGTCCAAAAAAATCAGCTACTTTTGATTGAGTCCAGTTAAATGTTCTTACCAGTTTAGGTCTAATTGATCTCATCTTATTCCCGTTTTTCCCTTTATAGTAAAAATAAATATATATTTAAATTTCCTAATTTATGCATTATTTACTCAAATTTGAATCTTCGAATTCCTCAATCTAGCCACTATTTAAGGAAAAAATTTAAAAGTAAGTTCATGGGTATGACTATAAACCCACGACTTAAGTTGAAATGAATGATATATAAAAAACCTATGAACAAAAACATGTGATATAGGTAGACTATGAACAAAACCCTGTGATATAAGCAATGAACAAAAACCTATGGTATAGGTAGATAAATACTTTTAATTTGAATTAGAATATCAAGAAATAATGTGTGTGTGCGCACTATTAATCCATGGTATAAGGTAGACAGAACAAGATAACCTATGATACATGTAGACAAACACAATTAACTTGAGATAGATTATCAATAATGTGTGATAGGTAGATAATACAATTTATCCATGATACAGGTAGTTTAAAACACACAGAGGTAGATTAGAAAAAAATTTTGATATATATACCAAGAAGATCCATAGAAAATGATGAATAAAAAGATGGCGTTGAGGGAGTAAAACACAAAGAGGAAAGAAAGAGTTTTAGAATAGACAAAAAATAAAAAATAAAAAACAGAGAAATATGAAAAAATAAAAAATCAAAGCATACAAGATTGGCTAAATTCTACAAATCAAACCAACTATAGAAATTTGAGGTTGGACATCTTTGATCATCTATGCTTGGGAGCAGGGAGGAGGGAAAAAAAAGAAGATATCGTGAGGGATGAGAAGGAGACATCGTGAGGGAGAAAGAGAAGGAAGAATAGGAAACGTTTTGGAGGATGAAAGAATATTAAAGAGATTTAAATTCCTATACTTAATCCGATCATTAAGCATAAGATAATCCTATGAATAAGGATTAAAAATCATCATAAATAAAAAAAAATTAATAGTATATTAATTACTTAATTAGTCATTTTAGGGATAAATTTGGCAGGAGAATAAAAATAAGCTGATGTGTACAATGAGCCATTGGACCTAAGTCAATAATCAAGCAAAATTGGACTATACCTCATAAAGGCTCACAAAATTCCAAGATGCTAATTGTTAGTTTGATTTAATTTGTCGGCTTCATACACATCATATACAGGTCACCTATTTGTATGTAATATGTGGTATGCGTGCGATGGAGGGTGCAAGTTTGATATACATTGTTGACATTTTTTTAGCAACTTCAGCTAGCTTTCAGAGTCATTATTATTTGTCTTGTCTAACATGGTATTTCGATTTGGTTGAGTTTGTGTGAGGAATGATACAAGTTAATATATTTTCTAGTATCATAAGTTTTTAGAGTCATTGTTTAACGTGGTATTTCTCCCTGATCTGATTGGAAATGCGCACAAAGATTCAAACCAAAATTCTTTTATTCCGTCATCTCTTACCCTAATTGTTGATTTTTTTTTTCACATTTTCTAGCATACCATAAAATTTAAAAATAAATCATTTGCTAGTGTCATACACATTTTAGAATTGTAAAGGAACTTCCGTTTTCATAATAGAAATGCTTATATTAGTCACTCACTCACGTATGATTGATTTCTAACTAAATGCATGTGAGTTCAACCATAGAGTTCATATGCATTAACGATTAGAAATTATTCATACCCCTACACTCACTAAGGTCTTTAGTTCGAGAAGTTTCCACACTCCTGCAAAATAATTAAATAATAATGGAATATTACCCAAAAAGAAAACCGAAGATTGTGCAATCTTAGTAGTTGTGCTTTCATTATTAAACACATCAATGTTAGCTGAAATGGAGTTGTTAAACCATACTACCATACTACAAATCATACTCCGAGTTGCCACACACACACACACACACACTCTCTCTCTCTCTCTCTCTCTCTCTCTCTCTCATGAAGGCGGCAGGCCCATGAGGGCAGGTATGTCCCACAGATATAAAACTGGGCCTCCTTAATGGCAGCATTAATGCCCCATCTAGAGTGGGCCACCATCTTCCATCCACTGCTTTATGTCTGCAGGCCCATACACATGTGCCATCTGCAGTTCCCTTTATTCCCTCCCATCCATTGTTTACTTTAAGCTTCTTTTTTTTGTTTTTTTTCCTTTTTTTTTTGTTGTTGTTGAACCCTAGCTTCTGGTTTTTGTATCTTTAAGAATTTGAATTTCAAAATAATGTAAAAAAAGTGAAAAAAAGAAACATAATGTCAAGCAATATTTGGAAGGCAAGAGTGCACAAGGCGAACAAATTTTGTCTATTTTTCGTTTTTTTATTTTGAATAAATAATATTATCTACACTAAATAATGGAGCAGTGTACTAAACTTTACAATGAGCTAGTAATAATGTGGTTCAAATTTGTTTTTGATGAAAATCAAACATAAGACCTCTCACTTACAAGTTAAAAAAAATGCCACATGATCGTAGTACTATATGGCATACTTCTCTGTGTTATAAATTATAACATGGGTCGACGACTCAGTTGATATCTCACTCAGAAAATTTTATTTTGTAAGGAGCAGGGAAGGACAAAGAATAGGGCCAAGCTTGCCATTCATTTCGATGTCATTGTCAAGAGATGGATCCATATCCTATCCGGATCAAAGGATTCTGAGCCTATAGATCAATTGATCTGGCCTGTTGAAATTTGATCCAACGGCTATAAACAGGGGGTCCCATTAAAAGTTATAATAATTGTAATCGTTGGATCAAATGTCAGCGGGCTGGATCAATTGATCCCTAGGCTCAGGATCCTTAGATCCGGAGAGGATCTGGATCCATCCAGAGATGGCATCAACTCATGGAGTCTTAAGTCTTCACCCACTTATTCCCACACGAAACCAAAACAATATCATCATGTTGTTTAATTCCCAATCCATTTTTTCTTTTATTGTTATTTCATGGAATGGAAGCAAATTATTTATAAGCTGTTGGGCCCGGCCAATGAAAGCGCCGCTGAGTTTTAAAAAAAATAAATGAAAGCGCCGCTGCAGCAGATTGTTGATTCTTTTCGATTATTAAAATATGATGATGTTATTTGCACACTCATTTTTATCTCTCACATATTTCTTTCAATTTTTGACCGTCGAATCAATTGAAGAAGATAAAAAAAAAACAAAGTAACAAGAGTGTGTAAGAGGTCAAACAAGTGTGTGAATAATACTACCCTTAAAATAGAGAAATTTGAGTTCATGAATGGTATTTTGCTTTGTTTTCCTTAATTGTGTATTTTATACAATTGACATCTATATGTTTATATAAACAATTTAAGATATAAATTAAAAGGAAAAAGCAAATTGCCGCGGTCGTGAGGTGTGCATGCTCTAAGTTAACCTTACAATGTTGCTTGAGAAAGTTGTTTATATATGAGTCTTAACACTGTAAGATCTGCAACATATGAGAGTCTCTTCTGGAGAAAATTTTTAGTGTGTTGAGAATACAGTTCATATATACGAGTATCATAATACAAGTGGTTGAAAATCATTTTTTCATGTAAGCAAACACTTGTATTATGACACGGTATAGTGACCGTATTTTCTACAAACTGAAAAATCTTTCCTAGTCCTATACCCACACTATAAATAGCACAACTCTAAACGATCCTCTTCAAACTCATTTAACACTTGTAAGAAACCATACATCATTGCCTTGAAAATCAGTGACATTGTAGACTTGTAATGTCCTATCTGCACTGAAAAAATAATTGTGGACGTGTAGGTCTCACTTTGACGACTCGAAGGGATTTTCAAAATTTTATTTTAGAAAGTGATTCTCTTTAGATTGTGACAGCGCTAAACGAATCTTCTCTCAATCTGTCTACCATACCATTGGGCATATAATGGAGGATTCAAAGGCTCTAATTGCCTCTATCACTGGAGCTATTTTTACCCATGTTCGTCGTCAAGCAAATAGGACTGCCCATCAACTAGCGCGTTATGCTCTTCTTTCGAATTTGTTTATTTGTCCTTGGGATCGAGTACCCCGGGCCTGATCTCTGATATTTTATTGGAAGAAGCTTTGATGTAATGTGTACTGTAATTCCCTTTTGAAAAGAAATGAAATGCTGTCGCTATTTTATCAAAATTTTCTAAGCCTAATAAACCGTACGGCCCAATGGACCATTGTCGGATGCAATGAAGCCCGAGGCACACAAGCGACTCGTCGTATTACTCAAAAGTGCCGCCAAATTATTGTATTGATTTTAAGTTGGTTTTTACATCAAACGTTTTACTACTGTTGGTGTGTGATTTTAAATTTTTAACATCAGTGGTTTGTAGTATTGTTGGTTTGTTAGTTTAGGAGCTTGTGTGTGTGTGCATTTAATCTATTCGCTATGCAGATAGCAATGAAAAATTATGGAGGGAGGCAAATATCGGAGGAAGATTTAGAAAGGGCTTTGCTGGTTGGCATGAGTCCCAACGAGAGAAGACGCTTTGAGAAGAAAAAAGGACTTTCTTTAATGCATTCTAAGGGGAGTATTCAACCAGATGCGGAGCAGGAGAAAAATACAGTTACCAGGTCCACATCTGCCATTGTGAACGCATCGGAAGCTGATACTCTACGTCAGTGGCGGAGCTAGGCTCAGGAGGGGCCAAAAGTCTCACCTAAAACGCTCTTCTGATTTAAGAAAAATAAGGATATGCCATGTTCTAACTACAAACCACCATCATTTGGGTTTAGTACGATGTCGTTCTTGTCATCCTCTTCCTCAACTCAACCCTATATTATCATGACTCAAATTAAAAATAAAAGTCCCTTAGTGGAAGAAGAAAGGAATGAGGAGGGGAACAGATAAAAAAAGGAAGAAAAAAAAAAAGCAAAAGTAACAGTATTAAAAGACTTCAAGGAATTAAATAAAAAATAAAAATAAAAACCAGCTCTCTTGCCTACTTCCTCTCTCTCCCTCTTTTGATCACCTGAGTCCTTCAAAATTGACTGTGACGTTGGTTAATTGCATTAAGAGCCACCAACCTCAAATCGAACCCATTAAAGGAATAAGGCAAAGATTTTTGTTAGGGCTCTAATACCTTGAAAAATCTTTGAAAATTAAGGGGATAACTCTCATTGTTTATGTGTGAAAAAGATGTCAAGGTAGGCCTGCGACCATTCTAGTCCCTTTATGGCTCCACCCCTGCTCTACGTGATTCATGCACCACTGAAGCAGAAGCATTTACCGGAACAGAAAATGGAGATACTTTCATGGTGAAGCATGGTGATTTGGGGACTGAAGAAGAAGCTTTTGCTGTTGTTGAGAAGAACATGAACTCAGACATGAGTGGAGTTGCTGATTGTCATTTTGTATCTGTTGTAAATGCTGATGGTGATGGTGAGAGTAGAGATACACCGAATGGATCAGTTACATTTGGTCATGCCGCAGATGGGGCAACTTCTGAACGTAAACATAGATCAGAAATGTCACTTCTGGCAAGCAAGTTGTGGATCATCTGCTAAAGGAATATGGCGAAGATGGTATTTCTCAATTTTGCCAAAGGTGGAGACAAGTGTTCATTGAATCTGTTCATCCTCGTTTTTTTTTTACCTGCCGGCTGGGATATAACGCCCAGCGGCCCAGGCACATTTCTTGTAGTGCTAATTATATCACATATGGAAGTTAATGCTGCTTTGGATACATGTCGTGGCACCATCACATCGTCATCGTCATCGTCATATCTCCCTCCGCTTTTTGTCTATGCTTGACGCAATTTATTTTATAATTACGTTTAGCTGCTGAAATTTTGTTCCTTTGTGCAAGGGGTTGATAACGGGCACTGTTTTTTCCAGTGCTAGGAGGGACTTCGGCAAATTTAGCGTCTACAATCCAGTCAAGAAGGCTTCATCTACTGAATGTTTATGATCGATACCAACAGACCGTAGGACTAATAAGTGGCTTGTAACTTATTAATCAGCGGGAATATCCAAACTTAAATGAAACAACACCCAAATAAACATGGAGAAAGGCACAAAAGATATCAGTTATTAGTCTAATTAATCAAAAGCCACAACACCACAAAAATCCAATTCATTTTTTTACCAAAACACTACTAGTTACAGCCTCCCCAGATTCATCAAGCTCCTCAAACCACCCATGCCCCCAATCTGGTTGAGCAGCTGCGGATTACTACTCATATTCCGGGTTAACTCACGCATGTCGCCGCTGTTCAAACTCCGAAGCAGCGCTTTCCTCTTGCTAAAATTCTTGCTAGCAGCTTTGCACGCTTTAATCAGCTCTTCTACTTGTCTAACTTGATGACCAGAACCTTGTGCTATCCGTTTTATCCGCAACTCGCTTATCTTGAGGTTCGGGCTATCCAACTCTTGAGCTGTCATCGAATCCATCATGACCAAGAACTGCTTCATCTGTCTCTGACTTTCCCGATCATCACTAATTCCTGCAGGAAATAACCGGCTCGTACATTCTGCAGGCAGCATCGAAGCGAGCTGGCTAGGTGTGCCGACGTTTAGCATGGTCTGAAACCACACTTGCATAGTCCTTATTGTAAATCCGCCCTGTAAGATCTTTTCTGTAATCTCTGCGCATTGATCCATTGGAACAGCTTCGCTAATCTTGTTCACAAGTCCAGACAAGTCCCCCATGCCTAACAGACGCCGGACAAAAGGGTTTCACATCGAAGGCTTCCAACTGATCCATATGCTCTCCCGTTCCAATAAATATGACAGGACTCTTTGTTGCTGCAACAGCGCTAAGAGCGCCGCCACCCTTTGCGTGACCATCCATTTTTGTAACAATGACAGCTCCAACAGTAACGCTTTGCTTAAACGCTTGCGCTTGATGAAAAGCAGACTGACCAATACTCGCATCCATAACAAACACAACAAGGTCCGGACTAATTGCTTCGGAAAGTTGACGCATCTCTTCAAAAAGAGCAGCTTCTTGCTTGTGCCTCCCACTAGTATCCACAACTACGAGATCAACATTATTGTTCTGATCGTTTTTTAACCTCTCCACACCTTCAACAGCAATCTTTACAGGGTCCATCTCTGTGTAACTTCCATAAAACGGAACCTTAGCCTTGGCAGCGTTTTGCTTCAGCTGATCGAAAGCGCCAGCTCTGAATGTGTCCGCACACACTAAGGCGGGTTTCCAACCTTTGTTCTTATGATAATACGCGTATTTTGTACACGTTGTGGTTTTTCCAGACCCTTGTAAACCAACAAACATGACAACTTGACCCGGTTTCTTCCCATTTTTGGGTACAAGCTGATCGAGTTTCCCTGCTGGATCTTGCAGCATTTGGCAGAGTTGATCGAACACGGCTTGCTGAATGATCTTGCGCTTGTTGTGACCGGCAGCGAGATCGGACAGATTGACAATCTTTTTAATGTTGATCTGCATGTCGCGAACAAGGTTGAATTGGACGTCGGATTGGAGCAGAGCGCGGCTGATTTCGTTGAGGCAGTCGTTCAGAACCTTCTCGTCGACCACCGTCGCCTTGATCATCTGCTGGAGGGCACGGGTTATGCTCCCACCTAATTCCGCCAACACCATTGTTGGTTGTGTGATTGATCGGTTTGGCTTGGTTGTGAGTTTTGGTTGGGTTTGGCAGAAAGTTGAAGGTCAAGATAGCTTAGAGTTCAAGTT
This sequence comes from Malus domestica, assembly GCF_042453785.1. Classification (NCBI taxonomy): domain Eukaryota; kingdom Viridiplantae; phylum Streptophyta; class Magnoliopsida; order Rosales; family Rosaceae; genus Malus; species Malus domestica. The sequence goes on along the minus strand of NC_091677.1, from coordinate 8,100,246 downwards.
TTCGATGAGTTTGTGTTGTCTTTTGAGAGTTCTATTTATAGTTTTGAATTTCTTGGTCTTCAAGTAATCTCCCTTCCTATCCTCGTTGGGAGAGATATTGTCATGTCACTAATTCACCAAGCTGGATAGGATGCCAGGAGTTTAAACTTTAATTTGTTTCCTTCTCCTAACCGTAAATTATTTCGATAAATTTTAAACCTAATCCATGTGCAAGCACACAGAATATTTTTCAATTTGTATTTGTTCTTAGGTCGGGTGCAAGCGCATATACAATGCCTGATTATACATAATTCGTAATTATAAATTGAAAACGCGGGTAGATGTTAGAATCCAAACCCAAAAGATAAACAACCTCAATTAAAATATCAGATGAGGTACTATGAAGAATAAAAAAGAAATATGCTGATAAAAAGAACAAATGACACACTATTTCTTTTACGTGGTAAAATCCTACACATAATAGATAAAATTCATTGGCACACAGTTGGTTAAAGAATCCACTAAGGAATAAGGTGTAGACATCAAAATTTTGGTGAAGTAAATGTTCACCAACACGTTAAAGTTTCGACATATTAGGACTTATGTGGTATGCACCATGTATCTCACAAATCGTACGTTGGACACATGACTCAACAAAATCAGACAAGCCATCAAGAAGGACATATGGCGACATTTCACAAAAAATAAAAAAAAAGGAATATTTCTTCAATTAGTTTTAATTTAAATCAAACAAATTAATTTATTTGAATTAATTAGAGGAGTCAAATTACGAACCAAGACACACATCAAGTCTTGGTTCTTTTGTAGGCAAAGCCTAAAGACTATAAATATGAGGCTCCAAGACCAAGATAAGGAAAATAGTCCAGAAAATCATTCATACCCAGACCCCGAAGCTCTAAAGCTCTCAAACCCCAAATTCCCAAACAATTAGAAGATTTAGAAAACTCTACATTCTTCATCATTCTTGAGAAGAATCAACAAACATTGCTACACGTGCCGATTTTTCCATTGCCAAGAGCCAAAACCTCGCGCCATCCGTTGATCAAGTCATCACGACCTTTGGATCAACAACACATACACACTTTACATTTACGGAGATCAAATCAGAGGATCAACTTTGTAAAGAGAGTATAACCCTAAACACATTAATGCAAATATTATTTGGTATGCATGTTCTTGTTTCATTTGCTACAAGAAATTCTTGCTTACATAAAGACTTTTACAAGACTCAGAAGGACAAATACTTATTACACTCGAAATTCTCTCTTGTACTTTTGTTCTTGTAGCACACTTATCTTTCCTTTGCTTTGATTCGATGAACACAACGCACTTCGCTGGTCCTCCTCACGAGCAAAGAGATCGCACACAACTTCGTCACACAGATGAATGATACGATATGATGAAATGATATGCACCTAGAAACTAGGACACACCTAAAATCTATATCATGTACAATCTAAAAAATTAGCCAACTAAGTGCTTGTTTGAATGTGCTTTTAAAATGACTGAAAACGTTTTTGATAAAAATGTTTTTGGAACCAATTCTTAGTAAAAATGCAAGTAAATTCTGAAAAGAAAAAAAAAAGCACTTTAAGTGCTTTTGAAATCAAAAAAACATTTTCTCTACAAGTGATTTCAATCATTTTAAAAACACATCCAAACAAGCTCTAAAAAGCTTGTGCTTTCACAAATACAATGTGTTAATAAACAGATTTTAAAAAATTAATTATATTTTATTTCCTTGATAAGTATAGGGAAATAATTATCCATGCATATTGATAAGCCACATAAAACTTAAACGACTTTCGATTTCAATGAATTTTTGCAACATTAATCTTTCGATAACAACCTAAAAAATGAAAATGAGCCCGAACAAGTGGTTAACGCTGTATGAGGGCATGTATGCTTAATAAGAAATCCATTTCATAACAAATTGGAAGTCAAATGTTATATATATTGTATCAATCTCTCCATCTCTCTCTCTCATATATCGTTTCTCTTTGCCTGACTGACATATCCAGGATAATGGAATGAGAAACAAAACTACAAAAATCATGTTTCACTGCAAACTGCCCAATCTCAACTGCAGAAACAAAGCCTCCGATCAATAGCACGTAAGATCGCTGTGACATCAAACTTTCTCCCACTGCAATCGTAAAAGGTTATCTGCAAATGAAAACCAAAACTTAGTATAGCTCAATGTAACAGAAGTTGCAAGTGCTACATACAGGATGTTTACCAGACGTGAAAACATACCGTCATTTGATATCATTTCAGGCTTTAGAGCCGCTACAGAGACAACAATTGAGACTTCTGATCAATGCCGTTGAAGACAAAAGTTCCGGAAAGGGGCACAAACTGTCTTGTTATAAGCTGTAACAGTGTCGGAACAGTCAATGTCACTTTAAGTAGCTATATGATATCACTAATCTCTACATACAAAGCAGAGCTAGAAACACAAACCTTAATCACTTCCTGAGATGCAATTCCTCCAATGAAAGCAGCAACTGCGTGGAGCTCGGCAGCACCAAATCGACACATCTCATTGATTAGGTCCTCGTTTAATGTAACGCCATTGCAGCCCACATCACTAAGCAGGCCAACAGCTGTAGTCTTCAATCGAGATATGTCCTCATCCATTAAACTATGGGAAAAATGAACACGCATAATCAGTACAATATTATAAATTTGTACCATAATATAGTCATAAACAGTATTAGGTGTTACCCATCAAATTGGCCAGGAAAACTGTTGTAATTGGCAGCAAATCGGTCAACAGCTCTAAGCAAAACATAAAATCCAGCAGCTACACTGTCATGAAAATCAAAAGAAATAGTGAACTTTAAGCAAGACAGATCCATAGTTATATGTAACGTATATTCCTTTCTTATTTTGGGTTGGGGGATAAATAATTTAGTTCATTTGCTCTATTTTTCCAGGAAGGGGTTGAATTCCGCCAAAACTTCCATTAGTTTGCCTCAAGTAAAATTTAAGAAAATATATTTGGTGGGAGAAAAACAACGTTATCTAATCCTTTATATAAATAAAATAAAACAAATATATCAAGAAAACACATGACAATTCCTCTTCTACTCTGACAAGTAGAAATGTGTTAAATAGATAAGAGTGGTACTATACAATATGTAAAAGGATTCTGGAATCTCTATTGTTCAGATCTTCAAGAATATATCATCCCACAAAAGAAATAATAATTCTACAAACAAGATCGCAAAAATCCACGGTAACAAAATCATAATGTACCTGTGATCCTCATCTGTTAGAAGCTTCTGCAACTCTGGTGCGGTTGGAGAATTGAACTCATCTTCGACTAGGCGATACCTGCAAACCTACAAAGCAAAGATTAGTGTTCAACTGAAGTCCGCTAGGCAAACATCAAGAAGCTTAAGTAAAATGTTTCTGAAAGACTAGGACACTAATCCCTAATATGCACACTGAATTCCTTGCTAAAATTCCGCAGGAAAGATGCCTCAGATCTAAGCTACAACTGTTTTGCAAGCCTTACGGTCCAAATTGTATACACAAATGAGGAAAGGTCATCACAAGACTATTTCATCACTGGATAACTACTAAATATCCTAAAAATAGTAGCAATCAAATAAATTATAAAGAGTAAGTCTATGGAGTACAGAATCAATTGGATTCCTTACCACAAAAAGAAGTTATAAAATGGTGAAAACTTATTAAAAAAAAGGTAGGTGAAATTAGAATCTTATGAACATGTTTGGATCCACATTTGCAATTAAAAGAATACTTGCAGGACTGGTGAAGCAATATATGTCAGTCACACAACAAAGTGGAACTCGACACACTTACTTTGAGTTTTCTTGCATTCTTGCAGAAACTTTTTATTGTTGTCTTTGAGATGCTGTTTGGATCCCTACCAATTTTTTTCAGAATAGTCCTAACCCTTTGCTCAATAACAAGATAATCAGCCTCAGCCTTGGCTTGGTAGAGTTTCTGCAAAGATATATAGTGCCTACAAGAGAGTAGAAAGAACTCTTACATCAACAATTATTTTTTTTAAACACAAAAAAAGAAAGAAAGAAGAAAGGCTAGATTATAAGATCGGTCACTAACTCTGTCGAAGATGTCATATCTGGTATTGATCCTTCAAGAGGTGCCTCGCTACCACCTTCATTTTCTATGAACTCCTGCAAAGTGAAGATTTCTGATTACGCTAGTCAAGAAATTGACAATGGTATGGATCTATTGGACAAGCTAATTATAGGCATGTGATTTTCTCAATTAAAAATATTGGTAAGCTACTTACTTATCCATTGTAAGTGGCTGAAATCTCTAAATTCAAGGAAGACAAACTCGGCATGAGAACTCTGAACACATATTCTCTTTGATCATGTTAGGTATTTCACATAAAATCCCCAAAATCTAGCATAAGCACGTAGGCATGGGGCTCAAAGCTATGTGTTCAAAATATGCATGAATGGTGGTCAACTGCCTAAACATTACGCTAATTACCTCTAAACAATTTTGAAAATCAGAGTTTCAGCCTTGAAACTTATAGGCCGATCTGTTGTTTTCCAGAGAAAAAACAGAGGGCCTGGAATCTAAATCAGGAAAAGAGGAATCTATTTGAAACCATAGATGATATGCAATATGGTGATAATCACTTTATTCTGAGCACCTCAGTTTAACACAAAAAAAATTAAGCATGCTATATCCAGTTCTCATGGAAAAATAAATAAAAAACAAACCTTCAACGCTGCCACCATCACCCAAAAATCAGATGAACTGGAATCAACTTCCACACAGCTATCTCCAATTACCTGTTGCAAGTCTGAACCTAAGAGATAAAATGAGAAGAAAAAACAGAATTAACCACTTGTAAAGTCAGACTGATATTCAACCACCAATAATCAAGGCTGAAATGCGGTATGATCATAACCTCCAAAGAAGTATACGGCAACACCCAAAGTTTACAAAGATGTACGAGTCTTCCATCAGCTATGGATGATGCCATTTATCTTTTCTTTCCAGATTAATTATATTATGTGAATGACAGGGGAAAGATGGATAAACTCTGTTCGTCCGAAACAATGCAAGCAACAATGCCAATTCAACCCCAACTCCATTGGAGTGAGAGTAGGATATAATAGTCAACAAGCGTGCCTGCCACACTGGCATTATGCAAGTACTCTAAGTCTCTAACCAAGCTCAATTTGCAGCTCAGAATTACCAAAAATATTCATTAACTTGAAGAATCAGTCAGACTGCAAAACATAAGTGATGATTATTTTGCCGTTCTTGGAAATTTAACAAGACAACATCATCTTTTGAAATAATATACTGGGCAACCACAACCAAACTTAAAATTGATACACTTACTAATTCCTCGTGGAGCAAAGACTTTGAAGGAGGCCTCAATGGCTTCTTTATAGTTATCTTCATCTAGTGCAGTCATCCTAGCTTTAATAAGCTCCTAAGTAATCCAAGATAAATGGGAAACAAATAAACATATTTAGAAGAAAGCAATTGAAAGAAGAAAAACAAACATAAAATGTATAAATCAAGCAGGTAAACCTTGAACTCTTTTCTCTCTTCCCTAGTTGATGGAAGTTTACCATCATGATTTTTGGCCCACTCCTCTGCCATCTTGACAAGAATGAGGACATATGGCGTGTGTTTGTGAGCAACAGGATCCGACACATCTAAATCAATGGTTTCTGCATACCTACAATAGATAATATAATCCATTCAGAATCTTGAAAATCAAACACACGGTGTATATTATTGAACCATTGATTCATAAGGCAACACACACACATATAGGTTAAGAAATCAGAATACCAGTCATTAGTGGCGAAGGTCAATTAGCATAAAATAAAATCCACAAGCAAATACTTAGTTATCAGAAATCCAAATAAGTAACTCTGAAAATGTCTCAGATGAAAACACACAACAACAACAACAACAAAGCCTTTTCCCACTAAGTGGGGTCGGCTATATGAATCCTAGAACGCCATTGCGCTCGGTTTTGTATCATGTCCTCCGTTAGATCCAAGTACTCTAAGTCTTTTCTTAGAGTCTCTTCCAAAGTTTTCCTAGATCTTCCTCTACCCCTTCGGCCCTGAACCTCTGTCCCGTAGTCACATCTTCGAACCGGAGCGTCATTCGGCCTTCTTTGCACATGTCCAAATCACCGGAGCCGATTTTCTCTCATCTTTCCTACAATTTCGGCTACTCCTACTTTACCTCGGATATCCTCATTCCCAATCTTATCCTTTCTCGTGTGCCCACACATCCCACGAAGCATCCTCATCTCCGCTACACCCATTTTGTGTACGTGTTGATGCTTCACCGCCCAACATTCTGTGCCATACAACATCGTTGGCCTTATTGCCGTCCTATAAAATTTTCCCTTGAGCTTCAGTGGCCTACGACGGTCACACAACACGCCGGATGCATTCTTACACTTCATCCATCCAGCTCGTATTCTATGGTTGAGATCTCCATCTAATTCTCCGTTCTCTTGCAAGATAGATCCTAGGTAGCGAAAACGGTCGCTTTTTGTGATCTTCGCTAGATTGCTCCGGTCATTAGTGTGGATAAGTATATAAATGGATAGAGATAGGAAAGCAAACACAAGATGTACGTGGTTCACCCAGATTGGCTACGTCCACGGAATAGAAGAGTTCTCATTAATTGTGAAGGGTTTACACAAGTACATAGGTTCAAGTTCTCCTTTAGTGAGTACAAGTGAATGATTTAGTACAAATGACATTAGGAAATATTGTGGGAGAATGATCTCGTAATCACGAAACTTCTAAGTATCGGAGTGTGGTGTCGTCTTGACTTGCCTTATCTGTCTCATAGGTAGATGTGGCATCTTCTCTGGAAGTACTCTTCCTCCATCCAGGGGTGGTATCTTTAACTGGTGGAGATGCACAAGGTAATGTATCAATTTCACTTGAAGCTTACTTGTAGTTTCAAGCTTGGTCAAGCGCGATACAAACCATGTAGTAGGAGTCCCCCAAGTCGCCGAGCTAGGGGGTCTGCTGAAAGAGGTGACAGACAAGGTAAGCAATCAGAGCTCCGACTGATTGTTCACCTTCTCCCCATCTTGCAGCAGCATGAAGGATAAAGAGAAGAAAAATGAGAAGAGATGATATGAGATACTTTTGCTTTTGAAGAAGTAACTTTCCACAGGCTTATTCTTGAACTGAGCTGGAGGGTTTTCTGGTTTCCTCCAGAGTATAAGGCCGACTGAAGAATTTGAGGGTCAAAACAAGTCCATCAAATCTAGAGTACGTTCCACCCTGCTGATATGGGATACTTTTGCTTTTGACAGAGTAATGGATGTATCGGCACGTGTGCTGTTACGCTTGTCTCCACATGCTTCCTTGTATCCTTCGCACTTGCCCTATCTGTTCCTCAAGCAGATGCGGAATCTTCCCTGGAAACATAAGATGTTGAAGATGAGTACTCGAGAGCAATGCCAGGTAAGTAATCAGGTAAGGGGTTCCAGGCAGTCAATTCCTGGCTGGAAGCTTGATTCCAAGTGCTGACTGATTGCTCTCTTTCTCCTTGTCTTGCAGGTAAAAACAAGGCCAAAGGAAAAGACAGGGAAAAAGCATGATATGGGATACTCTTGCTTTTAACCCTGATGATATGAGATATTCTTGCTCTAGTATAGCTTGTTTGCAGAGGTATTATCGGGGGGAAAGAAAGCTGAATATTTCGAAAGGCTTCGTTGGGAGTGCCCTCTCAGATATGATGAAGGGTTGAGCATTTTTGCAGGTCTGCCTGTCTGTTGGGGATGGAGGTCAACATATATAAGAGTCTCCCTAACAAGTAGTAATGCTATTCCTTTACCCTGCTTGGTCATAGCACGGTAGTGGGAGCTGCCAGTTTCACATGTTTTAACTCTGTCAGAGCACTTTGAAAAAGTGGTCTGTGGTATCTGGCTCTCGAGATTCGAAGAACGATGCCTCTTCGATTTTTGAGAAAGCAATCATGCTAGGGGTCTGGCTCTCGAGATTCGGAGAGTAGTGTCTCTTCGATTTTTGAGAAAGTAATCATGTTGGGAGTCTGGCTCTCGAGATTCGGAGGGCGGTGCCTCTTCGATTTTGGAGCAAGCAATCTTGTTGGGAGTGTTGTCTCGAATGTGAGTAAAGGTTGGGCATGTTTGCTAGTCTACCTTGCCACGAAGCACAAAGGTTGACACACAGGGACTTTCCAATTATCCAACAATGGTACTGTTCCTTTACCCTCTCTTCGATTTTGAGAAAGTAGTCATGTTGGGAGTCTGGCTCTCGAGATTCGGAGGACGGTGTCTCTTCGATTTTGGAGCAAGCAATCTTGTTGGGAGTGTTTTCTCGAATGTGAGTAAAGGTTGGGCATGTTTGCTAGTCTACCTTGCCACGAAGCACAAAGGTTGACAAACAGGGACTTTCCAATTATCCAGCAGTGGTACTGTTCCTTTACCCTTGTGGGTAATAATATGGTAGCTAGACCTTCAAAATTTATGTGTCTAAACTTTGTTAGTGCTGTTTCTTTGCTATTCTTTTACCTTTCTTGGTCAGAGCGATGTAGTGGGAGCTGCAAGCTTCACGTGCTCAACTTTGGCAGAGAACTTTGGCAAAGTTATCTGTGGTACCCATGAGCTATTGTTGCGTGTGGGAAGTGGGTGATTGAACAGTAAGATTCATGTGCTTTCTACTTCACCAGAAGTCTTCGACAGAATGCCCATAATTTCTGCAAAGCTGAGTGTGCGTGTGACAGGTGCTGACAAGGCTAGAAAAGTAGGTGCCTCATCGATTTTTGAGAAAGCAATCATGCTGGGGGTCTGGCTCTCGAAGATTCGGGGAGCAGTGTCTCTTCGATTTTTGAGAAAGTAATCATGTTTGGAGTCTGGCTCTCGAGATTCGGAGGGCGGTGCCTCTTCGATTTTGGAGCAAGCAATCTTGTTGGGAGTGTTTTCTCGAATGTGAGTAAAGGTTGGGCATGTTTGCTAGTCTACCTTGCCACGAAGCACAGAGGTTGACACACAGGGACTTTCCAATTATCCAGCAATGGTACTGTTCCTTTACCCTCTCTTCGATTTTTAAGAAAGTAGTCATGTTGGGAGTCTGGCTCTCGAGATTCGGAGGACGGTGCCTCTTCGATTTTGGAGCAAGCAATCTTATTGGGAGTGTTTTCTCGAATGTGAGTAAAGGTTGAGCATGTTTGCTAGTCTACCTTGCCACGAAGCACAGAGGTTGACACACAGGGACTTTCCAATTATCCAGCAGTGGTACTGTTCCTTTACCCTTGTGGGTAATAATATGGTAGCTAGACCTTCAAAATTTATGGGTCTAAACTTTGTTAGTGTTGTTTCTTTGCTATTCTTTTACCCTTCTTGGTCAGAGCGATGTAGTGGGAGCTGCAAGCTTCACGTGCTCAACTTTGGCAGAGAACTTTGGCAAAGTTATCTGTGGTACCCATGAGCTATTGTTGCGTGTGGGAAGTGGGTGATTGAACAGTAAGATTCATGTGTTTTCTACTTCCCCAGAAGTCTTCGACAGAATGCCCATAATTTCCGCAAAGCTGAGTGTGCGTGTGACAGGTGCTGACAAGGCTGGAAAAGTAGGTGCCTCTTCGATTTCTGAGATCGGCCCTCGTGGTCTCTGGGGAGCCCAGCTTTTGAGAAAGCGAGCGCCTCTTCGATTTCTGAGATCAGCCTTCGAGGTCTTTGAGCAGCCCAACTTTTGAGAAAGCAAACGCCTCTTCGATTTCTGAGATCAACCCTCGTGATCTCTAAGCAGCCCAGCTTTTGAGAAAGCAAACGCCTCTTCGATTTCTGAGCAGGCGCCTCTTCGATTTCTGAAGCTCCGTCGAGTGCAGATTTTTATAGGGGCTAGCATTAAGTTCCAAAGCACACTTGAATCTCCACCAGTAGAAGCTTCATTCTTGCACTTCTAAGATCTTGATTTGTCCGACCTCTTCTCTCTTCAACACCTTTGAAAATGTCTGGCCCCTCCGACCGTCGTTTTGACTTGAACCTTGTTGAAGAGGCAGCCCCGCCTTCTCCAGACAACATATGGCGCCCATCCTTCGTCTCCCCTACTGGTCCTCTTACCGTTGGGGATTCCGTGATGAAGAATGATATGACCGCCGCGGTGGTGGCCAGGAACCTTCTCACTCCCAAAGATAACAGACTACTTTCCAAACGGTCTGATGAGTTAGCTGTTAAGGATTCGCTGGCTCTCAGTGTTCAGTGTGCAGGTTCTGTGTCTAATATGGCCCAACGCCTATTTGCTCGAACCCGCCAAGTTGAATCATTGGCGGCTGAAGTGATGAGTCTCAAACAGGAGATTAGAGGGCTCAAGCAAGAGAATAAACAGTTGCACCGGCTCGCACATGACTATGCTACAAACATGAAGAGGAAGCTTGACCAGATGAAGGAAACTGATGGTCAGGTTTTACTTGATCATCAGAGATTTGTGGGTTTGTTCCAAAGGCATTTATTGCCTTCGTCTTCTGGGGCTGTACCGCGTAATGAAGCTCCAAATGATCAACCTCTGATGCCTCCTCCTTCTAGGGTTCTGTCCAGTACTGAGGCTCCAAATGATCCCCCTCCGGTGCCTTCTCTTTCTGGGGCTCTACCGACTGCTGAGACTTCTCCTAAGCAACCTTTGTGAAGGCTCCCTCTTGTGTGTTTATTTTGACTCATGTATATGTACATATTTGTAGCTTATCGGGGATATCAATAAATAAGCTTTCCTTCATTTCAACGTATTGTGTTAGATACACCAAAGCCTTCTTCACTAAGTTCTTTGAATTTTCTTTTGTTGAAGCTTGTATGTTGAAGCTTTCTGAGTGGAGCATGTAGGTTGGGGTAGTGTTCCCTTAATTTTCCGAGTGAGGAAAACTTCTCGGTTGGAGACTTGGAAAATCCAAGTCACTGAGTGGGATCGGCTATATGAATCTTAGAACGCCATTGTGCTCGATCTTGTGTCATGTCCTTCGTTAGATCCAAGTACTCTAAGTCTTTTCTTAGAGTCTCTTTCAAAGTTTTCCTAGGTCTTCCTCTACCCCTTCGGCCCTGAACCTCTGTCCCATAGTCGCATCTTCTAATCGGAGCGTCAGTAGGCCTTCTTTGCACATGTCCAAACCACCGTAACCGATTTTCTCTCATCTTTCCTTCAATTTCGGCTACTCCTACTTTACCCCGGATATCCTCATTCCTAATCTTATCCTTTCTCGTGTGCCCACACATCCAACGAAGCATCCTCATCTCCGCTACACCCATTTTGTGTACGTGTTGATGTTTCACCGCCCAACATTCTGTGCCATACAGCATCGCCGGCCTTATTGCCGTCCTATAAAATTTTCCCTTGAGCTTCAGTGGCATACGGCGGTCACATAACACGCCGGATGCACTCTTCCACTTCATCCATCCAGCTTGTATTCTATGGTTGAGATCTCCATCTAATTCTCCGTTCTTTTGCAAGATAGATCCTAGGTAACGAAAACGGTCGCTCTTTGGTATTTCTTGATCTCCGATCCTCACCCCTAACTCGTTTTGGCCTCCATTTGCACTGAACTTGCACTCCATATATTCTGTCTTTGATCGGCTTAGGCGAAGACCTTTAGATTCCAACACTTCTCTCCAAAGGTTAAGCTTTGCATTTACCCCTTCCTGAGTTTCATCTATCAACACTATATCGTCTGCGAAAAGCATACACCAAGGAATATCATCTTGAATATGTCCTGTTAACTCATCCATTACCAACGCAAAAAGGTAAGGACTTAAGGATGAGCCTTGATGTAATCCTACAGTTATGGGAAAGCTTTCGGTTTGTCCTTCATGAGTTCTTACGACAGTCTTTGCTCCTTCATACATATCCTTTATAGCTTGGATATATGCTACTCGTACTCCTTTCTTCTCTAAAATCCTCCAAAGAATGTCTCTTGGGACCCTATCATACGCTTTTTCCAAATCTATAAAGACCATGTGTAAATCCTTTTTCCCATCTCTATATCTTTCCATCAATCTTCGTAAGAGATAGATTGCCTCCATGGTTGAGCGCCCTGGCATGAACCCGAATTGGTTGTCCGAAACCCGTGTCTCTTGCCTCAATCTATGCTCAATGACTCTCTCCCAGAGCTTCATTGTATGACTCATTAGCTTAATACCCCTATAGTTCATGCAATTTTGTACGTCGCCCTTATTCTTGTAGATAGGTACCAAAGTGCTCGTTCGCCACTCATTTGGCATCTTCTTCGTTTTCAAAATCCTATTGAAAAGGTCAGTGAGCCATGTTATACCTGTCTCTCCCAAAAGTTTCCACACTTCGATTGGTATATCGTCTGGGCCTATTGCTTTTTTAAGCTTCATCTTCTTCAAAGCTACAACCACTTCTTCCTTCCGGATTCGACGATAAAAAGAGTAGTTTCTACACTCTTCTGAGTTACTCAACTCCCCTAAAGAAGCACTCATTTCATGTCCTTCATTGAAGAGATTATGAAAATAACCTCTCCATCTGTCTTTAACCGCGTTCTCTGTAGCAAGAACCTTTCCATCCTCATCCTTGATGCACCTCACTTGGTTTAGGTCCCTTGTCTTCTTTTCCCTTGCTCTAGATAGTTTATAGATATCCAACTCTCCTTCTTTGGTATCTAGTCGTTTATACATATCGTCGTAAGCCGCTAACTTAGCTTCTCTGACAGCTTTCTTCGCCTCTTGCTTCGCTTTTCTATACCTTTCACCATTTTCATCGGTCCTCTCCTTGTATAAGGCTTTACAACATTCCTTCTTAGCCTTCACCTTTGTTTGTACCTCCTCATTCCACCACCAAGATTCCTTTTGGTGTGGGGCAAATCCCTTGGACTCTCCTAATACCTCTTTTGCTACTTTTCGGATACAACTAGCCATGGAATCCCACATTTGGCTAGCTTCCCCCTCTCTATCCCACACACATTGGGTGATTACCTTCTCTTTGAAAATGACTTGTTTTTCTTCTTTTAGATTCCACCATCTAGTCCTTGGGCACTTCCAAGTCTTGTTCTTTTGTCTTACTCTTTTGATATGTACATCCATCACCAACAAGCGATGTTGATTAGCCACGCTCTCTCCTGGTATAACTTTGCAATCCTTACAAGTTATACGATCCCCTTTCCTCATTAGAAGAAAATCTATTTGTGTTTTTGACGACCCACTCTTGTAGGTGATCACATGTTCTTCTCTCTTCTTAAAGAAGGTGTTGGCTAAGAAGAGATCATATGCCATTGCAAAATCCAAGATAGTTTCCCCATCCTCGTTTCTCTCCCCAAAACCATGGCCACCATGAAAACCTCCATAGTTGCCTGTCTCCCTGCCCACGTGTCCATTTAAATCTCCTCCTATAAATAACTTCTCCGTCTGAGCAATTCCTTGCACCAAGTCTCCAAGATCTTCCCAAAATTTCTCCTTCGAACTCGTATCCAACCCTACTTGAGGTGCGTACGCACTAATCACATTGATAAGTTCTTGTCCTATTACAATCTTGATTGCCATGATTCTATCTCCTACCCTCTTGACATCTACAACATCTTGTACCAAGGTCTTGTCCACGATGATGCCAACACCGTTTCTCGTTCTATTTGTGCCCGAATACCAAAGTTTAAACCCTGAGTTTTCTAGATCCTTTGCCTTACTACCAACCCACTTAGTTTCTTGTAGGCACATAATATTTATCCTTCTCCTCACCATAACTTCCACTACTTCCATAGATTTTCCCGTTAAGGTTCCTATATTCCACGTTCCTAAACGCATTTTGCTCTCTTGAACTCTACCCTTCTGTCCTAGCTTCTTCACCCTCCCCCGTCTAATAGGATCAAAGTACTTCTTTTGTGTGTCCCGGGTAAAGTTGATAGGAGCATATGCTCTCAAACAACTTTGAGTGGAGTCGTTCGAAAAGAAGTTTCTATGGCCCCCTTGCTCATTTAACACTGCATCCGGGTGCCGATGGAGATACAGCGACCCTTGCTCACTTATCACTGTGCTCGGGCCACACAGCGCGCCACTTACGGGTGACGCCCTAGCTTTAGCGCGATTTTGTTCTGGATTCATTTTCATAAGGATTCGACGTGATCATGGAGTGCCGGCTGTCGACTACCTGACGCCCTCCCCCTCCTCCTTTATCCGGGCTTGGGACCGGCCATGAAAACACAAAAAACAGAATTTCATACCTTTTAAGCTCAGGCCATGGATTATTTAAACGAAGGTCATCCAGAAAATGTTCAGGCTTTGACTCGATCACAGTATGTTCCTGCCCAAAAAAAACATAGAGAAAATGGAGAAACTATTCAGATTCAAAGAAAAATATTATAACGAAAGCTCTGTGAGATCCATTTTTGAACCTTTCCATCCAGATAATTGTAAGTTTGGATAACAAACCATATCCATATAAGCAATTTGAAAGCATGTTCTGTTTTCTTATGATGTAGCCAATCAGAGAAAGATGAGGACCTATCATCGGTACACTATCAATCTTCAAACTAGGCCACGGCTGTAGAGTAACATCATATCCCATCCCTCAAAATTTCCATTACTCTCACCGATAAAAATTCAAATGCTTAAATTCTGGAATATTAATACCAAAACAGAGACAACAATTTCATCAAAAACTCAAAACTGCATTACCTTCAAACTGATACGGACAAGCCCAGTGAGGCCATAAGAGCGAGCAAAGATCAGTATCACATTTGCCTCCCTGCAGATTCTATCAAGCTTTACCATTGAACGTTCCCCTAGCTGATAGTTGAAATTAGAAAATCAGGGATATTACAATTAACAAGAGTGACAAGAGAAATCGAAAAATACAAGTAATCGCAACAGAATCTAATGACCTAGATTCTCAACACAGTCCGCCAAAGCTATTGCATACCGAGGACAAATACTTGTAACTTCACAAAGTCAGGTAAACTTAACATCCACCATCCAAATAGCCAATAAAATTAAGCATAAAACTAAACTAGGCAAGTTTTATAACAAACAAGGAAACAAACAAATGCTGAGTATAAGGCATGTATATAATCAAATTCTATTTACGAATGTACCGATATCACATGCTCATTATCAAAAAAACATTGTAACGAGAATGCAGGAATGTAAGGAGAAAACTTGGTAACGAAGTTGTCATGTAAAAATATGAAAGCATACTTTGGCTATCAGTATAGTCGATACCTGAGTAGCTACAACCAAGGTAAACTGAGAAAAGAATGATGGGTTGGTCTCAATCAAAACCTCCGGATACTCTTCGATAAACTTCGCCTTAACGGAATCATTCAGCTCCTGAAGAAACTGGCAAACGCATTTCGCTTTCGATTTCCCAACGCTCGATTCATCAACTACCAAAAACCCAACCACCAAAATGCATAAAACACTCAAAAAATAGTAAGCACACGTGAAAACAACAATTCAAAACATACCCATTTGACCGACACAAAAGTTAAACATACCCATGAAGTTATTTCCGAGGTCACCCAATTCGACTTTAGATCCATCGATGACGGTGATGCTTCCAACCCCGCCAAGAACAAGGTTCTTCAAGGTTTCGGAGCCAGTGGGGCCGCAGTTCAGTAGGCATATGCTGGCCTTCTCTAGGGCTGCCTGCCCTTGCTCGCCCCAGATTCTGCAATTTCAAATGGGTGTAAACAAACAGAGGATTAGATTTTAAGCGGAAAGGATTGAACGAGCTAAACCATTTCGAAAAGGATTGAACGAGTTGAGAGTGGCGTCTGGAGAATTTGGGGGATGGTGGAGGACAAACGGGGAACAGGGGAGACGAGAGAGAGAGAGTACCTGAGCTGGCGATCGTATTTGGCCTTGGGTTCGGCCATTGATGCTTTTTTTCTTTGTTTTTTGTTTTTTTTTATTTTTTGCTTTGCGAGTCTGCGATTACAGAAAAAACTCCAATAAATCGCGTAGTAGTTACGCAGAGCTTCACACAGTGGTGCCGGAAGGGATATTAACATAGTACGATGTCTTTTCGCTTTTCAATTATCTTCTTATTTTTTCCTTTTTTACAAAAATGAAATTTGTAATAGAAGTCTCACGAACTCCATTAAAATCTATGTGAAGTCCCACAAATTCTCTCATAATTCATAAAAATGTTGTTTGAGATCTTATTTGAATACATCCTTTAGTGTTGGGAGTGGAACGAAACTATCGAGTTGTAAAATTTACGCAAGGAGGAAGCGTTTCGTTAATGGAAGTGGTTTCTATACACTTCTTTCATTTGCATTCTCGCCTTTGAATTGATAAATAAAAACAAAATTAAACATGAGTGCGTAGACTGTGAAATGAGTGTGGAAACCGTTTTACTTTATGCCTTGGTTCAAGTTACTTCCACCAATGCGTTTAATGGTGCTAAACCTAGTATCGTCTGTACAATGGTTGTTTACCTGTTTGGCCCAGCTCATGAAGCATGCTCCTTCAATGATTCAATATTGGGAAATAGTTCACTCATGCGGGGCGCATTGGGAAATAATTCACTCGTGCAGGGGCACAATTGCCCCCGCACAAGTGAGCGTTATGCATCCATTGATGGGGGAGCCCTTGCTCCGGCAGTTTAACCGGCCTATTTTCTCAGCCTATGTATGATCTGGTCTGCAAGAGTAAAAATAGCTCAGTTATCCCGGACAACTCCTTGAAAGGATGCAAACTTACGTGCGCATGTTCCAAACCAATGATACTGAGAAAGAGCATGGAATCAAAACTGATCACTGTCACAAGGACAAGCAAGAATAGCAGCAGTTACTTGCAGTTGCATGAACAAGAACATTCTAGTAAAACGGAGCTACTACCGAAGACTCATACATCCGATACCAAGCAAGAAATTCTATCATGTCAGAAGTTTAAAAACGGAACTAAATTAAATGAGCAGTTAAAAAGTCACCGATGTATAAGAGCTAAAGACAAAGTCCTCTTTCTTTCTCAGCAGATTCAGCACTACCTATTCACTACAAGACTTGTATCAATTGCACAGACAAAAAAACACGAGCCACTGCCAAAGACGCAAACCACAACGCCAAGTAGAAACATGGATTCTTGTAAGTAACCGGCAATCATAGCAAAGAAGCCGTCTTTCTTTATCAGCATTACCGGGTCAGATTTGTCTTGAGACCAAACCGCATCCAAGGAAAACAAGCCCATAATTCACACGCAATAACTCCATTTACGGCGCAAATAAGATGTCCAATTACACGGCCAAATACCACAATTGAGGTAATTTCAGCACAACATTACATTATGAACCCATCACAATTTAATGGAAACCCTGAATGAGTGCAAAAACATCAAACAGTTCAAGCGCATCCCATGGACTACAACCATACCAAAGAAGCCGTCTTTCCTTATCACTACTACCGATTTAGATTTGTCCCAAAACGAAAACCCATCTACGGAAAACAGGTCACATAATTCACACACAATAACTCAATTTGCGGCGCAAACAAGATGAGCAATTAAGCACCCAAACACCGCAATTCGGGTAACTTCAGCAACATTATGAACCCATCACAATTGAATGACAACCCCCAATGAATGCAAAACATCAAACAGTTAACGCGCATCCCAATTCAATACCCAAATCATAAATCAACCCAAAAATTGCTTCTGTTATGAAACTTTTCAGTAAATTTTATTAATAATCTCAGCTGTATCTAAAGCAATTCCCCACCAAGGTACAACCAAAAACTACAAATTATAAAACCTAATCTACAACAAGGGTTCAACAGAACATTCTACAATTTCCAATTCAGTGTGCAGCAAGAATGTCCGTACTAAACAGATCGATTATCGGATCGGGCGAGTCGTGAACCGGGCTCGAGGGGCTGAGGAACATAACGGACTTTGTGGCCGCGAGCTTCTTCCTCTGGGGGCATCTGGGGCCGAAGATCCGACCCGAGAAGCAAGGAAATCCCTCCATCGCGTTGACCATGGGAGGACCCGGGTCGGACACTGGAGACAACGGCGGCGATACACGGACCTGAGAGAGCCAATTGAGCTGGTGCGATCTGGCCCTGCTGATTCGGGAGTCTCGGATTTGAGCGAGCGCGCCGGGTTTTAGGTATTTGAGAAATGGCTCGGGCGACCGGTTGGGGGAGGACCGGCGGTGAAGGGATCTAGATCGGCGGTTCATGGCTGGGGGAGAGAGAGAGAGAGAGAGAGAGAGAGAGAGAGGAAGGGAGGGAGAAATGGGGGGGGGGGAATTGGTGGTGGTTTGTAGAGAGAGAGAGATGGAGAGAGTTAGGTTTTGTGGGGGTTTTAAGGTTTGGGGGAGGGAGGAGAGAGAGGCGGGAAGAAGTGGAGGGAGAGGTGGCTACCAGGGTTTCAAAACCCAAGAGTTGAGGCGCGGAAACTTCAATACTCAATAGTAGGGTTTTTTGTTTTTTGTTTTTTTTGGAGCGTCGTGGTGGTGGTGTGGTCCGGTTTTGGGCAATATGGCTGAGCCTGCGTTGGCTGGTGGGTGCTCGTTGTCTACATGTTGTGAAAGACTCTGCGGAAGAAACCAAATGGTTGGGATTGGTTTCCTTTTAAAATTTGATAAATGAAAACACACCACGCAATACAAGTAATAAAATTGACTATTACGTTGTTGAATATGTCAAGGAAAGAGTCTGGAACGAATAATCTATCTGAAGAAATGATAAATTAGCACAAAGACGTTCGTGTTTTAAGCTTGATATGTTGCTTTGGTCAATATGGAAATGATCTTACCCTTCTTTGTCTCATTTAGTTTGCAAAGAACGGGTTCATTGATTTCACACAAATGATTTAGAAGACAAGGATGAGAAAGATGGAAAGATGAGAGAGAAGGTTAGGGTATGCAGAAAATGGATGAGAACGACGACACAAAATAACCTAATGCAAACGAAGATAAAAATCCAAATCACAGAATGGCAAACACGCAACTTAAAAGGTCAAAAATGTCTTTTTCTATAGCACAAATGGAAAAAAAAGAGCAACAACAAGGGAATGGGACGGCATTTTAGAGAGTTCATTGTTGGTGAACAATAAGCTTTTGCTTGGGTTTTAGTATAGGTATAATGTGTGTTGTTCACAAATAAGAATTCTAAATTAAACTTTTATTATGTTGTAAACTTGCAATACGCAATAATATTGATTTTATTTATGAAACGAATAGAATGTACCTTTTATATCATTAACAAATGTGACAAGTATCAATATTTGTTAGAAATGTGCTATAGTTTAAATCGTTACCGTTATGCCATCGATCAATTGTTTATGTACCTCAATTTTATGCACGACCGTTCCTTTGTGGATGCGACAACATACTAAAATGGAAAAGGTCATGGTATTCCCCCCCCCCCCTTTTTTTTCTTTTGGACAATTTGAGGGGGCAATACGTCATGTTGATGCACAAAACCGGATGATCTTGGAACAACGTAAATCCGACCGTAAATCTGCATGAAATATAAATGACACAAGATGTATCGTGGTTCACCCCAAGCTTTGGGCCACGTCCACACTGAATATGTATTTATCTAAGAGGTGAGGGAGAGAATGTGAGAGCCTCTGAGAGTAAGGCTTTAAGAGGGGGTGAGAGGGCCTAGGAATTGGCCTCAGAAATGGCCTCCTCTAATTGTGAGGGTGAGGGGTCCTTTTATAGAATAAGGATTCCTCACTTGTTACATATATGCCCTTTCCTTTATCACATAATTACATTTAAGTCCCCAAAGTATTTGTACGAGATCTAAATACGGAGGCCCTAAATATGGTATAAACAGTAGTCCCCCAAGTCTTCAGTCAAGAAAGTCTTTTGGCTGGAGACTTGAAATTCAGTTCATGTGTGGGCCGAAGTAACTAGATGTTGTCTTGAACTGATGTTCGATATGAGGCGGTGCTCAATCTGAAATAATGCTCAACTATCATATGTTGCGAGGCTGCTCAGCTTCTGGCTTATGTTTCCTTGGTTGGCTCGGCTTGTGGCGTTGAAGGTGAGGAAGTCATTTTTATAGAATAAGGGTTCGCTCCTCAATACATAAATGATAGGCTAGAGTTGATGCTCGCGGCGAGGCGGTTGCTCAGTAGGCGGCAATGCTCTCTAATGGTGATGAGGGAGTCCATTTTATAGAATAAGGGCTCGCTCATCAATACATAAGTGATGGGTTAGGAGTGATGCTCGCGGCGAAACAGTTGCTCAGCTAGCGGCGTTGCTCTCTAATGAAGGTAAGGGAGTCCCTTTTATAGAATAAGGGTTCGCTCATCAATACATAAATGATGGGCTAGGAGTGAGGCTCGCGGCGAGGCGATTGCTCAGCTGACGGCGTTGCTCTTTAATGAAGGTGAAGGAGTCCATTTTATAAAATAAGGGCTCGCTCCTCAGTACATGACTAATGGATGCTCTTTAATGAAAGTGAGGGAGTCCCTTTTATAGAATAAGGGCTTGCTCCTTAATACATAAATAATGGGTTAAGTCCCCCAAGTATTTTTCATGAGGCCCAGTTGAGGCCCAATATATAGTACATAATGTAGTCTCCCAAGTCTTCGGTCAATAGAGTATGTTGGCTGGAGACTTCAAATTGAATCCATGTATGGGCCAAAGTGACGGTTATTCGGAGGCGGTATTTGTATACCCTGCACTGAAGCTTTGTAGGTGAAGCTTTGCAAGTGAAACTTTGAAGCTAGAACTCTGTAAATGACGCTTTTGAAGCTAGAGCTCTGTAAATAAAGCTTTTGAAGCTGATTGACATGAGTGATGCTCATGAATGTTTATGTTGATTGACATGAGTGATGCTCATGGATGTTGACATGAGTGATGCTCATGAATGTTTATGTATGATTGGATGAGTGATGCTCATGAATGTTTATGTATGATTGACATGAGTAATGCTCATGTATGTTTATGTATGATTGACATGAGTAATGCTCATGTATGATTTGAAGTACTAGGCGTACTTTTGATCACCTGGTTAGTGGCATGAAGGGGAGTATGGGTCATACATTTCATCACCTGGTTGGTGGCATGAATGGCTAGTTGCCAAATGATATTTAGAGTACGGGTTGTACATTTTATCACCTGGTTAGTGGCATGAATGGCTAGTTGCCAAATGATATTAGAGTACGGGTTGTACATTTCATCACCTGGTTGGTGGTAATAGTAGCAGGTTGCCGAATAATTTTGGAGTACTGGGCGTACTT
Organism: Malus domestica; assembly: GCF_042453785.1. NCBI lineage: Eukaryota > Viridiplantae > Streptophyta > Magnoliopsida > Rosales > Rosaceae > Malus > Malus domestica. The sequence continues at coordinate 8,079,077 of NC_091677.1, read as the reverse complement.
TTGATCACCTGGTTAGTGGTAATAGTGGCAGGTTGCCGAATGATTTTGGAGTACTGGGCGTACTTTTGATCACCTGGTTGGTGGTAATAGTGGCAGGTTGCCGAATGATTTTGGAGTACTGGGCGTACTTTTGATCACCTGGTTGGTGGTAATAGCGGTGGGTTGCCGAATAATTGTGGAGTACTAGGCGTACTTTTGATGACCTGTTGGTGCTATTTCGGGCTTATGGGCCTTCGCCCTCCATTTGTTTTGGGCTTTGCCTTTTTTTTTTTTTTTTTTTACCCTCTAATGGGATTTATACAGATGTTTCCGAAAGATAAGGAAAATAAATTACATCATTCAAAAACAAGAAAAGTAAATCACATCATTCTGGTGGGGTGTTTATTCTTTGTTTTTGCTTTCTCTTTTCTTTTCTGCTTTTGTTTTTGCTTTCGTTTTCTCCTTTCTTTTCTGCTTTTGTTTATACTTTTGTTGCTGTTTCTTGACCCTAATGAGTATGGCAGACAAGGAATGATAATAGATTTCAATACTAAACAAAGAATCTTATCTCCGCTTTTGCTTTCTTTTTTTTCTGCTGCATGGTCCACGAGTCCACTACCAAGGCTCCATAATATTCTCCCACCCTTTATTGAGGTGAAAAATGAAGGGGCACGTGTCATGAAGGAACTCCCATAACCCATAGTGGAATGAGCACTTCTTCGTCCAGTGCGACGGGAAAAGGAAAAAGTTGCTTGGTAGGGATTATGGTTTCTTGTTCTAGTTTTAGAAACTCAATCCGCACGTACTCCTTTACACTCATTGTTATGCTCAAAGGTTGAGTTCCTTAAAGCTCATCAAGCTTCTCTTCTGACCTCCATTCTTATAGAGAGAGAGAGATTGATACAGCATGTAAAGCAAGTACAACGACCGTGCCACTCTCTTTAAACCCCACGCCACACCTCACAAGCTCTCGCTGCCACTATAGAGAGAGAGAGAGATTGATTTTATATATGAAACGAGTAGAATGTACCTTTTATATCATTAACAAATGTGACAAACATCAATATTTGTTAAAGATGTGCTATAGTTTAAATCGTTACCGTCATGCCATCAGTCAATTGTTTATGTACCTCAATTTTATGCACGACCGTTCCTTTGTGGATGCGACAACATACTAAAATGGAAAAGGTCATGGTATTCCCCTTTTTTTTTTCTTTTGGACAATTTGAGGGGGCAATACGTGAAGAGTCATGTTGATGCACAAAACCGGATGATCTTGGAACAACGTAAATCCGACCGTGAATCTGCATGAAATATAAATGACATAAGATATATCGTGGTTCACCCCAAGCTTTAGGCTACGTCCACACTGAATATGTATTTATTTGAGAGGTGAGGGAGAGAATGTGAGAGCCTCTGAGAGTAAGGCTTTGAGAGAGGGTGAGAGGGCCTAGGAATTGGCCTCAGAAATGGCCTCCTCTAATTGTGAGGGTGAGGGGTCCTTTTATAGAATAAGGACTCCTCACTTGTTACATATCTGCCCATTCCTTTATCACATAATTACATTTAAGTCCCCCGAGTATTTGTACGAGATCTAATTACGGATGCCCTAAATATGGTATAAACAGTAGTCCCCCAAGTCTTCAGTCAAGAAAGTCTTTTGGCTGGAGACTTGAAATTCAGTCCATGTGTGGGCCAAAGTAACTAGATGTTGTCTTGAACTGATGTTCGATATGAGGCGGTGCTCAATCTGAAATAATGCTCAAATATCACATGTTGCGAGGCTGCTCAGCTTCTGGCTTATGTTGCCTTGGTTGGCTCGGCTTGTGGCGTTGAAGGTGAGGAAGTCCTTTTTATAGAATAAGGGTTCGCTTCTCAATACATAAATGATAGGCTATAGTTGATGCTCACGGCGAGGCGGTTGCTCAGTAGGCGGCAATGCTCTCTAATGGTGATGAGGGAGTCCCTTTTATAGAATAAGGGCTCGTTCATCAATACATAAGTGATGGGTTAGGAGTGATGCTCGCGGCGAAGCAGTTGCTCAGCTGGCGGCGTTGTTCTCTAATGAAGGTAAGGGAGTCCCTTTTATAGAATAAGGGATCGCTCATCAATACATAAATGATGGGCTAGGAGTGAGGCTCGCGGCGAGGCGGTAGCTCAGCTGGCGGCGTTGCTCTCTAATGAAGGTAAGGGAGTCCCTTTTATAAAATAAGGGCTCGCTCCTCAATACATGACTAATGGGTGCTCTCTAATGAAAGTGAGGGAGTCCCTTTTATAGAATAAGGGCTCACTCCTTAATACATAAATAATGGGCTAAGTCACCCGGGTATTTTTCATGAGGCCCAATTGAGGTCCAATATATGGTACATAATGTAGTCCCCCAAGTCTTCGGTCAATAGAATATGTTGGCTGGAGACTTCAAATTGAATCCTTGTATGGACCGAAGTGACGGTTATTCGGAAACGGTATTTGTATACCCTGCAATGAAGCTTTGTAGGTGAAGCTTTGCAAGTAAAGCTTTGAAGCGAGAGCTCTGTAAATGACGCTTTTGAAGCTAGAGCTCTGTAAATAAAGCTTTTGAAGCTGATTGACATGAGTGATGCTCATGAATGTTTATGTTGATTGACATGAGTGATGCTCATGGATGTTGACATGAGTGATGCTCATGAATGTTTATGTATGATTGGATGAGTGATGCTCATGAATGTTTATGTATGATTGACATAAGTGATGCTCATGTATGTTTATGTATGATTGACATGAGTAATGCTCATGTATGATTTGAAGTACTAGGCGTACTTTTGATCACCTGGTTAGTGGCATGAATGGGAGTACGGGTCATACATTTCATCACCTGGTTGGTGGCATGAATGGCTAGTTGCCAAATGATATTTAGAGTACGGGTTGTACATTTCATCACCTGGTTAGTGGCATGAATGGCTAGTTGCCAAATGATATTAGAGTACGGGTTGTACATTTTATCACCTGGTTGGTGGTAATAGCAGCAGGTTGCCGAATAATTTTGGAGTACTGGGCGTACTTTTGATCACCTGGTTGGTGGTAATAATGGCAGGTTGCCGAATGATTTTGGAGTACTGGGCGTACTTTTGATCACCTGGTTGGTGGTAATAGCGGCGGGTTACCGAATAATTGTGGAGTACTAGGCGTACTTTTGATGACCTGGTTGGTGCTATTTCGGGCTTATGGGCCTTCGCCCTCCATTTGTTTTGGGCTTTGCCTTTTTTTTTACCCTCTAATGGGGTTTATACAGATGTTTCCAAAAGATAAAGAAAATAAATTACATCATTCAAAAACAAGAAAAGTAAATCACATCATTCTGAAGGGGTGTTTATTCTTTGCTTTTGCTTTCTCTTTTCTTTTCTGCTTTTGTTTTTGCTTTCGTTTTCTCCTTTCTTTTCTGCTTTTGTTTCTGCTTTTGTTGCTGTTTCTTGACCCTAATGAGTATGGCATACAAGGAATGATAATAGATTTCAATACTAAGCAAAGAATCTTATCTCCGATTTTGCTTTCTCTTTTTTCTGCTGCATGGTCCACGAGTCCACTGCCAAGGCTCCATAATATTCTCCCACCCTTTATTGAGGTGAAAAATGAAGGGGCACGTGTCATGAAGGAACTCCCAGAACCTATAGTGGAATGAGCACTTCTTCGTCCAGTGCGATGGGAAAAGGAAAAAGCTGCTTGGTAGGGAGAATGGTTTCTTGTTCTAGTTTTAGAAACTCATTCCACATGTACTCATTTACACTCATTGTTGTGCTCAAAGGTTGAGTTCCTTAAAGCTCATCAATCTCCTCTTCTGACCTTCATTCTCACAGAGAGAGAGAGATTGATACAGCATGTAGAGCAAGTACAACAACCGTGCCACTCTCTCTAAACCCCACGCCACACCTCGCAGGCTTTCGCTGCCACCATAAAGTTCCTGCGAATGCTCCACGCCCTTCTCTCCTCTTTCATTTCATCCTACTTCGTCCAACCCGACCATTTCGACGAGGACCATGTGATCGGCGACTGCGTTGTTTTCGATGAAGGTGTGTTCGACGACTGCGTTGTTTCCAAGATATCAGATCATATCACCGGAAAACCAGTCGTGAATGGCCGAAAAATGGTGAAGGAAGGGAATTTCTCGGCGTCATTCCATAGACAATGGAGGTCCGTAAGGAAGACCCGTGAGGCTCCATGAGGAATATCCGAGCTTGAGTTCAGGTTTTTGGATCTTCGAGACGCTCCAGCTAGTGGCTTGGATCCAAAATATCAGATCATATCACCGGAAAACCAGTCGTGAATGGCCGAAAAATGGTGGAGGAAAGGAACTTCTCGGCGTCATTCCACAGACAATGGAGGTTCGTGAGGAATATCCGTGAGGCTCCGTGAGGAAGATCCGAGCTTGATTTCGGGTTTTTGGATCTTTGAGATGCTCCAACTGGTGGCTTGGATCCAAGATATCAGATCATATCGCCGGAAAACCAACCGTGAATGGCCGACGACACGTTCACGATTCGCTTTTGAACGCCGATAACTGCAGCCGTTTCAATCATTGTGTTGAGCAACAGCTTCGTCAATGGAAAATGACTGAGATAATTAGTAGCAAAGGTCATTTCAATTTCGTCGTGAACTTTCCGGCATTATTTATGAGAAGATTGAGAGACAGCTGGAGCGACTCAAACTTTGAGGCAAAGCTCCTGACAGAAGCGAGGGAGATGAGATCGAGAGCCATGACGATGATCTTGAAGTCGGGAAACTTGGAGGGAATTCGAGCTTTGCGTCCTTGGCAGCTTTGAGGCTTCGAGCCGGAAGGACCAGCTTGGCCCTGCGCTTGTTTAAAACTCGAGCCGTCTCGGCTTCAATCCGTGACGTAGCACCTATGATAATGGTGGTGATATGGCGGAGATCGGAGGAGGCGTCAGTGACTTGCTTGGCTGTACTCTTTGAGCTGTAGCCGCTTTGCATTAAATACATACACAAACTTTGAGATACAGAGAGAGAGTTGGGAAAGACGGAGATCTGCGAATGTTTTTTTTTTTTCTTTTGGAACAGCCCAAGGATGGAGGTTCTAGGTTTTTGGGTTGTGCTGATTCACGGTGGTGAGATGAAAAATTAAAAGAGAACCGACATAGCATTTTGTGTCGATTCCCACAGACATCGCCAAATGTTGATGCACAAAACCGGATGGTCTTGGAACAACGTAAATTCGACCTTGAATCTGCATGAAATGTAAATGACATAAGATGTATCGTCGAAAAACCAGCCGTGAATGGCCGACGACACGTTCACGATTCACCCTTGAACGTCGTTGGTCGCAGTCGTTTCAATCATTGTGTTGAGCAACAGCTTCGTCAACAGAAAATAACTGAGATAATTAGTAGCAAAGGTCATTTCAATTCCGTCACGAACTTTTCGGCATTATTTATGAGAAGATTGAGAGGCAGTTGGAGGGACTCGAACTTGGAGGCGAAGCTCTTGACGGAAGCGATAGAGCTGAGATCGAGAGCCATGACGATGATCTTGGAGTCGGGAAACTCATAGGGAATTCGAGCCTTGGCGTCCTTGGCAGCTTTGAGGCTTCGAGCCGGGATGACCAGCTTGGCCCCGCGCTTGGTTAAAACTCGAGCCGTCTCGACTCCGATCCCTGACGTAGCACCTATGATGATGACGGTGATGTGGCGAAGATCGGGAGAGGCGTCGGTGACTTGCTCGGCTAATATAAGAGCTTTTGTACAAAAGTTTGCATTTGCCAATATGGGGCAATATACTTCATTACATATGTGCCCTTCATGATTTAATTACTTTATTTGAGTACCTACGATGACTTTAACACCAATTTTTTTGGATTCAATACTACAAGCACTATATCAAGAGTCGTCACAGCATTTTAAGAAACATTGTATACTTTGCGCTGATTCTTCATTAAGATATTCAGGAGTCAAAAAGATGGTTGCAACATTGTTATCGAACGACAATAGTACATGTAAGTTAAATCAACTAGATAGAATGGTATTATTTTCTTTTGATTTTTTTTAGTATTAGTTCTTATGGTAATAAAGAACCTGATTGCCTGTGTTGATGCACAAAACATGAGGGGTATTGGAACAACGTAAATCTGACCGTGAATCTGCAAGAAAGTAAATAATACAAGATGTATCGTGGTTCACCCCAATATTTGGGCTATGTCCACACTGATGTTAATTGTTTCACTCTGAATGGTGAATATACAAGAAGGCTAGATAACAGTGTGCTATCTAGCCTATTTTCTGTGTGCTCTCTTCCCATGGCCTAAACTTGACCTCTCCCAAATGAGGAAAGTGAGGAGTCATTTTATAGAATAAGGGCTTATCACTTATTACATATTTGCCCCTTCATTTATTACATACTTACATTTGAGCCCCCGAGTATTTATACGAGATCTAAATACAGATGCCCTAAGTATGGTACAAACAATAGTTCCCCAAGGCTTCAATCAATAAAGTCTTTTGGTTGAAGACTTGAAATTTAATCCATGTGTGAGCCGAAATAACTAGATGTCGTCCAGTACTGAATACTCGATATGAGGCAATGCTCAATGTGAAATGATGCTCAACTAGAAGTAGCACATGTTGCGAGGCTGCTCGGCTTGTGGCTTATGTTGCCTTGGTTGGCTCGACTTGTGGTGTTGAAGGTAAGGGAGTCCCTTTTATAGAATAAGGGTTTGCTCCTCAATACATAAATGATGGCCTAGAGTTGATGTTCGCGGCGAGGCGATTGCTCAGCAGGCGGCGATGCTCTCTAATGATGGTGAGGAAGTCCATTTTATAGAATAAGGGCTCGCTCCTCAATACATAAGTGATGGGTTATGAGTGATGCTCGCGGCGAGGCAGTTGCTCAGCAGGCGGAGATGCTCTCTAATGAAGGTGAAAGAGTCCCTTTTATAAGGGTTCTCTCCTCAATACATGAATAATGAGTGCTCTCTAATAAAAGTGAGGAAGTTCCTTTTATAGAATAAGGGTTCGCTCCTCAGTACATAAATAATGGGCTAAGTTCCCCAAATATTTTTCTTAAGGCCCGGTTGCGGAAGCCCAATATGTGGTACATAATGTAGTCCTCCAAATCTCCAGTCAATAAAGTCTGTTGGCTGGAGACTTCAAATTCAATCCATGTATGAGCCAAAGTAGCGATTGTTCGGAGGTGGTCTTTGTATATCATGCACTGAAGCTTTGTAGGTGTAGATTTGAAAGTGAAGCTTTGAAGGTGGAGCTTTTGTAAATGAAGCTTTGAAGTTGGAGCTTCGTAAATGAAGCTTTCGAAGCTGAAGCTCTCGAAGCTGGAGCTTTGTAAATAAAGCTTTCGAAGCTGATTGACATGAGTGATGCTCATGAATGTTTATATGAGTGATGCTCATGAATGTTGACATAAGTGATGCTCATGAATGTTTATGTATGATTGACATGAGTGATGTTCATGAATGTTTATGTATGATTAACATGAGTGATGCTCATGTATAATTTTGGAGTACTGGATATACTTTTGATCACCAAGTTGGTCATAATAGCAGCATGCTGCCGAATAATTTTGGAGTACTTGACGTACTTTTGATCACCTAATTGGTGATAATAGCAGCAGCTGCCGAATAATTTTGGAGTACTGAACGTACTTTTGATCACCTGGTTAGTGATAATAGAGGGTGAACCTTAAGTGGAGGGACGGAGGTTGGAGTTTGAAGCCATAGGGCCTGGCTCTTTTGGGCATATGGGCATTCGCCCCCCACATAACATTCCAGCCTACTATTTTGGGCTTGCCGACACTTTGCCCTTTTTTTTTTTGGCATGCTGCCTTCTTTCTTTATGATTACCCTCTGGTGGGGTTATACAGATGTCTCCAAAAGATAAGAAAAGTAAATCACATCATTTTGCCTGATAATAAAGTTCTTTATCTTCTTCCAGTGGTCGACACCCTTTTTTGTTTTTCTCCACCTCCAGACATCTTTTTCCTTTCTATATTCCTTTTCTTCCCATTGCAGGTTTACAGTATGGGGTTTGGTCAGTAGGCATGATCTGCTCCTTTTATTCCTTGCTTTTGCAGATTTGCGTGCCTGCTTTACAGCAAACACCTCCATAGTTTTCCATGTGGGAGGTCGACAAAAGCAAAAGTAGCTTCAAGTATGGTGCACACTATCTTTTGCCGTTACTACTTTGTCAGACGATCCAATTTGCACCTTTTGAGGGCCTAGGATTGTACCAACACCCTATCAAGTATATCCGCAAGTAAACTGCAGAATCCAAACCTGCATGATCAATAAGCTTTGGTTCCAGCATCCTTAGCGCAACTGGCGTCCAATTCAAGAACCTTGAGTATGACTTGAAGTCAAGATTGACAAACTTGCGCACATACGCGCCATAATGAGTGGGACTCTCCCTCAATCCCTTAAAATACCATTTGGGAAAGTAGACCCTGTCGTTGAGGGTTGGAAGCCTAAGAAAGGCAAGAATTGAATTTGATCTTCCAACCCTCTGAGATTTGGCTAAAGCGTAATTGCCACAGCCCCGCGGCGAGCTTCCAAACCGAGGCCTGAACGACGTCGCCGGTTTGTTTTTTCGTTGTCAAACTTCTAGTGAAGAAATGGACTCTGTGAAGGTTCGTAATTCCGGCACCGGTAATTCAAAGCTTTCTAGCCACGACAATGGGCACTGCCTAACTGGTTCATTCTTTCCCGAACTTCATTTGTGCGGCAGGAATGGCAAGTGCTCCAGAAATCCATCATCTAGATACGTTGTCAGAGCCAACTCTTCCAAAACTGGAAACAAACAAATATGCCCTTCGGAGTAGGAATGGGAGAAGGTCTTAGGAGTAGAGAGGAATGGCCTCGCAGCTTTGGAAGCAGATTTGCAAATCTGAGAAGCAGGGACACGGAGGCGAAGTTGACAATCGAGAGCGAGGCGAGCTGAGGAGGAATGATCTCAGAGACGAAGAGACACTTGATCTGATCGGCCTGCTTGAGCATGGCCGTCTTAATCTCGTCAGCCTTCTTGGACACCTCGGCGGCGAACTCGCCGGATCGCTGGACAGTTTCTAAAGCCTTTTTGGACGCATCGGCGGTGTCGTCTAGGTAGCGAGTAGCGAAAACAATGGCATAGAGTTCTTGAGTTTTCCAAGAAATACTGACGCACGATTTGATAATGTGGATCTTGAGGAGCAAGATGAGGACACTGGCCATGTGGGTCATGTAAGAGAAACTGAGAGAGAGATAAGCCGATGAGGTATGTTGTTTTTGGCAATTAGGATTGGGCTTGTGGGCCTGGGCACGATGACGAACCCGTTCGTCTGTGGATCATTCTACTGCTAGGCCATGTACACGGAGTAGTTGATGGGAGGTTCTGGGTTCTTGCAAATTCATGGCGGAGGTGAAAAATTGAGAGAAAACCAATATAGCTTTTCGTGTCGATTCCCACAGATGGTGCCAAATGTTGATGCACAAAACCGGAGGGGTTTTGGAACAACGTAAATCCGACCGTGAATCTGCAAAAAAGTAAAGAACACAAGGTGTATCGTGGTTCACCCCAATGTTTGGGCTACGTTCACACTGATATTGATATTGTTTCACTCTGAATGGTGAATATACATGAAGGCTAGAGGCAGTGTGCTCTCTAGCCTATTTTCTGTGTGCTCTCTTCATATGGCCTAAACTTGACCTCTCCCAAATGAGGAGAGTGAGGAGTCCTTTTATAGAATAAGGGATCCTCACTTATTACATATTTGGCCCTTCATTTATTACATACTTACATTTGAGTCCCCCGAGTATTTATACGAGATCTAAATACGAAGACCCTAAGTATGGTACAAACAGCCTGATTTTAGGTGCATGTTGTGATTGTTGCGTGCAGGATCATCCAGGTAGCACTCTTCTTTGATGCTGGAGAATGACAATTGGTAGGAGAGCAGGTGGCTTGCTCATAATAGCGCATTATATGTGTTTATTTGCTTAAGTTCCTTGTTAAACTAACAAAGCACGCATATTCCAAGCAACGTGATCAAAGAGTTAGCTTACTTGAACGATTTGTTGTTTGGGGAGCTGAAAACTCATGTGTTTGGAATGAGAAAGATACAAAATTCATATTAATTGGTCTTTTTGAGATAGTTGTATTGTATGTGTTATTTGCTTAAATTTCAAAGGGTGGCAAACACACGCGCGCTCGTTTGGTTCGCAAGATTCATTTGAGTATGGGATATTGAATTCCATTTCTTATTTTGGTTATCATGTTTCATCCCACAACCTCTCATAACTATTCACATTGTTAGGATGATCGTTTACACATATTTTGTACCTTTTTTTTGTCTATTATGTAGTCATGATCATGTATTAAATTGTTGAGTTTTTGCACTTTGTGTATGTTTTGTAGGAACTACGGTTTTGAGAATAAGAGATGGAATTAAATGCTTAAATACAAGAAAACCCGACGATTGCCAAGTTAGACTGTGGTATTATTTTGGGATGGAAAAATAAGAGACAAATTAGGAAGTTGGACCAGTCAAAGCTTTAATTAGTTGGCCCAATGGAATGGACTTATACAAGATAGTCCAAGGAAGCTGCGGCAGAAATAAAAGAAGAGGTGGGGGATTTTTGAGAAAGGGAGACTAGTGGAAAATATAAAAGGAGGAGAACCTAGTGCCGTAAAGAAAGGAGAAGATCGAGAGCCCAATCAGGGTGTGCCGCACGGAGAGAAGGTTGGAGATTCCCAGGGCACACTCGCATACGAAAACAGAATTGGAGTTTTGGGTTTCTTTTATGCCATCGAATTTATCCATGTTTGTTATTAGTTTAATTATGAACTAAGTCCGTTTGCTAGGACTGGGATGTACTCTTATCATGAACATCTATTTCTTATTATTTTATATTAATCTCTATTAATTTTCATGTTAAGTAATTGTTACTGTGCTTTATTGTTATAAAATAACTGGCCATTATTTGCATGGAGAACTAAATTGTGACTGACATGTTGAGTTTAGCAGATTGATTCTCATAACAATTACCATGAATTACATAATTGAGTAGACATACTGGTTATGATTTGTGTAGCTTCGTGTAATTATCCATTTAGCTTAAAGGGTTTCAATTATCTATATTTGTGGCCAGACATAGCATGGGTAGATAGTTAGAAACATGGTTAGTATATTTTGATAGGAAATATTGACGAATCAAGGGATAATTGCTAGCAACATGAGAATAATTTGATGTTAATATGAATAACGGGATTAGATGGGATTGAGAATGAGGAACCTGATGTCTTAGTGCTTCCATACATTAATCTTTTATAATTCTTTCACTTTTACTTCGTGTTTGATCAATTGTTATTTTTACTTTCGTTTCGTTTCTTTGCATATTTGAATTTGTCAACGTAATCCTTCTTTTATTTAAGTTTAGTTTGAAGTCAATCTCAATAGTAAATTTAGGTTAATCCGATCCTTGTTTGAACGACACTCTACTTATCACTACATTACTTGGACAATATTGTGAACTTGCAATTATCAACAACATACATCACTATTCAATCAACACATTTACCAATCACCTTTTGTGTCCAAGTTCGAACCTCCATTTTCAAATTAAAAATAACTTTGTGAGAAAAAACACACGCAATAGAAAATGGGCTTTGGAACCATTCTAGTGTCAAGTCCATGGGACTCGACCTGCTCATTTATCAAGTGTGCTTTACAAGTGGTTTCACAAATTTTTCACGATTATTCCAAGTGAGAAGATATGTCATGATTTCTATTATAATTCTCTTTCTTTTAATGAGAAAATGCATATTTACTTACTATGAGAATGAATAGAGACACATAAGAACTGGAAAATAGACAGTTGGGTATTGACTGTATAGGATGAACAAACTTCCATGGTTATCTCATACCTCGATTTTTCATGTATGAAAAGGTATGACATACTCAAAATCAATATGGTACTAGTTGATAACTTATGTTGGGCTTTCTTTAGTGGTCTCACGAGACCGATGCCCCATTGCATGAAATGGTAAATTGCAGTTTGACCCCTTGAATTATCATCTTAGTTGAAATTGACGCTCTAAATTATTTTTTTGGTAAATTAACCTCATTAACTATTTAAAATCAGTCAATCAACCTCATGCCATTAGATTGCGTAATTCATTTTGTCAAATTCAAGGGCACATTAATCATTTCATCATCAATTGTTACTTGTCAGCTATAACCACTAATAAAATTTTGACATATAGCATAATGAGAAAACATAAAAAAAAACCAAACGTTTACGTAACAGACCATCTCACATTGTCATTACCAAGGTTCTAAAAGACGCTAAGTGCTAGTATATATATGATTTCATCATAAAAATACAAATAGAATGACATATCTATTATGAGCTATTGGCATAATAAAAATGTGGGAACAAACATCTAATATGTGTTCATTTAAGTATTCAATAAATATCTTACAATTTATTAAAAAATAAAATGCAAAATGAAAGTTATCTATTTTTTGTCTAAATGAGTTGCAACCCAGAGGGATTTGGGCGGGCTAGGCAGTATAGATGGGGCGCATAAGTAGGTCTAGGCGTCATTTCTTAATAAACGCCTAAACATTAATCAAGGCGGTGGCCAGCCGCCCAGCGCATGTGCGGCGTTAGGCGGAGATTTTTAGAACAATGGTCATTACACATTATTTGTTTTCAAATGTCATAAATTCATTGATAGTTATAGTTAACAAGTAAGAATTGATGAAGAAATGACTAATTTTCCTTTGAATTTGACGAAGTTGTGGATGAAATCTAACGCCGAGGGTTCAATTGGCTGATTTCAAATAGTTCAGAGGGTTAATTTACCAAAAAAATAGTTTAGGAAATCAATTTTAACTGAAGTGATAATTCAAGAAGTCAAATAGCAACTTACCCTTGCATGAAAAGTCCTAAATTCTTCCGCATCTTAATAGTTCTTGAGGGAAATTGATCATCTCCGGATCCCTTCTGCCTAATCTTCCTCATCAAACAATCCAAATCCTTGAAATTTGATCAAACGGCTAAAAACACGAGCCCACTAAAAAAGTTATAATAACTTTAATCATTTGATTAAATTTTAAGGATCTAAAATTGTTTGATGAAGATAATTAGATGGAAGGGATCAGGAAATGATCTATTTCCATTTTTAAGAGCGCAGCTTTGACATTTGTCACAAATTCAAGCGCAATTTATGGCACATTGTCAGAACTTTCACTTACCCCATTACGACTCATTTTGATCACTATTTGAGAATAATACCCATCTGTCTACTTACTGTATAAAACTGCTACATCCACCCAAAAGAGAAAAAGAGTCGACATAAATTCCACAGTACAAGCATCTGGCATAAAATGACATGGTGATTTCTTTTACCATCTTTGATAATTTCCCACATGGCATGCCTAATTGAACTAATTCCTCGATGTAACTGTAAACTTTGGTTTAAAAAAAAGAAAGCGATACAATAGTGAATTCTAAAAGTCATAAAATGTACAACATTATGCAATACAACCCAAAAAACAATCTGTCACTTATCACAATTGAAATAGATATCGATATAAAGAGCAATTACTATGATGAGAGTTAAAACATTTCCGAGCAATCAATCTCCAAATTACATTCATAATGAATTCGAATCCAAGGTTGTAACTTGTAAGTGTTAATTTAGTGCGTCTGAATATCAATATCGATAATGATGCCAAAAACATAGTGCTGTTAATCTTTAAAAAGGCAAGGCTACCAAGCTTTTTTCCCTTTGCTTTGCTGGTAGCTAGTAGTCATATCTTTTTATTTATTTTTAGATTGGAGAGCAGACATACTTTTGAACTCACGTCATAGTGCAAAAACAACATTCTTCTCTGCTACTGTACTAGAGGCCACTTGCATAGCTGGTAGCCATATCAATCGCATCAGATTGAACGCAGACGACAAAAAAGGACCAGTGTCGCAAGGTGTGGTAGCTATTTGGAGCAAGGGCAGCATATACTTTCCTACAACTGTGTGTGCCTAACCACGATTGATAGTAGAAAGAGGCAAAGGGTTTGGCACGAATTATACTCGAAGCATTTGTCATATCCATCAATGCTATTTTTATGAGTTTTGACATGCAAGTGTTGCATGTACCAAACTACGACAGGCCAATGACACAACCTTTGCACTTCAATTTTTGCTATATCTAAGAGTTGTTCAAGTTAAGTACGCACACTATATACTTAATAACTGGTTGAATTTTTCAGGTCGATGGGCTGAGGATCTCACTCTAACAGTACCAATACTATTCCTAACTTGGTAACTATCACATGCTCAATCCGTCAGGTGTGATGTTTTATCACAAAATGCCTTGGTGTTAGTTAGAGTGTAGTAATTCTATTTTAAACTCTTCTTCTTTTGGCCCTCTAGCCGGTGTGAGATTCAACACACCCCTGCACGTGGGATCCGATAAGTGGGTCACACGTGGAAGATCCACACATCGGCAACCATGTGGAGCCAAGTCGGGGCTCACCCAACACGCGGGGCCAATGGGGAGCCACCCAATCACGTTGCAACATTGGCCTACGTGGAACCAAGTCATGACTCACCCATTGTACAGGGCCAGATGGGACTCACCAAATCACGTGGCAGTATGAACGCGTCCCTTGACTTCGATACCATGTTGAATTTTTCAGGTTGACGGGCTGAAGGCCCCACTCTACCTCCGATATTGTTCCTAACTTGGTAATTACCACGTGCCACATCCTTCAGGTGTGAGGTTTTATCACAAAAGGTCTTGATGTTAGTAGAGTGGAATAATTCTATTTTAAACTCTTCTTTTTTGGGCCTCTATCCGATGTAGGATTCAACATAACTGACTCTAAATTTATGCATTTATTTATGTTACGGTTGATCATTTACAAGGTGACTTTGACCTTTGATGCATTGTGAGTTATAAATGCATAAACGGTTGATATCAACCCGCGAAGTAGTGTTAAATTGATAACACTTTTCAAATATGATAAAGGAACGAAGAAACTTCCCAAGAGAATTTCAATCATCCAACTTTACTAATTCATTATTAGTCTAAGACCCTGTTTAGTATCATTTTTTTTCCAAGAATTGTTTCACTTTAAGGTTAAACAATAAAAAATGTTTGGTAAAAATAAAATATCCTGTTTATTTTAAAAGTAATAACCTTTAGACAGTAACTTTTAAATGCATCTTGTAGGTAATAAAAAACGGAGTTGAACCTTTAATGAATATTTTCAAATCCTGTAATACCCTCTTTAATTTTAAAAAATGATTTTGTTTAACCTGCTATGCTCATTTTATCTTTTGGAGAACAAAGTAACGGTCACCGTCTACCATTACAAACACTAACCTTATACCACCACCATTGTTGCTACCACCACCATCGTAGTCGCCATCATCACAACTGCCACCACTGATAGTGCTGCCATCAATGCCGCCATTGTGCCGCCACTGCCACGATCACCTTCATAACCACAACTGCTGATGACGCCACCCCTACCACTATTGTTACCTCTATACCCAACGACCATACCCACTATTGGTACCCTCACTATAACTCTACTTTTTCTGCTACCATCACCACTGCACCCACCATCACCACCAACACACCATTGCCTCCACTGTCACCACCAACACACCATAACTGCTCTCGCCACCATCCCCACTACCATGTCCATTTTGGTTAATATACAACTATATCACTTTAAATTTACCAAACACTTTTACATTGCTTTTCATACTCACAATACTTTTAAAAATACAGTATCAAATGCTCAATTACTTTATTTTACAGCTGATTATTCTTAAAGTACAACAAAAACAGTTTTTTTTTTACAAAGTGCAGCAATCTCAAACTGGCCATAAGTCAACTTGTCATGAAAGAAACTTTTTATTAACAGTAAATTGTAGCAATGTTCTCTCAACTTTAGTCAAATTGGAGCAATGGTCCCTCAACAAAAAATTCATTACCATTGGTCCTTCAACTCATTAAACGTGTAGCTATGGTCATTTTCGTTAACTTTGTCAGAGTTCTATCAAAATGAGTTATGTTGGAAGGACCATTAGTACAATTGGGTTAAAGTTGAGGGACTATTATTCTAATTGGGTTTAAGTTGATGGACTATTCTTTCAGTTGAATTAAAGTTGAGGGACCATTGATACAATTTTTCTTACTTGATTCTATCAAAATGTGCATGGTACGTGACTCATTTTGACGGAAGTTCTAACTGAATTGACGAAAAGGGTCATAGTTGCACGTTTTGATGAGTTGAGGGACCATTGATAATTCATTTTTAGTTGAGGGACCATTGCCTAATTTGAGTTAAAGTTGAGAGATAATTGCTACAATTTACTCTTGATAATTTTTTTGGACCTAGCTATCCTATCTCTACACCAAACTAAAAAATTTTCTCTACTAAACTTTCAAGTTTGCCCTTAAATAAATAAAAATAAGAAAATAAAAGAAAATAAACATTGGTGGTTTTATCTCTACACCCAATAACTCAAAACAATGGCACACATATGCACTCCTCCATTATTTCCCACAAAACACACCCAAATGACAACAAAATATGCTCATGAGTTCATCAACAAGTAAGCTTGCTAGAAACCTGTGTTGCATGAAACCCTTAGTAGCCCTCATTTATAATTTCAGCGGAGAAAACTTCTTACCAATTTGTTGGACATGAAACAAAATCCTGCAATATGAGAAAAAAGCTTCCATGTCAGTGTCTATTTAGAAGAGATAGCACCAAGGGTTTCTAGCAAGCTGACTTGTTAGTTTTAATAATTTATGCAAGCAGCAAACTCCTAGATAATGGTTCAAACAAGCAAACATATTAGATGAAAACCTATGCTGAAATTATAAATGAGGGCTGATAAGGGTTTCTAGCAAGCTGACTCATTGATGAATTCGAGAGAATATTTTTTTGTTATTTGGGTGGGTTTTGTCGGGAATAATGGATGAGTGCACTGGTATGCCAGTTTTGGAGTTATGGGGTGTAGAGATAAAAATACCAATGTTTATTTTATTTTATTTTCTTATTCTTATTTATTTAACGGTAAACTTGGAAGTTTGGTAGATAAAACTTGTTAGTTGGATGTAGAGATAAGATAACTGGGTCCAAATAAAATTTCCCTTTACTATTTTATTAAGGAAGACATAATAAGTAAGCTAAAATAAAATATATAAGGCTAACATAAACGCTAAATACTTGTATCCTAGCTCGTTTAACCGCATTTCCACCCTTTTAATAGATTTGGGTTTGAGAGTGAAGTTGGGACAGTTACTACTCACGTGAATAATGAGCTGCATTGCACCTTGTCGAAACAAGGATTATAAGAGCTAAGTTTGAACTTTTATTAAATTAACTAACAGTGTAATGCATCAAGTGTCCTCACATATACAAAGTTATTTTTAAAGAAAAACTAATGAAAATAGTTTGAAAATTTTGAGTTTTAACGATAATGACAAAATAAAAGGTAAAATGAATAGTACCATATTTGACCTTTTAGTATAAAAATATGATTTTTTGTTAAAGTAAATAATACCGTGAATTTTTCATTAAAACACCATATTTTTAATTGCAGACCAATAGCAGTTTATAATAATTTTAGTTGTATATAAAAAGGAACAAATTTTTAATGTTCATCGCGTGGAAACTGCTCTTGTTTTCAACTTAATGTTTTGCTGTGCAAATAGTACACTCGTTACAAAAGTGCCCCACTTGGCCAAAATTTCAAACGGCGACCCGTAACCGTTCCTTTTGAATATTTGAAATTGGCCCAAAAAGCTGGTTTTTTTTGTTACTGCCACAAACTGCATAAATATTCGTATACATCACCGTCCGCACTTGTGAAGTTGTGATGATCATGCACCGCCCATCTTACCGAATCTGTGCACTATTTTTTTCTTGAAAAAAAAAAAAACCATTTGAATAGTTTCGCGACAATGATCTATTTTTTAAAGAGTGAAAGGATTTATTGAAGCATTTCAATCTTATTCTGAATATTATTGTGTAACTCTAGCTTTAAGAATTGAACTCAAAATGTATCATATAAAATACGAGCATATAATTCATTTCGAACCACTAAATCATTTCATGATAATTGAATTCTGTGCACATGTTCAAGAACATAATTAAATATAGCGATGAGTAGCTTAATTGATTGACATATTGTGTACATTTAACTAAAAATGATGGAAAGTGGGCGTGATTGACTAATTTAATGCACAATGTCATATTGTATTATTTTATCTTAGTGACATTAAATTTTATGTAAGCAGAAAAAAATTATGAATTGCTTGTGCATTGTACTTATGCAAGGCTAGATGGTATCTAAATGCAGTGAAATCCGTATGCTTTTTTTAATCATTACGGAGTGGTTCAATTGTTAATGATAAACTTCAGACTCGTATTTCACACGGCATATCTTGGATTTGATTTTTAACGTTGATAAATTATACGATGGTGGTTAAGAGAGATTGAAATACATCTGTAAGTTTTTCCAGCCTCTAGAATAGTAGACTGTAGTAACAAAATCACAAACTTATCTCTTTAAAAAAAAAATCCATATTTTTTTATAGTGCTTAACTAGTAATAACCATTCTGTTTCTGGAAAATGGACATTATTTTTCGGGTCAAACAAATAGAAAATAAACAAAGAAATGATGTGGAAATACTTGATTGGACAGTGTCAATCAGAAATGCTCCTCCACCTCCCCACACCGGATAGAACCCCTTCTCCCTCTCTTCTCTCAGAGGCTCAGCCGAAGCCAGTCTACTTCTAGAAGCGCGGCGCGCAGCCCTAGGCCTCGGTCGCTCTCCACACGCCCCTTCCTCCTCACCCTCCCAGAAGCAGTCATACGACTGTTCCTCCATTCCCCTCCATAACTCCTGTCTTCATCTCTCTCTCTCTCTCTCTCTGACGGAATCCTTATCTCTGCGCTCAGCGTTTTGTCTATGAATGCGTGATCGTCGTCATGTATATAAACACAGCCTCCTCCGCTGCCTCCTCCCTCCTCAGAGCTTCTAGGGCTCGATTTTCCTCCTCCTCCGCTGTTTCCAGAACCTTCGTCTCTTCGCCCCTCAGGCCTTCGCACCACCACTTCGCCTCCCACCGCCTCCTCAGCTCCTCCTCCGCCGCTCGCTCCTTCCCTCGCTGGAGCCACGGCGGTGTCCATTGGCGCTCCTCCTACACCCTCCGCTCCCAGATCAGAGCCGTCGCTCCCGTCATCGAACAGTTTCAGCGCAAGATCGCTTCCATGGGTACGCTCTCCTCTCATTCCGTAGTTCTCGGAGTTTCTGATTGGTCGTCGCTTTGCTATTTTTGATCTGAATCGTTTTTGTTTCATGCTTGTTTTTGAAAATCTGGATTCTTTTTTTGGTGTTTTTGAAGCTTCTTCAGCAGTTCAGCTGAGCTGCTATTGCTTGGTAGTTGTGAAATGAATACTGTTTGGCTGCTGATAAAATTGAAAAATGACTCGGAAACTCTATTGAATCCGGTCTAATTTCGTATTTCGATTCATCAAACACTTTTCTTATTGAATGCATGTGAAACTGGTCGTATGATCTGAATTTTGACATAGAAAAATGGAAATTATGGGCATTTATCTTAATTTTATAAATTTATTTTCAGAAACTGGTCTTAATTTGGGTTCTGATTGTTCATCTGTGTGGTTCCAGCTTCCGAAAATCCTTTCAAGCCAAATTTGACAAGTCTTCCCAAGCCCGGAGGTGGCGAGTTTGGAAAATTCTACAGCCTTCCTTCTCTGAACGACCCGAGGATTGGTACTTTTCTAGCACTCAGTTATCCGAATACTATTTTGCTGGTTTCGTGTAATTGGACGATTATTAATATCCTCTCGTGCATATATGTAACAGATAGGTTACCGTATTCTATCAGAATCCTTCTGGAATCTGCTATTCGTAATTGCGATAACTTCCAAGTCAAGAAGGAGGATGTTGAGAAAATTCTTGATTGGGAAAAGACTGCCCCAAAGCAAGTCGAAATTCCTTTCAAGCCTGCTCGTGTGCTCTTGCAGGTAATTCAGGACTATCATTTACCCTTGGTAGGAATTTAGAAGACAGAGTATATTGTGTTCGTTTTCCAATGCTTATATGACTTTGTTGCCAGGACTTCACGGGAGTTCCAGCTGTGGTCGACCTTGCTTGTATGCGTGATGCTATGAACAAACTTGGGAGTGATTCTAAGAAGATCAATCCTTTGGTATGTGGAGTTCTTACTATGTGCATTCAGTCTTGTTATTACAGTCACTGTGCCAGGGGTTTGGTATCAGTACTTTAGATTATAACTCAATTGTTAACTTGTAATTGCAAATTTAATGTTATTTTTTGTGCCCTTTTCAGACGTTGTACTCATTATATTTGGTCCTACGCTTGTTTTAGTATGTATAATTAAACGAAATTCTGCATTCATGCAGGTTCCTGTAGACCTTGTTATTGATCATTCAGTTCAAGTTGACGTTGCAAGATCAGCAAATGCAGTGCAGGCCAATATGGATCTTGAATTCCAGAGAAATAAGGAGAGATTCGCTTTTCTTAAATGGGGTTCTACTGCGTTCCATAATATGCTTGTTGTTCCACCTGGATCTGGCATTGTTCATCAGGTAAAGACTAAAGTAGTATGATTTTTGTCATTTAATAACAAGATTTACTTATGTAACCTTTGTGTCTTTGACTCTTTGTAGAACTTTTCAATTATCATGGATTTGGTTTAAAATTAGTGGATATGTTGTAATTTCAGGTTAATCTTGAATATCTTGGACGGGTTGTTTTCAACAATGATGGCTTACTCTACCCTGATAGTGTGGTTGGAACTGATTCCCATACAACCATGATTGACGGGTTAGGAGTTGCTGGATGGGGGGTTGGAGGTATTGAAGCCGAAGCTACTATGCTTGGCCAGGTAATGTGAAGTCTGGAAAATTACCTAAGGAGCTGAGAAGGCATTTTTAATGTGGTTGTTTAATACACCTTGATGCACACTTTCATCGTTGCATGCTAATACTCTACATGGTTTAAACTCACTTCAAATTTTCTTCTAATGCAATATGCTTTGAAATTGACAGCCAATGAGCATGGTGTTGCCTGGTGTTGTCGGGTTCAAGTTATCTGGAAGGTTAAACAATGGTGTTACTGCTACTGACTTGGTTTTGACTGTCACACAAATACTGAGGAAGCATGGAGTTGTTGGAAAATTTGTTGAATTCTATGGTAAGTTGATTTTGATTATCTGTAATTTTAAGTAATAATTGCATTTGCTATGTCCTGGCTATATATAGTGGTTTGTGTTTGTATGTGTCTGCAGGCGATGGTATGGGTGAACTATCATTAGCTGACAGGGCAACTATTGCCAATATGTCCCCTGAGTATGGTGCAACCATGGGCTTCTTCCCTGTTGATCATGTTACTTTACAGTATCTCAAATTGACTGGTAGAAGTGATGAGACTGTGAGTACTTTACCGAGTGCTGATAATTAGTTTCATAAGTTTTATTCTTTTAAGAGATATGTGACCTCTTCATTAAATTACAGGTGTCAATGATTGAAAGTTATCTGCGGGCAAATAAATTGTTTGTTGACTATAATGAGGTAAGAGCTCTTTGGTATTTTTGTTCTTCTCAATTTTTAATTATCTGAATCAACCTTTCTAACTTCGTTTGAGATGCATCTGTTGACTAAAATTTGTTTATTTCAGCCTCAAACAGAACGAGCATACTCATCTTACCTGGAATTGAACCTTTCAGAAGTCGAGCCCTGTATCTCAGGACCTAAGAGGTTATTTTTATTCAATGTGTAATTACCATTCGTTGCTTATTATTATTTTTTTGTATATTCATATATAACTGGTATTCTTGGCACAGACCTCATGACCGTGTGACTTTGAAAGACATGAAATCTGATTGGCATGCTTGTCTTGATAACAAGGTTGGGTTCAAGGTAAGTCTGTAAGATACTGTGTATTTAATTTTATGAGATAATGCTGCAGTTGCAATTCTCTTTGTCGTACCATCCTTCCTAAAACTCTATCTGAATGTAGGGATTTGCTATACCAAAAGAGGTGCAAAACAAAGTGGCAAAGTTTCAATTCGATGGACAGCCAGCAGAGCTTAAGCATGGTAGTGTTGTGATTGCTGCAATCACAAGTTGCACCAATACATCAAACCCAAGTGTCATGCTTGGGGCTGCTCTCGTTGCAAAGAAGGCTAGTGAACTTGGTCTACAGGTGAGGCAATCTTATTGTTCTCAACAACAATCGACCATTTTTTCCCCTTTCTTTCTTTTGTCTGCAATATGGATTGTGCAAGAAAACTTGTTTTTGTTTTTGTATAATTGAATGTTGATTTGCTGGCAACTCAGGTCAAGCCATGGGTTAAAACAAGTCTTGCCCCGGGTTCTGGAGTTGTTACAAAATATTTGCTACAGAGGTAGGTTTCTGTTTTTGGAGAATTAGACTTTTTAAAACTAGATACAAATTGTTTATTGAAAGTTAATATGTTTGATGCAGCGGATTGCAAAAGTATTTTGATCAACAAGGTTTCAATATTGTTGGATATGGGTGCACAACATGCATTGGGAATTCAGGGGATCTGCATGAAAGTGTTGCTTCTGCTATATCGGAAAATGGTAATGTTGAAGTAGTATCGTTTATTTTTGCATAAAAGGTTATATAATTTGTAAAACTCAATCATATTTACATGTTACATGATTTCTCATTTCCTTCACAAGAACTCAAGTCCTATATTATTAGTTTCTACTCTAGCTCTAGCATGTGGATCTGAAATTCGATCGTTCTGTTGCAGACATTGTAGCAGCTGCTGTGCTCTCTGGAAACAGGAATTTTGAGGGCCGTGTTCATCCATTGACAAGAGCTAATTACCTTGCCTCTCCTCCTTTAGTGGTTGCTTATGCCCTTGCTGGAACGGTATGTCATACTTGCATAGGGTGCGAAGTATTTGTTTTTTCATTTTTGCGGCTTTATTTTTTTGGTTATGTGATTCAGCTTCATCTATGGACAATAGTTAACTACCCAATTTTTTTTTTCTTCATCTCCTTTATTTGTTG
The DNA here is from genome assembly GCF_042453785.1 of Malus domestica. Lineage (NCBI taxonomy): Eukaryota > Viridiplantae > Streptophyta > Magnoliopsida > Rosales > Rosaceae > Malus > Malus domestica. The sequence continues at coordinate 8,055,996 of NC_091677.1, read as the reverse complement.
CACCTGTATATTCATTGTATTTACTTGGTTTTAAAGATGAGTTATTCTCACTGGTTGTGCCTTTCATGTTCCTGTTATGTGTGTATCGTGCTCTAATGATTATGGGATTTTGCCATCAGGAGGAATAATACACCTTTTTGTTAATTTATAAATTTCATTTTCCCATGTAAAACTTCTTTTCGTACTTATTGATTCTGAAATAGGCCAGAATGATTTTATTTACATTTCTAGTGATATGTGAACATCCATTCATCCTGGTCTTGACGCAAATAGTCTCTAAAATCCTGTCATTTGGAGCTCAATATCAGATTATAGTGTCTAAAAATATTAACAATATTTAATTAATTTACCCTCGTTCCGTACTCCTTGAATCACTTGGTTGCTGGCATGTTTACTGTTTTCTTAACAAGAAAATTGATTAATAAGACAATGTTGGATGTTGAAGCATTATGAAGTGGTATTTGCTGCATGTACTCTTTATCCCACTGTCATTTACTACTATTATGAATGCCTTTTAAGCCGTGGGAGTTTTAATAATTCATTTTGTTAGTCTGCGAGCAGTGATCTCTTTTTGTCCATCATATGAAACAATCATTGACACAAGTTAACCTTAAAATTTAATTTTCCAGGTTGACATTGACTTTGATACGGAGCCAATTGGAACAGGGAAGGATGGTAAGAGCGTCTATTTCAGGGATATCTGGCCGTCCACAGAGGAGATTGCTGAGGTAAATTAGAATTTTGGATTTGTTGTGAAACTTTAGCGGTATACAAAATTAACTCATGACTGTATGTTTTGTAGGTAGTGCAATCCAGCGTGTTGCCAGATATGTTCAAGAGCACTTACGAGTCAATTACTAAGGGCAACCCCATTTGGAATCAGCTATCAGTTCCCGAATCCAAACTGTACTCATGGGACCCTAATTCAACCTACATTCATGAGCCCCCATACTTCAAGGATATGACCATGTATCCTCCTGGTTCTCATGGAGTGAAGGATGCGTACTGCTTGTTGAATTTTGGTGACAGTATTACAACTGATCACATCTCCCCAGCGGGAAGCATCAACAAGGACAGTCCTGCAGCCAAGTACCTTCTTGAGCGTGGGGTGGACCGCAAAGACTTCAATTCTTATGGAAGTCGTCGTGGCAATGATGAAGTTATGGCCAGGGGAACTTTTGCCAATATCCGCCTCGTTAACAAGCTTTTGAATGGGGAAGTAGGGCCTAAAACAGTTCACATTCCTACCGGGGAGAAACTCTTTGTCTTTGATGCAGCAACTGTGAGTCACCAATGAATATTTCACAAATTTCTGTCTTTTGTTAACTACAGAAAACTATTCACTAAATCTTTGCAATCAATCTTCTGTTTCTATTTCAGAGATACAAGGCTGATGGGCACGACACTATTGTAATAGCCGGAGCCGAGTATGGAAGTGGAAGCTCCAGGGATTGGGCCGCCAAGGGCCCAATGCTATTGGTGAGTTATTTTACACCGCCATTTGAATGAGTTTGTAAGTTTTCATTACGGTATCTTTCTCATTTGGTTGACTAACTTTTGCCATGCAACAGGGCGTTAAAGCAGTGATTGCTAAAAGTTTCGAGAGAATCCATCGCAGTAATTTGGTGGGGATGGGTATCATTCCTCTTTGTTTCAAGGCCGGTGAGGATGCAGACACACTAGGATTGACTGGTCACGAACGGTATACCATTGACCTCCCAAGCAACATTAGTGAGATTAAACCTGGCCAAGATGTGACCGTCACAACGGACAATGGAAAAGCTTTCACCTGCACTGTTCGCTTTGACACTGAGGTACTTGCTACTTTCATCATCCGTGTTTTATATTTGCTTTTGTATTTCTAAAACTAAGTGAAGTAACGTTCTGTGATAATGCTGTTTGGTTGACGCATTTACTGTGTTTTCGTGAGCTCCCGTTAGTAAAGATCTGTTTATAGGTTGCTCATGTTGTGATTTGGTTGCACTTGCAGGTGGAACTGGAATACTTCAACCACGGAGGCATTCTTCAATACGTTATCAGGAACCTAAGCAAGCAGTAACTGGATCACGCTGTTCCGAGGACTTGCTATCCGCATCACTACAAGCGTTTTCAATTGTAAAATGTGAGGAAGAAAATAAGGGCCCCAAAATAACACGCAAGGTCCCTTTTTTGCGGGACGGAGGCAAATTTTTTTGTTATTCATTTTAACACTGCCCAGGTTGTGCAGGCTTGTTGATTTGTCGGTCTTTCGACGGGTTAAAAATATAGTTTCCGAGCAGTAGAATCTCTTTCTGTTTCGATTGTTTGCTTCTTAAGGCATTTACATACGTACCTTGGGTTTTCAAGGGCACCAAGATCATGGGCAGTGTTATGCCTTTGAACAGTGATACGATCAATGGGATATTTTGTTTCATGGCATATGATGAATCTAACTCCCCACCCCCGATTTGATATTACAATTGAATTATTGTCGTGCGACGATTCATTTAGGTTTTTTTATTCCTCTAACTTTAAAAGTGCATAAATTCATGGTCCCTCGCTTTTAGAATTTTCTATGCGCTTCTCATAGAAGCACTTCTATTGAAAGCGCTTATGAGAAGTGGTGATTTTTAAAGAAGCAGTTCTAAACGAGCTCTTAATTTCAATTCTTGATACCAAATTTTAAGGATCAGTGATTAAACACATGTTATAGCACGAGAAGATAGTTATACAACACGGTGACGTTGCAATATCAAACAAGAGTTTCTCAGTTTGATATTTTGTAATGCTTTTGATCCATTAGCTCAACTTTTTAGGTATTTTAAGGCACCAAATATCGTTGTATAATTGGGTCAAATTTAAACAGTCTAAAATTGGTGACCGTTGATCATTGAATTTGATTTAACAGCTTAAAAAGACGTCGGCACGAATTTCATGTAGGTATCCATGACAAATGGGGATTCACCGGACATGCTAGAAGGTTCATTCAATTATATAGTGTTAGTATGACTTATGAGTGTGAACGATGAACGACTCCTGTAGTCTTCAAGGATTCCAAAAGCATGACAAGAGCAAAATCTTGCCCAAATCCTTACAAGAAAACACATCATATATGCTGTGCCTGACAAATTTGTCAATTAGCCAAAGCACCCCCATCTGTGTGTCGATTTGTCAACTAGCGATACCCAATAGAAATTCAAATACTTGAATATTAGCTTAAAAGATTTGATTGGTATTGCTAAACTTCCTAACTTAATCATCCATTGTTAGGTATTGAGTTTTATTACAAATGACATCGGTGATATTAAGGGCAAAACTTCCATATATTAGTTGTATATTATTTTGTCATACGACCGATATGGGATCCAATCTCCAACATGCCTCCTCAGGAGTGGTCTCACATGGGGTCACAAGACCGAAACAAATTTCCACATTGAGAATTGGTCAAACTATTATATTGGAGCTTACACAACTTTTTAAGAGCCCGACCATCATTCAGGAACTAGAACCAACGCAACTTTTCTAGGACCCAGTCATTCAACATCCTTAAGCTAGAGCTAGGCACATTCGAGTCTAGTAAATTGGACCTGGAACGTGTCGAAAGAATAGTATGCTTTGATACTATGGTAACTTTATAGGCAACCAATGTCATTGATATTGTCCCAACTTAACCACCTATTGCTAGGTGTTGGACTTTATCACAAAAAGTCTCGATGATATTAGGGGTGGAAACTACCATATATTAGTTATATATTATTTTGTCATATGACCGATGCAGGATTCTATTCTCCAACAGTTATTTCTGTCTTACTTTTATTTCTCTTTTGATACAAGGATTTTAGGGGAGGGAAATTTAGATCAAACAACGTAAAGAGTTGGTTATAATTAGGTATCAAACTCATTATGAATCGAACTCGAAACCTCGACAATCCATTTATTACTGTTTATGGTTGCTCCTCACGAACTCTGTAGGTAGGATCAATCACAACCTTGTTATCGCAGGCAATGCATGCGTTCTTCTAATTCTAAGCTTACACAATACACTCTAATTTTTTCTATTAAGAGCGACACTCTAATTTATTTTAACCTTGAGGGTGGGGGCATTGAACTTGGAGTAGAGCCAGCTTCACTAAATTCAAGTCTATAATTACAGTATCATTGACTATAATTATCTAACAGTTTAAGTACAATTGATATTGTTGAGGTGCAATCAAAATATGATTTTTGGGGATGAAATTTGTGGCGTCAGCTTTTGTCATTTTTATTATTTCTTCCCTAGCAGAATGTGAGAGACTACTTTCAAAAGTTTCAAAAATTAAATGCCTAACTGTCTTCAACAATAATTTGGTCGCAGTTGCAACTTAGTAAAGCAGAAATGTGTTGGTATTATATTCGACGGTTGAAACGATCACCTACTTTTCTAATTGTCTCTTCAATTTATGCAACACAAAAGTGAAAGTACACTGATGATATGGTGATTAAATGATAAATACTAATTAGGCCACACATCAAACATAATCAAACCAGTTTTCTAATTCTACAATTAGTGTGTATGTACATACATACATACATCAATATTGATACTCTGGAATGCTCTCTAAAGTTGCCTCTAGCAACTACTACTGCTTATGCTTTCATCATCACCACTTGTTCCATTAATTTCAGAAACCCTAGTTCCTCTGGACTTTAGAGAACTCAGCAATTCCTCCAAAGAAGAGTGGTTTGAATCTTTCTTATAATTCAGCAGCTGTTTCAACTCCTCCCGAGTCATCACCAGTCTAATCCTCACAGCTCCACCACTTTTAGAATCATCAGGAATATTTCCTCTACATCTGCCGATTTCTTGATCATCTTGTAAATTAAACCTCACAGACTTCTTCTCATGCTTCAACTTGGATGGCAATGGCATTGCTGTTTTTGTTGCTTCTAGGGTTTCGACTTCCTTTGCCGTCTCATGCTTCTCATAATCTTGTGACGAAATCTTGTTATTACTTCTCAAACAATTTCCCATAGCTGAGTTTTCAAGAAAAAATGGAGTACTTGGCAGAGAGAATATCAAAGAGAGAGAGAGAGAGAGAGAGAGAGAGAGAGAGAGAGAGAGAGAGAGAGGTGGGAGGGGTTATATAAAAGTGTTGTGTAAAGATATAGAGGGAAGGAGGGTGGAGAAAGCACATGAGGTTGGGTTTGTTGCGCCGAATATTTGAAAGAAAAAGTGGGATTAACTTTTAATTACTGCTCGAGACCAACACCACACTTCCTCACATAAAATTATTAAGCAATTCTCAATTTCTAATACACAATTGTATGTAGTGTTTGTTTTATGTTAAAGTAACCTTTTGTTGAGTTTTTTAACCTTTAGTATTGGTCAACCAACCACAAGCCAAAAGTATCGGCTTTGATATCTCTACAAATTAATAAAACACTCATTGTCAATCAAAATTATATGAAATTACCAGTTTAATCCTTTAATTAAAATAGAACATGAATAAGAAATATGAGACATAAATGTAATTTCACACAATCAAATTTTGCTGTTTTTTTAAAGCCTTACCTACATGTAATCCTAACATATCTCCACTTAAAAAAAAAAAAAAACTTCCCACTCCCCCATTCTCTATCACTCTCCTCTCCTCTCCTTCTATTTCAAAAACAAAAATAGAAATTTTTCTCACACACTTTGTGTGTGTCCATATTCTAGTAATGATTAAGATTTCTTCAAATCAGTCCAATACGTATGCATATATGTTGAGCTTAAACTTAGATTAATACTAATTCTAATTTAATCAAGTCCGTCCCCCTACTAGTACTGCTAAACATATATAAGGTATAGCCACCGTAGATGACACTAGATGATGCTTAATTTAAATTTGTTGCTGATGGTATGTTTTGTTTCCACATATTTGCTGGATTCTATGCAATGTACATATTTCCAAAAGAGGGTATCAATCAGAATTAAGTATGCAAGAAAGTTGGTATAATCCAGCTCGGATCATTGCTGTTCTATAGTCCTAATCCAATTATCTAGCTAGCTACTTAATTTGATGACGATGGGATGATCTCATAAATAATCAATCGTACAAATCAATGGCACTCTGTTCGTGCACTTAAGATATACATATTTCATCATGATCCAATTCAGCAAGTACTACTATCAAAAACACTTTGCGCAAAGTACAATTTCGTCGCACATGGTTCGTCTCGCAGAGCTCGTGACGATAGGATTTGAGCGACAAAAATTAATCGTAGACGAAATATTTTAAATTTAAAAATTTTGTTTTTAAAAAATTTTAATTAAAATAAATTCATTTATTATTTTGCGCGATGAAATATTTTTTCGCGCAAGGTTTTTGACTTTTTGTTTTATTATTTCTCTTATATTAATTGTTTACGCAACGAAATATTTGGTAGCGCAAGATTTTTCGAATTTTTACCTTTTAAATTTAATTTAATTGTATGATTTTATTTTTTTTAATTACTTTAGTTTAAATTGACATATTCAAAATAAAATTACATATGAAAAATAGTGATCAAATTATCCAATACATATAATATATTCAAAATGTACATATAAATTAACAAAGTACAATAATAAAATCCTAATACAAGTCTATTGTGGTGGTAGTGGCGGGGGGATATGTTTCGATAGCATCCTAATTCTCAACTTTAGCTATCAAAGTCCCGACGATTCCCTACAAAAAAAAAGGTCAAATAACAAAAAAATGGCATAATCTCCCCAAAAATTGGTATACCCAAACTCCACTCCTCATCCTATACTTGATCCCAAACTTGGCACCAAACTCAAAACTAACTCTAAAAACACATATTAATGAAAAAAAAAAAAAATTTGGGGAGAATATACCTTTTGGCAAGATTGAGAGTGAGTGAGAATGAGAGGGAGGAGTGAGTGTGAGAGAATTAGATGAGATAATGTGAGAGATGAGAGAGTGAGTGAGAGTGAGAGATAGTGAAGAGAGAAAGAGAGATTAAGTGAGAGGAGTGAGTGTGAGAGAGAGGGTCGGATTTGGGGAGAGGGAAAGATAGAGGAGCGGTAAGAGTAGAAAGAAATTGAGAAAATGGTGGAGAGTTATTTTGGTTTTAAAAGCCGTATCACTTTGCACAACGAAGGATACAAGTTTGTGCGACGAAATATTGGTTGCGGAAAGTCTTAAAAAAATTCCCGCATCCCATTTTTGGTGCCTGCCCAAATTTTTAGAGTTTTGCTCGACGAAGTGTTGGTTGCACAAAGTCTTAAAATCTTTTTTTTTTAAATTTCCCGCAACCCATTTTTTGTGCCCGCCCAAATTTTTAGAGTTTTGCACGATGAAGTGTTGGTTGCACAAAGTTTTGCGCAATGAAATATTGGTCGCGCAAAGTCTTAAAAAAAAAAATCCCGTGTCCCATTTTTGGCTCCCATCCAAATTTGAGGATTATGCACGACAAAATTTTGGTTAGTCACCCAAAATATATAAAAATAATTTTTATAAATAATAAAAAAGAAAATAATTTATTTTACAATTTCAAATATAAATAAATTAAAATAAATAAGGTTTAGGTGACCAAATGTGTATTCGTCGCGCAAAGAAAAAAAAAATTTAGTTAACAATATAAAATATAAAAATAAATAAAAAATAAGTAAATAATATTTAGGCGATGAAATATTGATATTCGGATATTCCTCGCACAATTTTTTTTAAAAATAATAAAAACTTATGAAAACAACTATATTTTAAAATTTATAATATAAAATAAAAAAAATAATAAAAAAATTGGTTTGCGCGACGCATGTATATAGCTACACTTATATGAATAAACGAAAAATCACGATTTAATGGTTATTTTAACTTCGATTTTGATGATTTTTTACAGTTACACTCATTGACTCTATATGAATACAATGAATGAATTCGATCTTCAATTTAATATATTTACACTAATGGATACCACAAAATCTTATGTTATACTTAATGAAAGTATAAATAAACTCTAAGTGTTAGTGAATCTATTGTTTTGATGGGATACGCATTTTATGAAACTAGTTTCAACGATCCAACTGTCAAACTTGTTTATATATACTTCGAGATTGCATACACCAAAAATCACAAAAAGCAAACATTCAGAGATCAAGTAACATGACAAAATTTTTTGATAGTTATAAACGAAAAATCACGATTTAACGGTTATTTTAACTCCAATTTTGATGATTTTTTACAGCTACACTCCTTGACCCTATGTGAATACAATGAATGAAGTTGATCTTCAATTTAAAATATTTATACTAATGGATACCATAAAATCTTGTGTTATACTTAATGAAAGTATACATAAACTCTAAGTGTTAGTGAATCTATTATTTTGATGGGATACGCATTCTACAAAACTAGTTTCAACGATCCAACCGTCAAACTTGTTTGTATATACTTCGAGATCATATACGCCAAAAATCGTAAGAAACAAACATTCAGAGATCAACGAATGGGACAAAACTTTTCGATGGTTATAAACGAAAAATCACAATTTAACGGTTATTTCAACTCTGATTTTGATGTTTTTTTACAGCTACACTCCTTGACCATATATGAATATAATGAACTAATTCAATCGTCAATTTAAAATACATTTTTCTAACAAAAATCCGATCCGAACTACAATAATATATTTTTCTAACAAAAACTCGATCTGAACTACAATAATAAATTTAAAGCTACTTAGTAAATATATATACCATTCAATTTCTTAAGTGTTATATGTACAAAATAAAAAACGAAAATAAATTGGTTTAGGTGACGAAATATTTGAAATACGTCGCGCAAAGATTTAAAATAATAATTTTTTTATTTTATTTATTTTTGTAAAGACTTTGCGTGATGATGTGTTTTTTGTCACGTAAGACTTTGCGCAACAAAGTTTATAATTTCATTGCGCAAAGTGACTTTGGGCAACGATGTGTTTTCGTCGCACAAGGATGGTTTTTTACTAGTGAAGTGATCTACCCCATTATACGAGAAGGATACATTTAACATGGTAGTGCCACATAGTATACTTCTGCAGTGGCGTCTTATGTCAATAATTTAACGACACGTATAGATATTTTTAATATGACATGTTATTGATATGAGAATCACGATAACAATGTATTTGTGTCATGTAACTTGCTCCTTAATTATATATGCAAGTTTGATACGCATTAATAATAATATGTTACATCTTGATCACCTGCAAATTTTGCTACGCAGATGGGCTTCACCAACTTTTAACTGCCTTTTATATTACAATATTAAGCATATAAAACTGTAGGAACCGTCCATGGATAACAAGTTCATCATCTATCGAATTAAAGTGTCATATGAGCTCATATCATAAGCTAGAACAGTGCTTTTATATTATTGCGTGTTATGATGAACTGGTTTTTGTTTATAGGCTATTGAAACGATGACGTACAGAAGGCAGACTTGATGGAATTTTTGCTTGGACAGATCATACTCTTAAAACAACTAGTAAAACATAAAGTCAAAGCCAACAAATGAATTCACAACATATATTGAGTAAACAATAAAAGTTTGGTAAGAGAATATTATTTAGCTTGTGTTGTGTGGTATTTAAATTAATATATATGTTAGAGTTTTCACGTATTGAATTTATCGATATAATTAATAGTTGGTATGAATTTACAATCTGACAACATAAAATTTAGGTAGTTAGTGTCTAGTAGTGATAAGCATGGTATAAAATATCGATGATATCGGAAATATCGGTAGTCCAAAAACATGGAAATTTTGATGGAAATTTCGATGGAAATATCGGGATATTATCGATGTCGATAAAAATTGAATAAAAACCACGGAAATTGTAAGAAAAACTTGGAAATTTTTATTGAAACTTTGGAGAATGTTTATTTAGTCAATTATCTATTAGTTTATAAAAAACAATTAGTAAGAAATGCATTACATGATGGATTTAACTGATTTAAGTTGATTATACAACGAGCTGACAAACACTGTGAGTGTAGAAAATATGTAGTAAATAATGAAAAAAAGATTAAACACACCATAATCATTTATATATAATGATTTACTACAATATTTTTCACTTTATACATTGCATGGTAAGATACTTGAGTGATTTAGTACCACAAAAAGTTCCTATGAGGTTCAAATTTTTCACTATCTTCATCATCTCTATGTGTAGAGTAAGTTTATTGTGAAGAGTATTCATTAAATGATAAATCCCCAAAATAGTTTTGCATGTAATTGTTAACATGCCACTCATATAAATATAAATATTTTAGCATATTATCACAAAAACATAAGTGATATATCGTGGTTAAGGTGTTGGAGGAGTAAAATGGGAGGGGTTCAAATTCCCTTTGTGTTTTTTTTTCCTCCCTTTTTTTTCCTTTTTTTTTCTTCTTTTTCCTTTTTTTTCCCTTCCTTTACATCGATATTGTTGATATTTGTACGATATGTACATGGATATGTTATGAAATATCTGTGATTCGAAAAAACCGAAATATCCTTGATATTTAGTCGATATTATCGATATTTCAGACTATGGTACTTTTTTTCCTTCCTTTACATCGATATTTTAGCGATATTACACCAATATTTTGACAAAATATTGCTGAAGTGTGAGCGAAATTATCGACATCGATATTTTCCGATATTATCGTCGATATTTGTACGAAATGTACATGGATATGTTCCGAAATATCTGTGATTTGAAAAAATCGAAATATCCTCGATATTTCGTCGATATTATCGATATATCAGACTATGGTGATAAGAAAACATTTTTCAATCAGCAAGTAAATTACAAGTCAAGGCTAGCAATTAGTAACATATGTGTCGCCGCAAACTAATCTTTCGGACAAGGGACACCTATATTACGTAATTGGTAGGTAAGGGTGGTCGGGTGGTTAAGGTGTTGGAGGAGTAAAATGGGAGGGGTTCAAATTCTCTTTGTGTTTTTTTTTCCTCCCTTTTTTTTCCTTTTTTTTCTTCTTTTTCCTTTTTTTTCCTTCCTTTACATCGATATTGTTGATATTTGTACGATATGTACATGTATATGTTATGAAATATCTGTGATTTGAAAAAACCGAAATATCCTTGATATTTCGTCGATATTATCGATATTTCAGACTATGGTACTTTTTTTCCTTCCTTTACATCGATATTTTAGCGATATTACACCGATATTTTGACAAAATATTGCTGAAGTGTGAGCGAAATTATCGACATCGATATTTTCCGATATTATCGTCGATATTTGTACGATATGTACATGTATATGTTCCGAAATATCTGTGATTTGAAAAAATCGAAATATCCTCGATATTTCGTCGATATTATCGATATATCAGACTAGGGTGATAAGAAAACATTTTTCAATCAGCAAGTAAATTACAAGTCAAGGCTAGCAATTAGTAACATATGTGTCGCCGCAAACTAATCTTTCGGACAAGGGACACCTATATTACGTAATTGGTAGGTAAGGGTGGTCGGGTGGGGTTCACTGCATGTGATGGAGATGCTCTGCATGGTGAGGTGGGTTCACTGCATATCATGTGAAACCATTATTTTCAACTTCTGCAACGTAAACCACGATTTCAGGGTCGTTGAAATTATAATTATATATATATATATATATATATATATATATATATATATATTTATACATATGAGATATATACACACAGAGACTGCAGGGATATATATATATATATATATATATATATATATATATATATATATATATATATATATATATATATATATATATATATATATATATATATATATATATAATATGAGAGGGTTTTACGCGTTAAAAGTAGAGTGGCTGTAAGCATCTCTCACATGGGATCGGGTATTTATGTTCATAGTTTTATTGATTTCCTTACCAAATATTGGAGCTTGTTCCGCGTATGCATGTGTGTGGATGGATTATATAGTGCCAAGATTATTGTCCTTTTAGTTTTTGTGGGGTGCGTGGTAGTAAAGGTACCTGAACTTACTCTATGTTTAGTTTTCGTTTTAAACTTTCATATTAGTTTTTTCTGTCCTCCAACTTAACTTTGTGTTGCACAAGTGGTCCTTCAGTCAAATGTCTTCTTTTCCATCAAATTTAAAGTATAGTGGTCTTTCCAGTTTTGAGTTGTAGGATTCTTGTGAATGATATCCCTTTTCAAAATTAATTTTTCCTGCCAAGTTGATTTCACAATTGTTCTTGTGATATTCAATTTTCCCGTTTACAAAAATAGAAAAAGAAAAAGAAAAGAACCCGTTGTGATATGCTTTTACCAAAAAAATTCCAATTGTAATATGCAATTTTCTTGTATGATCTAATTGTTTTACATATGCCACTTAGTGCTACCGTCTAATGATATTCCTCTTCACTTGCAAGTGACAGGTCTTAGGTTCGATTTTCACCAAATGTGAAATTGAACCACATTATTATGGTTGGTCTATTATGAGACTTAGCCCACTCCCTCATCCTTCTTAGTGTAAATAATATTGTTCGTTCAAAAATAAAAATTGTTTACCATATGCATTTTTTCGGCACAACCCCAAGATTATTTGAGTTTAATGATGATGATGATGACGATGATGATAATATATAATAATAATAATATAAAAGATTAGTTCTGGAAAAAAAAACTTGTGCCAAAGATCACCGAAAGTACCAATAACATAACAATTTTGAAATGCATACCAATTAGAGGTGAGTTTGAAAAATCGAAAACCGAAAAAAATCAGACTGAAAGTCAAACCGGGGCAAAAAAACATCAAACTAAAAAAATAACCGGACCGAAGCTGTCAAATTGAACCAAAAAAATAACCAACTCGGCAACAGGTTTTGCTGTGCTATGTTTGTACTAGTAAACTATTTATACAGATTCGAATCTATAGTGATTTCTAGAATTAACAAAATCTTAGTCACTCCAGCCGCAGTATTTCAATCCTAGTCTTTATGGGATTTCCTTCTCTCTCCCTAAACCTCCAGACTTGCTCCCTTCCTCAAACTCTCCATTCGTCTCTCCACAACCCCCCAGCCAGCCCTCCCTTTGTCCCACAGCCCACTCTAGCAATTTGGACAGCCTACCCACCGCCCTGTGACATCTAAGTTCTGATTTTTTCTCAGATTGGTCGCTCTGTTTCTCGATCTTTTCACTCCAGGCTAAGCTCCCCAATGTCTCTTGTTTATTTTTTTGATTTATGGGTTTTTATTTAGGGTAAATTTCAAAGGGGAGACTGCAATTTTGGTTTAAAGTTATGTGTTGTTGTTTTTGTTCATAATCGTATCTGGGTCCGATTGGTGGGGAAATAGTAAGCCAATTTGCATATTTTGTTCAATTTTTGTGTTGTGGGTTTGTTGGTTATTTGAATTTCAGCTTAATGGATGTAATTATTGCTGTGATTTGTGCTTTGTGGATTACAATAATGGTTTGATCGAGTCTGTTGTTGGTGTTTTTCTTTCCAAATTTATTTATTTACCAATTTTTAGATTAAAAAAAAAACAATTTTCATGATAAAAACCGAATCGGACTGAAACCAAATTGAAAAGAATCGAAACCGAAAAAAACCAACAAAAAATCGAATTGAATCAAACAGTGAATTCGATTTGATTTCCGGTTTCGGCAAAAAACTGAACCAAACGGAACTGAACCCACCCATAATACCAATGCCCAGTTCAACATCCTCAAAAGCATCTAAACTTCATCTCCTAGCTAGATTTAGTTCATTACATAGATAAAAAGTTTACTACACAAAACATGGTACCAATTCCCCCTCAACAGTCATCCTAGTCCTTCATTGGTATGACTACTTGAACATAAAATATTGCAAAAGAGCACATTGTTTATATACACAAAAAGAATGGGGAATTCATGTTAGGATCAACTTTTACACACAAAAAAATGTTAACCAATACTTGTTTGTTTTGGATAACACATGACAATATCCTTTAACACATGAGCAAAATTTTTTTGCTTGAAGCAGTCGCTGCAAATAAAACAGTTTTGATCATCAAAAAAAAAAAAACAAAAGGAAGCTAAAAATGAAAGAAAATGTTAATACACTTGTAATAAATTTTGAAGATGAATAGATTCATAGCATGGAACAACTAGTAATAAACCAGAGTTACCTAGTTTTTTTTTTTGTACGGAGCAAGGTTTGTTTTTGAGCTGGTTGGTGACAATTTTCTTTTCAACAATTTGATCGGAACCTGATCCGGATATTGTATATCTGTTTCAGATATTTCTTCTTCTTCATTGTGTAAAAAATATTCAAGACATTGAAAACATAAATTTACATTAGATTGAGTTGAATTTGAGATGCAATTAAAAATATTGATATATAGTGCATAACCTTTTTTTTTCTTCAGATGGTATAAAAATGGCTCTTCTAACTGATTCTCTCTTTCTTTTATCCGATTCCCCAGTTGTGTCAACAAGTGTAGTGGAACGCGAAACTGTTGTAGAAGAGATTGTAATTTCTCTGCTAAGAGATTGTGGAGTTATTGGCTGAATGGTCAGGTCACCAGAAATGTTGTAGATGAGAAAATCATTCGAGTTCAGTGAATTTCTCCTGCTTCCAAATCGAAGGTGAAATTTTTTTTTTTGCCCTATAAGCCTAAGAAACTCACTTGGCAACTGTTTTTGATCTGCTGATCTTTGATTGAAAATCAAATCTTTACAGGGCATGCCAAAAACTTTTTCACCCGTTATGCCAATAATTAGAGCAGTGATCTCGTCTGTTTCATCTTTAAGGACCAAGAACACTTTGTACCTTCATTTAAAAACACAATGCATAGATAAAAAAACCATGAATTGTTCAATGAGTTTAAAGCTGGATTTGTATTAAATTTTTAAATGTTATACTTTAATGCTAAAATTAACCATATGATAAAATTGAAGTATACTATGATTTTGTATTTGAGTGTTTTTATTTTGTCTGATTCTTTTTTACTACATTTTCTTTCACGAAGGTATAATCATTACATTATTTTTTAACATAAAATGTACATCCAATAAACGTTTAAAAGAACCGTTATCTATGAAAATGCCTGACAATACAATAATCTCTTAAATAATCATCATCTATCAAAGTAATTAACAACATCGAATTATTTTCTAACTTTATATATCTAAAATTGTTTGGATTTAATGTAATATAAGCGTGAGAAGATTGTTAAGACACATAATAAATGGTTAGACAATCATCATCCATTGAAGTGATAAACAACAACAAATTATTTTCTAACCTTGTATTCCTAAAAAAGTTTGGATTCAATGCAATCTAAGCTTGGAAGGATTCATAAAACACAAAAATTGAAAAACAGTGTTAGAGTTATTATGGAGTGGAAATTTGATTTGGATGCTTCTGACAAATTAGTTGACCACTTGTTGGATCTTTATACATTTGTTTTGTGCACGTAGGGCAAGCTGTGTACCACCATTCATACCTCGTGTTGTATTGCTTGATTGACACTTTGCACAAAAACGTATCATTCTGCAGAATGGTAAAAAAATTATATTTGTACAGGCACAAATTATTAAATAGATAAGTTTTATCAAATGACTTAAAAACAATTGAAAGCGTTTTCATTGAACACAATAAAAAAAAAAGTATTGCATATACCTTGTCAGTGAGGACTTTGGTACAACAGAAAGTGTTAAGTTTGTGACCTTCGCTAGATTGCTCCAGTCACTAGTGTGGATAAGTATGTAAATGGATAGAGATAGGGAAGCAAACACAAGATGTACGTGGTTCACCCAGATTGGCTACGTCCACAGAGTATAGGAGTTCTCATTAATTGTGAAGGGTTTACACAAGTACATAGGTTCAAGCTCTCCTTTAGTGAGTACTAGTAAATGATTTAGTATAAATGACATTAGGAAATATTGTGAGAGAATGATCTCTATTTATAGAAGAGAGTTTCTAGTTTCATTCTGACATTGACACGTGTCGTGTTGTGATTGGCTTCTGATGTTGACACGTGTTGCGCTATAATTGACTTCTGATGTCGACACGTGTCGTGCTGTGATTGGCCTCTTGGTTGGAGGGAAACTCTTATGGGTCCTTGACGGTATAACGTTGACCGGTGCTCAATAGTTTCGGGATTGGTCAAGTATGGTACAAACAATGCTCCCCTAAGTTCATGAGTGAGGGAAACTCATCGGTTGGGAACTTGCAAGATCCAAGCCATTGAGTAATCACGAAACTTCTAAGTACCGAAGTGTGGTATCATTTTCACTTGCCTTATCTGTCTCATATGTAGATGTGGCATCTTCTCTGGAAGTACTTTTCCTCCACCCAGAGGTGGTATATTTAACCGATGAAGATGCACAAGGTAATGTATCAATTTCACTTAAAGCTTACTTGTAGTTTCGGGCTTGGTCAAGTGCGATACAAACCCTATAGTAGGAGTCTCCCAAGTCGCCGAGCTAGGAGATTTTCCGAAGGAGGTAACAGACAAGGTAAGCAATCAGACTTCCAAGCAAGCAACCTGGATCAGAGGTTCGACTTCGGCTTCCGGTTGATTGTTCTCCTTCTCTTTGTGTTGTAAACAACAACAATGATAAGGAGAAGTAAATGGAGAATAGATGATATGAGATACTTTTGCTTTTGAAGAAGTAATTTTCTACAGGCTTATTCTTGAACTGGGCTGGATGGTATTTTGGTTTCCTCCAGAGTATAAGGTCGACTCAAGAATTTGAAGGTCAAAACAAGTCCATCAAATCTATAGTACGTTCGACCCTGATGATATAGGATACTTTTGCTGTTGACAAAGTAGTTGATGTATCGGCACGTGTTCTGTTACGCTTGTCTCCACATGCTTCCTTGTATCCTTTTCACTTGCCCTATCTGTTCCTCAGGCAGATGTGGTATCTTCTCTGGAAGCATAAGATGTTGAAGATGAGTACTCGAGAGCAATGCCAGGTAAGTAATCAAGCAAGGGTTTTCAGGCAGTCAGTTCCTGACTGGAAGCTTAATTCCAAGTGCTGACTGATTGCTATATTTCTTATTGTCTTGCAGGTAAGAACAAGGCTAAAGGAAAAGACAGGGAAAAAACATGATATGGGATACTCTTGCTTTTAACCCTGATGATATGAGATACTCTTGCTCTGGTGTGGATTGTTTGCAGAGGTATTATCGGGGGGAAAAGAAGCTGAGTATTTCAAGAGACTCTGCTGAGAGTGCCCTCTCGGATGTGAAGAAAAGTTGAGCATTTTTTTTATTTGCAGGTCTACCTGGCTGTGGAGGATGAAGGTCGACATATATATGAATTGTCCCAACAACGAGTGGTAACGTTGTTCCTTTACCCTTCTCGGTCATAGCAATGTAGTGGGAGTTGCAAGATTCACGTGTTTTAACTTTGTCAGAGCATTTGAAAAAATGTTCTGTGGTATCTGGAAAGCTGATGTTGCGTGTGAAGATTGCAGACAAGCTTTATCTAAGGAAATCTAGCTCTCTAAGTTCGGAGAGCGGTGCCTCTTCGGTTTTCGAATAAGTAATCCTGTCGGAGATCTGGCTCTCGAGATTCGGAGAACGGTGCCTCTTCAATTTTTGAGAAAGCAATCCTGTTGGGAGTCTGGCTCTTGAGATTTGGAGAGCGGTGCCTTTTCGATTTTTAAGTAAGTAATCCTGTTAGGAGTCTGGCTCTCGAGATTTAGAGAGATGTGCCTCTTCGATTTTTGAGCAAGTAATCCTGTTAGGAGTCTGGCTCTCAAGATTCAGAGGTGGTGCTTCTTCGATTTGTGAGCAAGTAATCCTGTTAGGAGTCTGGCTCTTGAGATTCGAAGAGCTGTGTCTCTTTGATTTTTGAGCAAACAATCTTATTGGGAGTGTTTTCTCGAATGTGAGTAAAGGTTGGGCATTTTTGCTAGTTTGCCTTGCCACGAAGCACGGAGGTTGACACACATAGGGACTTTTCAATTATCAAGCAGTGGTGCTGTTCCTTTACCCTTGTGGGTAATAGTAGGGTAGCTGGACCTTCAAAATTTATGTGTCTAAATTTTGTCAAAGATCTTTGGCAAAGTTATCTGTGGTACTCGAGGAGCTGATGTTGCGTGTTAGGATTGTCGACATATTTTACTCAGGAAAATCTGCTTCTCGAAATTCGAAGAGTGGTGCCTCTTCGATTTTGAACCAACAGCCTTGTTGCCCTTTCTTTTATAGGGGCACCAATTGTGTGTAAGAAGTACGTTCAGAAAGTTATTGCTTGTAGGAATTTTCCCCTTATTTTTGTACTTCAGAGATTTATTGCACCTCATTTCTCCTTCATCATTTTTTAGAATGTCTGGCTCATTCGACCGTCGTTTTAACTTGAACTTTGGTGAAGAGGCAGCTATGCCCTCTTAAGACAACATATGGCGCCCATCATTCTTATCCCCTACTAGTTCTCTTACCGTTGGGGACTCTATGATGAAGAATGATATGACAGCTGTGGTGGTGGCCAGGAACCTTCTCACTCCCAAAGATAATAGACTACTTTTCAAACGGTCTGATGAGTTAACTGTTAAGGATTCTCTGGCTCTTAGTGTTCAGTGTGCAAGTTCTGTGTCTAATATGACCCAACGCCTATTTGCTCGAACCCGCCAAGTTGAATCATTGGCGGCTGAAGTGATAAGTCTCAAACAAGAGATCAGATGGCTTAAGCATAAGAATAAATAGTTTCACAGGCTCACACATGACTATGCTACAAACATGAAGAGGAAGCTCGACCAGCTGCAGGAATCTGATGGTCAGATTTTACTTAATTATCAGAGGTTTGTGGGTTTGTTCCAAAGGCATTTATTGCCTTTGTCTTATTAGGCTGTACCGCGTAATGAAGCTCCAAATGATCAACCTTCGGTGCCTCTTCCTTCTGGGGTTCTGCCCAGTACTGAGGCTCCGAATAATCATCCTACAGTGCCTCCTCTTTCTGGGGCTCTGCCGACTGCTGAGACTTCTCCTGAGCAACCTTTGTGAAGGCTCCCTCTTGTTTTTTTATTTTGATTCATGTATATGTACATATTTGTAACTTATCGGAGATATCAATAAACGAGCTTTGCTTCATTTCAACGTATTGTGTTAAATACACCAAGACCTTCTTCACTAAGTTCTTTGAATTTTTTCTTTTGTTGAAACTTATATGTTGAAGCTTTGTGAGTAAAGCATCTATGTTAAGGTAATGCTCCCTTAATTTCCCGAGTGAGAAAAATTTCTCGGTTGGAGACTTGAAAAATCCAAGTCACTGAGTGGTCGTGAGACTTTTGAGTATCAAGGTGTAGTAGCATATGATAGGAGTCCACCAAGTCTCCGGTCGAGGGAGTTGACGAATGAGGCATTTCCTTTCTAAGTGGTAGCCCAAAACTCCTCCTTCATATATATTTGTTATGAAAGTTGTTAGGCCCAAAGAAGAAGAGGCCTAGGCAATTTTTTTTTTCTAATTTTTTTTTCTTCGAATTTTCGAATTTTCGAATTTCCAAAAAAAAAAAAAAAAAAAAAAAAATATATATATATATATATATATATTTTAGCTTTGTAGGTGAAGCTTTGGTGTTGAAGCTTAGCAGGTGAAGCTTTAAGGTTGAAGCTTTGTTGGATACCATGAATTGATTTTGCTTCACACTATCTTGATCAAGATAGTGTGAAGCTTTTGTGGTGGGTGAAGCTTTTGTTGGTGAAGCTTTTATGGGTGAAGCTTTTGTGGTGGGTGAAGCTTTTGTGGGTGAAGCTTTTGTTAGTGAAGTTTTTATGGGTGAAGCTTTTGTGTTGAAGCTTTGTAGGTGAAGCTTTGTGTTGAAGCTTTTGTAGGTGAAGCTTTGGAGTTGAAGCTATATAGGTGAAGCTTTGGAGTTGAAGCTTTTGTTGGGTACCATGAATTGATTTTGCTTCACACTATCTTGATCAAGATAGTGTGAAGCTTTTGAGAATTTGTAGTTGTCCTCCATTGATGAAGCTTTTGTTGGTGAAGCTTTTGTGGTGAAGCTTTGTTGCGTACCACGAATTGATTTTGCTTCACACTATCTTGATCAATATAGTGTGAAGCTTTTGAGAATTTGTAGTTGTCCTCCATTGATGAAGCTTTTGTTGAATTTCCCCTTTTTTTTATTGGAAAACTAGAAATTTGTTGAATTTCCCAATTTCCTTTTTTTTTGGGAAACTAGAAATTTGAAAATGTGGGAGAGACAACATATACAAATTTTGCTTCCACACTGTTGAGCAAGAGATGGTGATGCAAGCCACACCTTGTAGTAGTCGAAGGTTTGGATGAACCATATAAATTGAATTTGCTTCGAACAGTCTTGATCAATAGTATGTGAAGCTTTCTACGAGTTGTAGTTGCCCTTCATTGATGAAGCTTTTATTGGCACCATAAATTGGTTTTGCTTCACACTGTCTTTATTAAGAATGTGTGAAGCTTTTGAGAATTGTGGTTGAACTTCTTCGATGAGGCATTTGTTGGCACAATAAATTAGTTTTGCTTCACACTGTCTTGATCAAGAGTGTGTGAAACTTTTGAGAATTGTGGTTACCCTCCATTGATGAAGCTCTTGTTGGCACCATAAATTGGTTTTGCTTCACACTGTCTTGATCAAGAGTGTGTGAAACTTTTGAGAATTGTGGTTGCCCTCCTTTGATGAAGCTCTTGTTGGCACCATAAATTGGTTTTGTTTCACACTATCTTAATCAAGAGTGTGTGAAGCTTTTGAGAATTGTGGTTGCCCTCCATTGATGAAGCTATTGTTGGCACCATAAATTGGTTTTGCTTCACACTGTCTTGATCAAGAGTGTGTGAAGCTCTTGTTGGCACCATAAATTGGTTTTACTTCACACTGTCTTGATCAAGAGTGTGTGAAGCTTTTGAGAATTGTGATTGCCCTCCATTGATGAAGCTCTTGTTGGCACCATAAATTGGTTTTACTTCACATTGTCTTGATCAAGAGTGTGTGAAACTTTTGAGAATTGTGGTTGCCCTCCATTGATGAAGCTCTTGTTGGCACCATAAATTGGTTTTGCTTCACACTGTCTTGATTAAAAGTGTGTGAAGCTTTCTACGAGTTGTAGTGTTTGCATTGTTACAGAAGGAAAATGTCTGAAGCAGATGCAAGAAAGCTGAGTAGCTTGATCTTCGTATGGCATGCACTAAAGTTGTTGTTGGCTTGCAATAAGACTTTTTTTGTGACTATAACTCTTGTTGGGCATAAGTGCTCCCCTAGTTGAGTTGTCAAGCTTGAGGGTTTTTGATTATTTGTGAATGCTAGGAGTTCACATGTACAAGTTGTACCACTCGTCTTTTGGTAGGTGGAATGAATGGTGAGTTGCTTTCATCACTTGATTGGTGGTACGAAGGTGAGTTCCTTCATCACCTTTCATCACATTTCATCACCTGGTTGGTGGTACGAGGATAAGTTTCTTTTTCACCTGGTTGGTGGCATGAATGACAAGTTGCCAAATGATATTAGAGTACGGGTTGTACATTTCATCACTTGGTTGGTGGCATGAAGGAGAGTACATGTTGTACATTTCGTCACCTGGTTGGTGGCATGAAGATGAGTTCCTTCTTCATCTGGTTGGTGGCATGAGTGGCAAGTTGCCAAATGATATTAGAGTATGGGTTGTACATTTCATCACCTGGTTGGTGGCATGAAGGAGAGTACGTGTTGTACATTTCATCACCTGGTTGGTGGCATGAATGTCAAGTTGCCAAATGATATTAGAGTACGGGTTGTACATTTCATCACTTGGTTGGTGGCATGAAGGAGAGTACAGGTTGTACATTTCATCACCTGGTTGGTGACATGAAGATGAGTTCCTTCTTCACCTGGTTGGTGGCATGAGTGGCAAGTTGCCAAATGATATTAAAGTACAGGTTGTACATTTCATCACTTGGTTGGTGGCATGAATGAGAGTACGGGTTGTACATTTCATCACCTAGTTGTTGGCATGAAGATGAGTTCATTTTTCACATTTCATCACTTTATTGGTGATAATAAGAGCAAGGTGTGTAGGCACATTGTAGCAAGTGTCGAATGACACAAAGTACGTTGAACCCTTTCAAAACACAGTTGGCTTATGTATGAATGTGTTGGAATGTATGATTGAACGAATATACTGTGAAGCTGTTCGTTTATTTGTATAGTTTTGTTGACATATACTTAGACTTTGTTTCATGTTGGAAGCATTCATGTTGAAGCTTTGAACCCGAGTGTTTCATTGCTAGGAATGTAAGAGGATTAGGATCGAATGTTTCAAAGCGTCTGCATGACTGTTTGCCGCTTGAGGAATTTGGGTGATCTGGTAGTGGAAGTGCTTGAGAAACAATTGTTTTTCTGCCATATATGCTGCCATGGAGCTATCCTTAGCGTCAAAGTTGTTGGTAACCTGGTTAACCACCAATTAGGAGTCACTGAAGATATTAATTCGTTTAACCCCAAGGTGTTTGTCCAAACGTAAGCCTGCTAGGAGAGCTTTATATTCGACCTCATTGTTCGACTCCTTGAATTTGAAACGAAGAGCATACTCCATCGCCACTTTGTCAGGGGTCATAAGAACTAGTCCTGCTCCACAACCCTGTTGGTTGGACGAGCCATCAACATATAGACTCTATGCTGGGGCTGTTGGTTATATTTTTTGAGCTTCCGAGGGTAATGCAACCATTTCTTTAGGCGTAGAAACAATGTCAACAGGATATGTGAAGTCGGCGATGAAGTCTGCCACTGCTTGACCCTTCTCAGTTGGCTTTGGTTGTTAGGAGATGTTAAACTCACCCAATGCTATCGCCCATTTGATCATTCGCCCGGAAGTGTCAGGACTTTGGAGTATCTGTCGAAAAGGATGATTGGTAAGCACGATGATGGAGTGTGGTTTGAAGTAAGGGCGAAGTCTTCGAGCATACATGACCAATGCTAGAGCCAATTTCAGTAGAGGGGCTTTACTCATGTAGTCTTTAAGGTTCTTGAATGCCTTAGCATATTCATCAGTCCATGTAATGTACTTCTTACTTCCATTAAGTGCTTTAAAGAAAGGAGAACATCTGTCTGTGGCCTTAGAGATGAACCTAGTTAAGGCTGCCACCTTGCCAGTAAGGCTCTGAATGTATTTTGAAGTTACCGATTCCTTTATGTCGAGGATTGCTTTGATCTTCTCGGGATTAGCCTCAATGCTTCATTGGCTTATCATGAAGCCTAAAAATTTGCTAGAGCCTACGCCGAAGGCACATTTGTTGGGGTTCAACCTCATTCGATACCTCTTCAGAATGGTGAAAGTTTCAGATAGGTTGGTGATGTGTTGGTTAACATGTTTGCTCTTGACTAGCATACCATCAACGTAAACTTCCATGCTTTTCCCAATCTATTCGGCGAAGATTGAATTGACCAGTCTCTGATAAGTCGCTCCTGCATTCTTTAGGCCAAAAGGCATGACTTTATAGCAATATAGTCCCCTGTCAGTAGTGAAGGCTGTGTGTTCTTGGTCCGGAGGGTTCATAAGGATTTGGTTGTATCCTGAGTAAGCATCCATGAAGCTCAGGAGTTCACACTCTGCCGTAGAGTCTATAAGTCTGTCTATAAGAGGAAAAGGAAAGTTATCCTTCGGGCATCCTTTGTTTATGTCGGTGTAGTTGACACACATTCTCCATAAGACCTTTTGGAGCATGAGGCTTTCTTTGGTTGGATTTTTCTTAACAAGGACCACATTTGCTACCCATGTTGGGTAATTGACTTCACGGATGAAGCCTATGCCTTTGAGTTTTTCAACTTTTGCCTTCATTGCTTCATATCGTTCATCGTCATAAGATCTTCGCTTCTGTCTCACTGGCTTGGTCTTGGGGTCAATACTCAAGTGATGACATATGATATCGGGAAAGATGCCTGGCATGTCCTCGTATGACCAGACGAAGACCTCAGTGTTCTTTTGCAAAAAAGAGATCAATGCCAACCGAATATGTGGTGACAAGGTGGTGCCAATCTTCACCATGTGATCTGGATAATCTTTTGAGATAGAAACCTTTTCCAACTCTTTAGCGGGTTGTGCTTGCTCGGTGAAAGAGTCGTCTCGAGGATTGTCAGGTTGACTGTTGCCACCGTGAAGATCCAAGTTGGCTTTGTCTGGGCTGGTCTTTATGACTTGGTCATGTATAGAAAATGTTTCCTTGGGCACATGCAGGTGTTGTTGCTTGACCGAAGTGTTGTAACATGACCGTGCACTAAGTTGATCTCCTCTGATGTAACCATTGCCATAGGGGGTTGGAAATTTCATCAACAACATATGTGTGGATACCATGGCCTTGAGATCATTGATGCCTGTGCGTCCAAAGATGACATTGTATGCCATTGGGCAATCAAGCACCAGGAAGTTAGTGGTAATGGTAGCTGTGTAAGGGCCTGTACCAATGGTGAAAGGTAAGTGTATGCTCCCTAAAGGTTGCACGATATCACCGGAAAAGCTTATCAAAGGAGAAATTGAGCGATTGAGCAAGTGTTCAGCTACATTAAATGCCCTGAAAGCTTCACTAAACATGATATTGACCGAAGCCCCTGTGTCTAACAGGATTTGTCGTACTTCAAAGTTGGCTATGTGAGCCTCCACGATTAGTGGGTCGTTGTGAGGGTAGATGATACCTCTTTCTTCCTCAGGGTAGAAACATATTAGATCCCAGTTAAGCTTTTGATACTTGCCTCCCCTGATTTCTTCCACGTGAAACACTTGGTGGCCAGGCCTTAAAGCTCATTCGTTGCTTTTCATGGCCCTATTGGAAGATTCAGATATGACTGTGTCGCCGTTTATGGAATATATCACATTCACTTGTCGTTGGTTACAGTTATCCCTTGAAGGGTGAAGAAAGAATCGATCAATTTTTCCTTCACGCGCCAAAGCTTCAATATGATCACGAAGGATGATACACTTCTCACCGTTATGGCCGTTATGCTCGTGGTAGCAGCATAACGTGCTCATGTTCTTCGTGGGCTTGTAACCCGACTGCCTTGGTATTGGTTTCGGTATCAAGTGTGCTATGCTGGGGTAAATGGCCACGCATGTGGCGTTCAAAGGTGTGTATGTCTCATACCTCGGGGTAGGGCCTGTCCTGACACGTGCTTGGCCCACTAGGTTGACTGCCTGGGGGCGGGCATTATCGTGGTGATACCCTTGGTTATCACGATAGTGTCCCTTACTTCTTTTACTAAAATGAGACTGGTGAGGATGGAAATCTTTCCTTTTGCCCTGAGGTTGATATGTCTATTGACTTGGCGAAGTATTAAGTAAGGCAGGGGGAGGCACCGCTGCCATTTGGAAGGTCGAGGTCTTTTCATTTGGTTGGATTTGGCTTCCACTCCATACTTGTTGATAAGGGGTGGCTGTGGGGGGTTTCCCTTTATATGTCTTTACCTCGGTGGAGGCATGGTTGTAAGCATGTGCCATCACCTCAGAGTAAGTCTTCTAAGTGTTGGCATTGATCATGTACTTGAAGAAACAATCACGTAGGCCTGCCATGAAGGCCTTGAGGGCAGTCTTGTCGTCTGCCTCGACACAACGGGAATACTCTTGGCTGAAACGGCCATTATACATACGTAATGACTCGTCTAGCTTCTGGCGATTAATGTACAAGTCATCCGTAGAGTGCAAGCGATCAGTTTGAAAAATATGTTGAGAAACAAACAGTTTCCTCAATTCCTCAAATGAGTCTACCGTCTCAGGTGGAAGATGGCAATACCAGTTTAAAGCTCCGCTAGAGAGGGTTGAGGGGAAGAGAAGACATCACTCTTCGTCAGTGTGCATCCGGTATGCCATGGTGGACTCAAAGAGGTTAAGGTGTTCAATCGGGTCATCCTTTCCAGTATAGAGTTGCAAGCCAAGCTTCTACTTTGTCTTTGCTTGGAAGGGGTGTCGAGGATTCTCCTTGTAAGAGGGCCAGACCTAGGTTGGTTCCAATCAGGTATCTCAACTTGTCGTTCGACCTTCAACTTGTTTACTTCCTTAAGGAGCTGTAGGACAAGAGGGTCCTGAGTAGAGTCATGTACCATTGGAGCTTTCTTTCGTAAATCTCCATCTCCTATTGGAAGCATAAAGGTTTGATCAAGAGCATGTGATTTTTCCCTGGACTCGTCGTACTAACTTCCAAGGTATGTCTGTCGGAACATCTCTGAGTCCCTTATACCTTCGTGGTCCTCTAGGACTTGTTTCCCCTTCCCCAAATTGGTAGCCGACTTGGGATATGAGAGGGGACCGAGTCTTTCAGAGACCCTTGGGTCATTGATCTTCGAGCTTACGTGGATGAGATTGTCTCGACGTTGCTTTAGGAAGTCTCGACAGTTGTGAAAGATGACTTTCGATCCTTCCACTCTTTCTGTAAGACGATGCCTTCCTTCATTCCTTTTTCTTCGGGTCGAAGTAGCTGGGTTGAGAGAAGTCTCATGTTGGTTGCCATTTTGATGAGTAGCTCGCTCCTCAACGGGAATACCCATGTCGAGGGCAAATGACCCTCCGTGTTGGGGGGCACCCAGTTGATGGTTGACTTCCACAGGGGTGATGAGCTTATGTGTTTTAGTATATCTAGCCTCGTGGAGCATCTCGAAAACCTTCTCATACTGCTCTTGGAGGATCTCATTCTTCATCGTTATCTAGTTATTCTGAGCCTCCTGCTCATCGACTTTAGCCTGAAGAGCAAACTTCTTTTGTTCATTCTTTCATTGCTTCGCACTAGGTGCAAGAGGGGTGTCATTCTGTGTGTTGTGGCTTCCTTCGCTCCCCATGTTGGAAAGGGATGCCTGGTCAAAAGAGAGTGTACAAATGGTGGAAACCAGCTTAACAAAGCTGAAGAGAATGAGAATAAGTGTCGTTCCCACAAACGGTGCCAAATGTTGATGCACAAAATCAGTGAGGACTTTGGTACAACAGAAAGTGTTAAGTTTGTGACCTTCGCTAGATTGCTCCAGTCACTAGTGTGGATAAGTATGTAAATGGATAGAGACAGTGAAGCAAACACAAGATGTACGTGGTTCACCCAGATTGGCTACATCCACGGAGTAGAGGAGTTCTCATTAATTGTGAAGGGTTTACACAAGTACATAGTTTCAAGCTCTCCTTTAGTGATTACTAGTGAATGATTTAATACAAATGGCATTAGGACATATTGTGAAAGAATGATCTCTATTTATAGAAGAGAGTTTCTAGTTTCATTCTGACATTGACACGTGTCGTGTTGTGATTGGCTTCTGATGTTGACACGTGTCGTGCTATGATTGGCTTCTGATATCGACACGTGTCGCGCTGTGATTGGCCTCCTGGTTAGAGGGAAACTCTTCTGGGTCCTTGACGGTATAACGTTGACCGGGGCTCAGTAGTTTCGGGATTTGTCAAGTATGGTACAAACACCTTATATAAATTAGGATCCAAATACCCTAACTCCTCAATTGTCACATTTTTCCTAGTTTGCAAAATCTTTTCCTCATTGGCTTGCTTGGAAGAAGGAGGCAATGTTTTAATAGAATGAGGTTAGCTTGAAAACCTATAATAATTTAAATTGAAGATTGGTAAAATAGGGAGATAAAAATAATTTTTTTTTAAAAGAAAATTTTAACCACACGATGATTCTCATTCTATGAGAATGAATGGACTCACACTGATTTGTACGTATTCAATTCTGGAATGTTGGATCTATAAAGAAAAGTGTTGAACCAGTGCTGTTCAAGATGATGTTGTTTGTGCATTAAACAAAAGTAAAGACATAAAAAGGTAAAAATTATGTAATCTAGCTGAACAAAATTTGTAAACTGTAGGTTATAGAATTTAAGATTGTTCTATAGATTTTAGATATTGTGTATCACAATAAATCATATCTAATTCAAAAAGGACAGGATGAAAATTAAGTTTCTTGTATCAAAAACAACATGTGCAATATGTTTATTATGGTAATAACATCCTTTTTGCAAACATGATGTGGATCTCTCATCAGCTGTATTACTCTTTTATGTGAGAAGCTATCTTTGATTATGATTAACTGAAATATATTTATTAATATCTAGAAAGAAAAACTGCTAATTTATACTTGCAATGATCTTCCAAGAATGAAATTAATAGGAAGACAACAGGTTAGATACACAAATGATAATTTGTGTTAACATAACATCATAAGATAACATTTTTTTGTTGTGCATACGTAGGGAAATGAGACATTAATGCAGTTAATGTTTTAACACACTTCTCATAAAATAAAATCACCTAACATGGTTTTGCAAGCGTAGAGAAACAAAACAAAAGTCAATTTAATAGCTACACAGATTAGAAAGAAAATAGAAAACAAATAATTTTTTTATTAAAGTAAATACCTGCAAACAGTTTAACCCTTAAGCTTGTAAAAACAACAATGATTGGTTGGGGTAGCTGTACTAATGAAAGAGCAGAAAAGTCATGTGCAACATCTGACCATAGTGTAATCTTACCCTCTTCATTTCTGTAAAACAACAAAAGCCAAAAAGAAAAAAAAAATTTAAAACTCACGAAAATCTTAACTTTTTATTTAAAATTCTTGAAACTATTTTTTACAGAAGAATATGACCATTAGACAATTGAGATGGAATTGAGAGGTAAAAAACTTTTAAATTTTATCATGGACATGAAATGACTAGATGTTTTGTATGACCAAATCACATTTGTGATCAATTCTCTGATTGATCTGTATTGATTCTAGAGGCTGGACTACAACTAGGTGCCCAATAACATCTTCAAATTTGAAAAAAACCAAATTGGTAAGTTCATAAGAAAACGTTGAATAAAATAAGCACTAACACATATTAATACGCTTATTATGCATATCATTACCTGTCAATATATCAAGCTTGTTTAACCGAGGATACAATCTGTTATAATCTTGCAAGAAAAATTTGTGTCGTGGAATAGGCGGAAAGACACTTGCAACCTTCTTAAAAACTATCTTGGAAGTGAATATGATGTGGATGTCATGCGGGACAACTATATACTGAGCTCTTGTCTTGTTAGTACGAAAATTCCTGATTTCATAGCAATCACATGCTTCAATCTTTGGAACTATTATTTCATAATCTATTTCATTAGAAGACGCTTTGATAGCTTGTTGCTTGACAATTAAAGAGATCAAAAAATAAGAAGAAAACAAACATTGAAAACATTGTGGATAAGCAAATTGTTCTAACTTTTATAGTTGAAATAACATGGAATTAGGCATACATGACAAATATTAAATAGCAACATGGATAGTAAATAGCAACAGTAAATTAACAACAGTAACTAACAGTATGAAGGAGATGAATACGTGTAAAAAAAAACCGTGCAGTCCATAGAGTAAACGCAAAAACGAATGTATGATTTGACAACATAAAATCGGAGAATAAAGAGTTTAGAAATAAATTGTACACAATGTTTAATACAGAGAGTATAAAAACTATATCATGTGCTTTAAAACAAATAATTCATTCTTAACATAAAAGATCAATGTCTATAAACTAATTTCATCAAAAAATTATCACTAACCTTTTCATCAACCAACATACAATGCATGCCTATATATTTGTCGCCCATGCCTAGATACTTCGGTCTCCATATCCTACAAACACGTACTTTAATTATGAAAACCTTTTTATATGCCACCAATTGATCAAGCAGAGTTGGACCTTTCCATTTAATCTATACAAACGAAATACAAATTCTATAAATTTATAAATGGCGTAGGGAAAAAGTTTAAAATACTAGCCACACTATAATATCCATTTTTATCAATATTATAAACAGATAGAGAAACTATAATTGAAATCTACTGAGAACAGTTATCCAACAATAATAGTCAAATCAAAACACATACAATCACTAAATCAGTTGTCAAGTCTTTTTTGATTAATAGAATAGTCAAAATTTATTGTTCGTGGATCCTATCAAATTTCATTAAACGTTGAGATGATTTTCATGCAAGAAATAATCAACATTAAATAGGCATGTCCAGAACACCATAACCTAGTTAATAAAATGAAAAATACGGATACAAACGTTATATTACGAATAAATCCCTATGAGAAACAAAAACTTGAAAATCATGATATCTAAATACTTGCCAAAAATTATCATTGTGTGCAAAAAATAAAGAGAATTTATTAGCGATGGGCTAACAGAGGAAACACTTGTTAGTTTTTCCTATAACCAAATAACAAGACCATTTAATTATTAGATGGAATTCATTCATGTCATTAAAACCAAGATAAAGAGTATTTTTAGACTTTATCAACAAATTGGCAAAGGGTACTAAATCTTATTAGCTCTTATTCAAGCAAACTAACGAACAAATTATAATTAAAAATTTATGACTCATAAGCTAAACTAATGCATGACTCCATCTAAAGGAACAACGATCATCAGTTGTTTCTAGTTTTATCCAGACACTTTAGTTTACACCACACCAAATTTAATCACCACAATAATATAGTCAGAGAGCCAACTAAAAAACTTACATGCCATATAACAATAGCAAGCTAAACAGCTTGAAAAAAAACAAAGGTCAACACCACCAGTAAATGTAAATATTCACAGCCTAGTGAAATCTAAACCATAATTGATTTATCGATGACATGACATATTAAAGTATGAGTTAATACAAAGAAGCAAAAGACAATTGGGAACCCTCATTAACCTACATTACACTTAATTAAACCGCAATAACAATATAGCTACACGGTCAGTCATAGATTGGATTGGACCAAACATAACTGGATGCGAATAAACCAAAAATAATTAGTTGCCTCTGGTTTTATCTGAAGACTTTAAATTATGCTTTACATGACTTATCCACCACAATAACACAACTGCAAAATAAACATAAAAATGAATCCAGTATACAGTAATAGGAAATTCATGAATTTTCTAAAAAGGAAAGATCAAAGCAAACAACCAAATTTGGAAAAAAAAAGACAAACAAAGAACAATCTCCAATTTATCAGGTGTAGAATAATTTAAACATTCACTCACAAACCACAATTTCAACATTAAAAGCAAGCAAATTGAGATATGTTCACAACAATTCATTCTTGATCATAATGGTTATCATCGATGTAATTAATCTTTTACACGGGAAAAAGAAAAAAGCAAGTGCTTGCCAATCCAAAAAGTGAATGACAATAAAGCAATGCATTAGGAAACGTTAATTATGACTTCTTTTGTGCCCATAGATGTGGAGCCAAAAATAATCACAAGGTGACATGTGGATTCTTGGGTAAAAGAGGACAAAAATACGTTTGAGGCATACTAGGATTCCTACGCACGAGCAACGGGCAATCATCCCTAAACCAAGTCAAAAGTGCCCAAAGGAAGGTAACAAATTCATAGTTATCTCATCCATCCTCATCTTAGGTAATTACTTCATAACCTACAAATTATTTCATATAAATAGAGATTAATTGGCTAATTAATGGATTAATTCCTAATTAATCCATTAATCACCAATTTAATCACCCATTATATCAAATAAACCACCCAAAACCACATCAATGGCCGGCCATCCCCATCTAAAAAGGGATCCATCCTATTTCCTACCTTTCCTTACCCTTTTCTCCCCCTTTTAGCTAATTATTTAGTTATTCTTTATAACCTTTTCATAACCTAATTATCAATTTATTCTAAATAAATATGTAACCACCAATTTATTCTTTAAGGTTTAATTAGCCAATAAATTGGCTAATTAAACCAAAATCTCAACCACAAAAACTCCTTCAGGGGCCGGCCATTCCTTGAAAAAAAATGGCCAAGCCTAGCTCTATAAATAGGCTCCTATTTTCACCAAAAACTGATTCCAACACTTTGGCAAAAATCCCAAAATTCTCTAAACACTCTTTCTCTCTAAATTCTAACTTTGGCATCGGAGGTTCTTCGACCAAAGCCCCCATTCATCGTGGGCGTGTGAGGTCTTGGCCTTAACCTAAGATGTTAATTGTTTTGTAGGTGTAAAATTGTCCAAGATCAAGGAGGAAGAAATTTGCATCCACTATAGATACCTTATGATTGATGGTGAATCAATATGAAAGTAGCTATAGATTAGTCATGGTGATTTCAAAATGGATAACGAAGAGCCATTCATTTGAATGAAAGTAGCTGCTGTTAAATTGCAGTAGGAGAAGTGTAAGATACACTCTTAGGTTTTTTACTATAGCAGAAGAAATCTAATATACACTTATATTACGCTTCTCTTGCTATATTATATTAGGTTTCTCACACTTTAATTTACACTATATAATAAACTGTGCTATTTAAAGCAGTGGCGAAGCCACATGAAGGTAAGGAGTGGCGGCCGCCACTCCCTTTGCCGGAAAAACAAGATTGGAGCGCTGGTTCAGCCCCTCCCCTCGCCGAAAAACCCACTAGTTTTGCTTCTATTGCTCCCTTTCTCCAGTGTGTTTGGTTCTGCTCTGCGCAGCAGAGCCAAGTTTTTATTTTTTTATTTTTAAACATCCAGATCCTGGTGAAAAAAAAAAAACAAAACGAAATGGCTCTGTTTCGTATAAGTTGGAAAAAAAAAGATAAAATTATATAGGGGGATCACATGCCCCCTATTCCGCTCAATCTATCTCCATGTCATTTTCCCTTTTTCAATCTCCAATCAGAGTAGCCGCTGCCCCCCAATTCGAAGTAGAAAACGGAAGGAAATTCCCACCCGTCAGCACCCACCGTTTGGCCTTTTGCTGCCACGCCAGCCACCAACCACTACAACAGCTACTCTTTAACCGCCAGCTTCCCGCCTTCAAAGCTACTGTTTAGGTAAATTTTTTAATTCCTGAAATTTATAATCCCTAACCTTAATTAATTATTTAAAACGAATTTTGTTTAATTGGTAAAGAGTCATATGGTAATGATATGGTTCAATAATCAATAATCATTGATATGATTCTATGATTATTTATATGAAATTATGAAATTATTTTTTAGGGTAAAAATTAAAATTTGAATTCTCGATTATTGATTAATTAATTGAATTATCACATAATGTATTATGTATACAATTATTCATATGATTAGTTGAATTGAATTTTATTTATTGAATAATTTGTATGCTTATTGGTATTGATTAATTGAATTGTTGGTTGGATTAGTTATTATGCATACTAGTATAGTCTACTCTAGGACTAAGAGTCTAAGAACTTTGGTTCTTTCCATTTTACAGTTACGTAATGGAACGATTCTATAAGAAACAATGCTTAAATCCTCCTTCAAAGATTTCGGGTAGTCATTCTCCTTCAAATATTCCGAATAGTCCTCCTTCTCCTTCAAAATATTCCAAGAAATCCATTTTCGAATATTCCGAGTAGGTCACAACAAAGTGAGGCCACTGAGTTGGATGCAATATTGGCTAATCTTCCTGTAGACCCTGGACATAGACATCGAATGCTTGATTATCCACCTAATTATCGTGAACCAATTCGTAGACACTATCTCCAAAATGATCATTGTCAACATAAAGACCACATCATGCCAAGAAAAGTTAGCGACAAACGATGTTTTATCATCGGTTGGTTTGATAAGTTTAAGTGGTTGGAGTATAGTATATCAAAAGATGTTGCATTTTGCCATTATTGCTATCTTTTCAAATGTGATTTTGATCGAATGGGTAGCACTGGAAATGATGTCTTCACTGAGAAATGGTTTACAAATTGGAAGAAAGAACCCGAAAATCTTCGAGTCCATGAGGGAGGTGTTGGAAGTCTTCATAATAAAGCTGTACAACAAGCTAGAGATTTGATGACACAAAAACAACACATTGAAACATTTGTGATTAAGCAAACCGATGAAGTTCGCATTAATTATCATACTTTATTGAGTGCCGCACTTGAGTGCACAAGATGGTTATTGGGACAAGGTTTGCCTTTTCATGGCCACGATGAATTGTTGAAATCAATCAATAAGGGTAATTATTTGAAGCGTATGCGTTTTCTTTCTAAGCATAATGAGAAAGTTAGGAATGTTGTGTTTGAGAATGCTCCCAAGAATCTTAAGTATACTTCATCCGATATTCAAAAAGATCTTGTTTGTGCTTGTGCCATTGAAACTATAGATGCAATCACTACAGTTATGTGTTGATGCACAAAACCGGAGGGGTCTTGGAACAGCGTAAATCCGACAGTGAATCTGCAGGAAAGTAAAGAACACAAGATGTATCATGGTTCACCCCAATGTTTGGGCTACATCCACACTGATGTTGATTGTATTTCTCTGTAACTATATGTATGGCTTACAAGCTCAAGGGGAGTCCCCCTGAGGAAGAGAGTGTTGTTGTGTTTGTGAGGGTATTGCACTCTGTTGGGTTCACAGAGTCCGCTTTGTGAGGGGGGGGAGGAGTCCCCTTTTATAGAATAAGGGGCTCTTCCGTTTACATAATTATGGGCTGGGTAATAAGGCCCAAATGTCGAGGCCCAATGTGTCAAGGTCTGAGGCCCAATATGTGTGGTACCAACAATATGGAAGGTGCATTTTTTTTCTCTTTTGGTTGATGGATCACGTGATGCTTCAACTAAAGAGCAAATGACAGTGGTATTGCATTATGCGAACAAAAAAGGAGAAGCAATTGAAAAGTTTTTGGATGTGCAACATGTCTCCTCTACAACTAGTAGTTCGCTTGAAGAGGCTATTGAGAGATTATTTGCTACAACAAACTTGAGTATGTCCAAGTTACGGGGACAAGGCTATGATGGAGCTAGTAATATGAAAGGTGAGCTAAATGGCCTTAAAACAAAGATTTTGAACAAGTATCCTCAAACATTTTATGTTTATTGTTTTGCACACCAACATCAACTAGCTCTTATAGCCGTTGCAAAGGGAATTGAGGGAAACAACGATGCTAGTATTTTGGTCAATACTATTGGATCATAGTGTAAGTGTCATGATGCATTTAGAGAGAAACAACTAGAACAAATTAAGAAAGCTCTTGATATTGGTGATCTTGAAACAAGTAGAGGGTTAAATCAAGAGAGTAGTCTCATGCATCATTGTGATACACGTTGAAACTCACATTATGGTCCTATAGTTAGTATTATTGCCATGTTTGAAGCCGTGGTGGAGGTGCTTGAATGGATTAAAGATGATACCAACCAAGACAATTTCAATGAAGCAAGTAAGTTATTCCAATACATACAAACTTTTGATTTTGTGTTTCATCTTTTTTTGATGAGACTCATATTGGAAATTACAAATGAGTTATCATAAGCATTGCAAAAGAAAAATCAATATATTGTGAATGTGATGGTGTTAGTGGAAGTATGCAAGCAAAGATTATAATCCTTAAGAGATGATGATCTTGGGGACTTGCTTGATGATGTACAAAAGTTTTGTGAAGAGCATGATATTGTCGTTCCTAACATGGAGGATTTGCATTTCGTACCCGGAAAATCAAGGCGTAAATCTCCAAGACTCACAAACTTCCATTACTATCGTGTACACCTCTATTTTCAAGTCCTTGATATGCAATTAAAGGAATTGAATGATCGCTTCAATGAGGTAAACATCTAGTTGCTTCTTTGTATGGCATGTTTGAGTCCAGTGAACAATTTTGCATCTTTTGACAAAGCAAAAATTGTTCGCCTATCCCAACTTTATCCTCAAGATTTTGATTGTATGGACCTCATGAATCTTCCAATTCAACTTGACAATTACATTCATAATATGAAGATGCATAGTGAGTTTTCATCATTGAGAGAAATTTGTGATCTTGCAAAAGAGTTGGTGAAAACCAGGAGGTGTGCAAGTTATATGTTAGTGTATAAGCTTCTTACATTGGCTTTGGTGTTACCGATTGCAACCGCTTCAGTGGAGAGAGCTTTTTCTGCTATGAAGATTGTGAAAACACCATTGGGTAACAATATGGGAGATCAATGGTTAAGTGATAGCATGCTTGTTTATATTGAGAGAGATGTATTTGCTTTTATTGATAATGAGCCTATATGCGACGTTTTCATGATATGAAACCTCGCTAACAATAATTGTAATTTGTTTGTATTGATAAATTATGGAAGACATTACTATATAAAAGAATTTGGTTTTTTCTATTATTTTGAACCTTGCAATCTTTTAACTTCGCCCTTCCCCCCATCAATTCCTGGCTTCACCATTGTATATAAGTCTAATATATACTATGTTTATACCATATTTAGGGCATCCGTATTTAGATCTCGTACAAATACTCAGGGGACTTAAATGTAATTATGATAAAGGAAGGGGCAAATATGTAATAAGTGAGGGGCCCTTATTTTATAAAAGGGCCTCTTCACCCTCACAAACCCTAAGCCTCTCCTATCTAGAGCAAAGCTCTCACACTCTCTCCCTCACAAATACTTTCAGAGAAATACAATCAGTGTGGACGTAGCCCAAACCTTGGGGTGAACCACGATACATCTTGTGTTATTTACTTTACTTGCAGATTCACGGTCGGATTTATGTTGTTCCAAGACCTCCGGTTTTGTGCATCAACATTTGGCGCCGTCTGTGGGAATCGACACAAAAAGTTATGTTGGTTCTCTCTCAATTTTTCACCTCCACCGTGGATCTGCAAAACCCAAGAGACAACCAAAACTCTCTGCATCTCTTTTGCTTTTGATATCTTTCACCTCTTCAAACAAAACACTACAAACTCTCTCTCTCTCTCTCTCTACCATCATTTGTCAGTTACAATCACACTCTTTCATGACGGAAGAGGAGGGGAGGAAATACCATAATCCAATAAAAAAAAAACCCCCAAAATCAAACTACGCGGTAAACTGGCATAAAAAATATGGAGGGAAGAAGCGACGCCGTAATCGAAACCAAATGATGGTGCTTCGGCAGCCTAGAACAAATGGAGGAGAAGATCCTGATCCACCCCGCCTTGTCCAACGACACGCGTCCATAGTGAACTCAGTGGAAGTCGAGCTCACCAATATGAACCTTAAATCCATCTCTGCCAGATCCGTGCCCGACCCGCACACGCTACTAAGGTCCTCTCACCTCCTCGGCCCCAAAGTTATCTAGGTGATTTTCAATCACTTTACGAAGAATGGCAGAATGAAACTAGGGAGAGACTTGACGGGGTCGAAGCTCTCGACGATGGAGAGGTACTCGAGCCGAAGGTGGCCACTGTGACCGGAGAACCCGACCCGGAACGAGAGCCCATTCGCGGCTTCTACTGGATCCATTTTTGGGCTCCGGGGTTAGAGCGTTTCAAGGGTTCATAAACCATTCGAACACCCGTGGGCCATCAAGATGGGTCGTGTGGGTCATCAAGATGGGTTGCGTTGGCCAACACCAGATCAGAAACAGGGGAGTTGCCAAGGACGTGGAGGCAGTTTTTTCACGGCGGTAGAGCGGTTTATGTTCCTTGAGAACGAGTCTAGGAGCACCAATCTGTGTGGCAATTCTTCTTCAACCAGGTGAACCATCCGCATAACCAGAAGCACCAATATTTGGGCTTATGGGCTTATCTTGTGAGGCAATTCTTCTTCAACAATCTGCACGATCGGTTAAGCACACACCCGTTTCTCAGTCTAATCAAGAAGAAATGGTTAACCTTTCGGTTAATTCTTGCTCTGAAGCAGTACCATGATAAAGGGTATGTCACGGTGATATTAAGTGTGAGAATGTGTTGGTGACTTTTTAGAATTGGCTCTACCTTGCTGACTTTGCATCTTTCAAACCCACCTCTATATTGGCACTTCATGGAGGGGTTAGCCGCCGTCTCCCACTCGTCTTCTTCTTCCTCTTCTTTCACTTGCCCTCCCTGCACCTGCGATTGCTCTTCTCAGCCTCTCATCTCCATTCCCATTAGTCTCAGCAACATTTCATTTGCAGCGTGCTCCGGACGCACCAACTCCAGGAGCACCATGTTTTCCAAGGCAGCAGTTGCCTGCTCTGATGCATAGATTTCCCACCCCACTTGTCCCAGGCTTTCCACCACATGCCATGTACAAAGTTGAACCTGTAGGCATTGCTGCTCCCACTCCTCCATTGCTTTTGTCGGCAAAGCAGAAAAGGAAAAAAGACACTCCACATGATTTCTTGTCTGCCATCTACAAAAGGGAAAAGAATATTTCAGAAACAGAAAAGCAAAAAGAAAAAGGGAAAAAGAAAAGTGAGAATGGAAAGGCACGACCAAAGCAAGTGGGCTTGCAAGCAAAAGATACCTTACAAAACAAGGTGGACAGAGAAGGAGCGGGGAGATCAAGAAAAGCATAAAAAAAACAAAACAAAACAAAAGTAGAAAAGAAAAGAGAAAGCAAAAGCAAGGAATAAACACCACACCAGAATGATGTGATTTACTTTTCTTGTTTTTGTATGATGTGAATTATTTTTCTTATCTTTCGGAGACATCTGTATAAACTCCATCATAGGGTAATAAAAAAAAGGCAAAGCCCAAAATAAATGGGCTGGAATGTTGTGTGGAGGGTGAAGACCCATAAGCACAAAATAGCACCAACCAAGTGATCAAAGTACGCCCAGTACTAAAAAATTATTCGGCAACCTGCCCCTATTACCACCAACCAGGTGATCAAAAGTACGCCCAGTACTTCAAATTATACATGAGCATTACTCATGTCAATCATACATAAACATTCATGAGCATTACTCATATCAATCATACATAAACATTCATGAGCATCACTCATGTCAACATTCATGAGCATCACTCATGTCAACATTCATGAGCATCACTCATGTCAACATCTATGAGCATCACTCATGTCAACATCCATGAGCATCACTCATATCAATCAACATAAACATTCATGAGCATCACTCATGTCAATCAGCTTCAAAAGCTTTATTTACAAAAGCTCTAGCTTCAAAAGCTTCATTTACAGAGCTCCAGCTTCAAAAGCTTCATTTATAAAAGCTCTAGCTTCAAAAGCTTAATTTACAGAGCTCTAGCTTCAAAAGCTTCATTTACAAAGCTCTAGCTGCAAAAGCTTCATTTACAGAGCTCCAGCTTCAAAAGCTTCATTTACAGAGCTCCAGCTTCAAAAGCTTCATTTATAAAAGCTCTAGCTTCAAAAGCTTCATTTACAGAGCTTTAGCTTTAAAAGCTTCATTTACAAAGCTCTAGCTTCAAAAACTTCATTTACAGAGTTCCAGCTTCAAAGCTTCATTTGCAAAGCTTTACCTACAAAGCTTCAATGCAGGGTATACAAATACCGCATCCGAACAACCGCCACTTCGGCCCATACATGGATTCAATTTGAAGTCTCCAGCCAACAGACTCTATTGACCGAAGACTTGGGGGACTACATTATGTACCATATATTGGGCCTCAACTGGGCCTTATGAAAAATACTTGGGGGACTCTAACCCATCATTCATGTATTGAGGAGCGAGCCCTTATTCTATAAAAGGGACTCCCTCACCACCATTAGAGAGCATCAACTCTAGCCCATATTAATGTTTTGAGGAGCAAGCCCTTATTCTATAAAAGGGACTCTCTCACCATCATTAGAGAGCATCAACTCTAGCACATTAGTCATGTATTGAGGAGCAAGCCCTTATTCTATAAAAGAGACTCCCTCATCATCATTAGAGAGCATTGCCGCCTACTGAGCAACCGCCTCGCCGCGAGCATCAACTCTAGCCCATCACTTATGTATGGAGGAGTGAGCCCTTATTATATAAAAGGGACTCCCTCACCTTCAACGCCACAAGCCAAGCCAACCAAGGCAATATAAGCCACGAGCCGAGTAGCTCGCAGCATGTGCTACTTCTAGTTGAGCATCATTTCAGATTGAGCACCGCCTCATATCGAGCATCAGTTCAAGACAACATCTAGTTACTTCGGCCCACACATAGACTGAATTTCAAGTCTCCAGCCAAAAGACTCTCTTGACTGAAGACTTGGGGGACTACTGTTTATACCATATTTAGGGCCTCCGTATTTAGATCTCGTACAAATACTCAGGGGACTTAAATGTAATTATGTGATAAAGGAAGGGGCAAATATGTAATAAGTGGGGAGCCCTTATTCTATAAAATGGCCTTCTCACCCTCACAAACCTTAAGTTTCTCCTATCTAGAGCAAAGCTCTCACGCTCTCTCCCTCACAAATACTCTCAGAGAAATACAATCAGTGTGGATGTAGCCCAAACCTTGGGGTGAACCACGATACATCTTGTGTTATTTACTTTACTTGCAGATTTACGGTCGGATTTACGTTGTTCCAAGACCTCCGATTTTGTGCATCAACATACTATATCACACACTTTTAATAATACAGAGTCTATATTAACATATCACACAATATTATTCTCTTACTATAAAAAAAATATTTAAATCATAATATAGGATGACCATATTAATTTACACTCTTAAGCCACCTGTTAAATTTTCTGGCTATATTTTTTTACAACAACAATAATATAGTCAGAGACCCATCCAAAGAAACAAAGGATAATTAACCATCATTTTTCTCATTTAAACACATTAAGCCACATCACACTAAATCCAACCATCACAATAAGACAGTCAAATATCCAACACCAAAATCTGCATACTACATAAGAACACCAACTCAACTAATTTCCAAAAATTGAAAAATCAAGAGCAATAACAAACGAAAACATTCACACTTCAATGAAATAAAAATCACTACTTTAACACAAAAACCAAACCGATCTACGCATAAAAAATGCAAAAAACAAATTGAAAGAAAAAACACACTATCACCATAGCACAATTTCTAAACAGAAGCAAAACCAACCAGCCAAAAAAAAAAACATAAAATTGGATGCTCCAACGAAAGAACATTATAGACGGTAGAATAACATCACAGTTCCAAGAAAAAAACAAAAGCTCAAAAACAAAACAAAATGAAAGGCAAAAAAGCACAACAAAAATAAGAACCAAACTTACAAACCCAGATTTGCAAGCAGCAATACAGAAATGGGAGAAAATGCAGAAGTCGAAAGCAAAAGAAAGGGAAATAAGATAGCAAATGTGCAAGAAAGAAAAGAGAAATAAAAGAGGAGTTGAAAAGTCAAAGGCAAGGGATGATTAACATATGGGAAAATGTAAACCAAAAGCAACGAAAACATCTTTCCAGCATCACTAACAGGTGGAATGAAAACTAAGAAGAGGGCAAAATTGGTAAATCACTATACAACCTGAAAAAAAAAATCGAAAACATGAAGGAAACAATGGGCGAAACGGGAAGCCCATTGTTAATGAACAGTAATCTTCACCATCTTTTAGAAGAGAGGAATATATCCCGAATTCAAATTAAGAGCACACTTACTGGTTGTGTACTTGTTTGGCTTTCCCATACAAAGATGAGATCATATGATTTTAATTAAGCCTCTTGCTTATAGCAATCATGTATAATTCACATTTTCGTCCATAGAAAAATGCATGAAATAGCATCAGACATGTTTTTGCTCTCAGATCTGCAACAAACTTAGCCCCATACATATATTGCACTAAGAATTTCTTTCTCTCCAACCATCCTAGGGATGAACTGACTGGCTCCTAATTTGTTAGTCTCAATGATTTTGAAGATTCTAGGTCCAACTGGATGTTTCCAAATGCCTAGGTATATATTAGCCATCCTTCACATACACCATAATTCTCTCAAAGGATGTTAAATTGCCTCGTCTCTTGCATGTAAAATGTGAGAGTTAAACGATTCACATAGGTTGTTCAACAATGTATCACACGAAAGTGTGGTGCAAAATAAAACTCGACTTCCCTCGAATGATACTTCATATTATAAAATGACAACCAATTGCATATTTGGGTCCCACTAGTGTGAAATGTTGCTCATGCATCAACCTAGAAATAGATACCAAGCTTGCTATATCATCACTTTAATGGTAAAAAAGATGAGGACAAAATTTGATACAAATTTAGAATTTTTATGTGTAATATGAGAAAATTGAAACTCCACGATCGATTTTATCTGAGAAAGATAATACTTCTCTTATTCCATGTTGGGAGGAAATCCATCATTCCCCACTAATGTGACATTGTTCCACTGTATAAACATCATAACTGGAATTATTCATTCTCTAAATGCTTGTTGTCCTCAATTTGACGCCACCTTAGCGACTCTTATAGGATACTCAGGTAAATCCTCTGGGATGCTCTCTTTGAATGCAAATCCTAAAAAACACCGCCTCTCAGATGTAGAGAAGATCTTAGAGGGTCAAGGAGCAAATGAGAATATTCAAAAGATTTGATCATTTCGACCAGAAAACCTTACTAAAGCCTCTTGCCCCGGTACATAGGTTGATATATTTTA
Source organism: Malus domestica (assembly GCF_042453785.1). Classification (NCBI taxonomy): domain Eukaryota; kingdom Viridiplantae; phylum Streptophyta; class Magnoliopsida; order Rosales; family Rosaceae; genus Malus; species Malus domestica. The sequence goes on along the minus strand of NC_091677.1, from coordinate 8,013,783 downwards.
GAGCATAGTGGTTTCTTCAAAATTACTTACTGCTTGTAAAAAAGTCGATCCCGTCAATTAGTATTGTGACCAAGTTTTCTAGAATGCCATGTTAGATGCTACTAGAACAATTGCCACGATTGATCCATGAATAAGGTTCTTAGAGGACTTTCAAACTGCAAAGTAAATAAAGGTCAGCATAAAAATTGGAAAAAGAAAGACAACTAAGTAACTTGTACTTCGTTAAGTATTCGAAAGAATATGACTTAAGGAACCATTTATTTTACGGAATTATCAACCATATGCTGACTTATAAATCTTCAACGTATGGTTCAATGTGTCCTCTGGTTTTTCCCAACATGACAAATGTTGTGAAAGAATGTGCAAATGTGATAAGCAATAAGACAGCGTGCTGCAGCGCAATGGATAGTTATGTTTCCCAATTGCAAGAACAGGGCTTAATTACAAACTTGCAGGCCTTGAATTGTGCAGCATCACTTGGAGAGAAGTTGCAGAAAGCTAGTGGGTCCACTGTTTACAATCTTTGTCATATAAACCTCAAGGACTTCTTTCTTCAAGGTCCGCGTTGTTATATCTGGTTGAATGAACGAATTGTTCGGGCAGGAAATTAATTGGAGAGGGTCCCTGGCTCGAGTACACAGCTCTCCGAGGAGTTGGCACTTTGGTTGGTTGTCGGGCTCCTGCTTGTTGAAAGGCTACAAGAGGAGGACATAGTTAGTTCTGAAAGGTTCCTTTGTGGGGCCTAAAGTGTAGGCTTGACGCTCGCAATAAAAACTAAGTGCTTAGGCGTGCCACTGCCATCTCAATATGGTAGATATATAACAAGTGTGTTTAAGTCGATTACTTGTGCCCGAGTTATTCTGCTTGTTATCAAAGAATTGTCGTAGATGAGTTAAGTCCACATTAAGTTTTTTTCTGTGCCTTGAGATCAAGGACTTTTAGTTCGTTATCTTATATGCTTTTATAGGGTGGAAGTCCAAATCTGACTAAGCCATCGATTTAGTTCCCATTCAGTCTTTTATGATAGCAAAACCACTAAGTAAACCAGATATGAGAACTAATGGAACTTTTGATCATCAAATGATTGGAAATGACTTGAATACATACTGGAGAATACATCATAATACCCGATCTATTAGTTGAAAGACAAGACAAAGAAAGTCGGGAAAGATTTCACCTTGTCGAGCAAGGTCAAACGTCTTGCAGCCTATTTTCTTTGTGGTTACAGAGGGTTGTGTGCTAAAAGGGAACGAATGATAAATAAGTTTACACGAGGAGATCGATACTACGACATCTAGAAAAGGTAGCAGAGCTTTTACAACTGACAAAAGATGTCTGTCTAAGGGAACTATTGCTAAAAAGGGGTTGGAAGGCATGAACTGGCTCGAGAGCAGAGTTTGTATGCTTGTTTGTTTGATAGGTTGAGTGTCCTTGTCTCTAGGCCTTGTCTTCCCTTTTATAGGCATTTGGCCTTAGCTGTTGCAGGCCTTGCCCGAAAGCACTTTAGTGAGTCATCATCATTTTTACATGTTCTGCCATTAGAAAGTGCTTTTGGGCTGAGAGTAGTTGATTTCCATCGGTTGTCACTTCTCTTGTAAGCACATAGCCTTTGCATTAATGAGGAGCCGTCATATTATCTTGAGATGGATGGTTGGGCTTGGTGTTGGGCCTCGGGCAAGTCTCCTCATGTTAGTTCATTTGGGCTTTATTTCCTTTAAGTCCAAAGTTCAAATATTAACCCAAACACGAATGCCATGTGTATATAATCTTACTGTGATGTATTTTCGCTTCGACTCAACTCTCTTGATTGGCAACTTGCAACTTTACTATGAGGATGAGCTCAAGATAATTTTAACGTGTCATAGAAAACAAGTGAAAGTATGTAAGGCTAACTATTTAGTTTGTAGTATCATCTAGGCCTTTTCTTTTTATGGGATTAATCTGAACAAGTACTTAAGCATATAATTCTCAATGAATCCGCTAACCAATTCTATACTAACAAATTTATCTCTTAAGAAATCCTTCTTTTTCGTTCTTGCTTTGCTATCCGATGTCTTTTATGCTCTAAAATTTTGTGAATTCCATTTATACTGTCAATAGAGTATGGCTTCCTGAAAGAGTTTAAACTAGGGTTTTAGAGACTGACTGCATAAGCTCAACTCAATTAATTATGAGTGAGTTTTGTACTTCATTATATAGGCTTTACAAGATTACAATGAATCTGTTATAGAGATTACAATGGAATTCAAATTACAGAAATACATATCAGAAAGCCAAGATACACGATGATGATAGAGTCATGTTGAAGGAGAACTGTGATTCTTCTCAATCCGTTGAAGACATGTGTTATCCAAACTCTGTTGTGGAGTAGTTGAACGGGAACCATATAATGCGGACTGTGTTTGCTGAGTTGACAAGGATTGCTGACGTGGAGAGCATGTAGAATCATTAGGTTTATCACTGCCTTCTGCTAGCTTGCCTTTGGATGCGACTTATGATAAAACTTCAGGAATCAGCTTCATTTGTGATCTTAACAACAATATTGCGGCTCCATGGCCGTCTTTGTCTTTTGAATCTCCACCATCTTGCAAGAAGAGTATGCAAGAAATGTGTTTATTTTTACTCTCTTTTTTCTATACTCCTTATGTTTTTTTTTCTTTTACAGCCACACATTTTACACTGCTTTTCATTTGACTTGTTCCGAAACTTGGTGGGGTTGCGGCTACAAGAGTTCCAGCAGTACACACAGCAACATATGCACAGAGTGGTAAGTGACTGATCCAAAATTCCAAATTTATCTTTCTGTTATGAACTTAAATCCTGTTTGATGATCATTCAATTTTAGTTTTTATTTTTTGTGCTAGAGATTGAGGGAAAGTAAATGGAAGAAGAAATAGAAAAAGAAGAGTGGAGGGAGGGAGGGTCGTGGAAGGGACGATGGGAAATGAAAAAGAATGCATGGAACAAAAACTCGAAACTTGAACAACTTAAAATTGTTTACGGTTTCTGATTTTAGCTTTAACTTTTATAACATTCCATATACATTTCTTCCATGCATGTCTCACCATCCCTTCTATCTATAGCAAAAAAACTAAAAACGAACTAGGGGCTTGTTTGTAAGTGTGGAGCAAAATATAATCCGAAAAATTATGGAGCTGACACGTGGATTATTTCTTGAGAAGGACAAGACTACCCCTATTAAATGAGCGACGATTCAAGGTACTCCTGTCCGTAAGAAAAGTCAAAGGTATTTATGATAGAATAATTCTTTATGAGAAATTTTATTTGAACTCAACTTTTTTATCTATACACCCAACTAACAAATTTTTCCCACTAAATTTTCAAATTTGCCCTTAAATAAATAAGAATAAGAAAAGAAGTATTGAAATATTTATCTCTACACCCAATAACCTAAACTCACATCACCACTACATTGATGCTCTTGTTTTCTATCTCTTTGGATCTAACTAATCAGAAAATAAAAAGGAGCCGGGTGGGGGGATCTCTTTCCCACTTTTCATGAGAATAATAGTATTAATTTACTTTTTGTAAATCAATATATGAAGAAAAAAGTGCGTATGCATACGATGCAGAGGGGATCGCTAAACCCTAAGGCTTCCTATGTGCTTGGTCCAAAGTTCTTACAGTGATTAAAAGAAAGAATGACTTTTGCAGCTAAAATTTGCTTTAAGCCTCACATTGGGACTCCTCCACTCTTAATTTGTTGATTTAAGTGTTGATGGAGTTTAGGTTGGATTCGTTAGAAATAACGGAGGCGTGCAATGGTGGCGGTGGGGTTTATTGGGTGTAGAGATCCAATTTAGACTTCAATTTTATTTATTTTTATTTGTTTAAGGACAAATTCGGAAGTTTAATGGAGAGAAAATATTAGTTGGGTGTAGAGAGAAAAATTTTAGGTCCAAATAAAATTTCCCATTCTTTATTCTTATCATAAATACATTCTTAATCAGAGAAGACTTTTTTCAAGTAAGTAATCCTAATTCTATTTATTTAGGATATCTACCTAATTACTCCAAGATATTTATTTACACATATATCTTGGAATATTCCCACTAAAATACCACCCTAGGGCCGGCCACCCCTAATGACACACCCCGTCCTGAAGGAGGGCATGCTGGCCGTCACGTGAGAGTGACGTAACCATTTGCACAGTACGGAAGCTTTAATTATACAATTTAATATTTGATATACCCGAAGGTGAGTCCTAATTTTGTCCAATCTGTCAGAACACCGTCGAATTCCTCGTAGTCACCACACCTTTGTGATTCCTGAACCTGGAGGGGCGCAAAACCAAAATTGAGTGGGTCAGTAAAACAATTCTTTTCCAAATCCAAACATTTCTCAAAACGTTGTAACCCCTCTCCGTAAAACCTGTATACTTTCCCAGAAATGTAAAATATAAATATACATATATATTCTCAATACTTCAATTCATTAACTCAACATTTTTTTCTTTATCAATCATGTCATGCCATGTCTAATTCAACAGTTAAGTATAGATGCATCAACAATAATCATATCAGGTGCAAGAAAGTAATCAACCGGAGGCCCTCTAATAGCCTGTACGGTTGAACCTAGAGCTCAAAATCTATCACTCTCACTCTGCCGGAGTCACCTCTGTGACCCGTCCGGCCTTCTGCACACAAGTTACGCTCTAGTGCTTCTCATAAATCATCTGTGCACATAATCTAAGGTCACCCACCAGTCGGAATCTAACACTCTCGCGACTGGCCTGTCGTACCCACTCCGCGTGGACTGTACGACTAGCATCTACTTGGATCCAAGGCGAGCGTGCGATGCGGTGAATACTATAAGCACTAAACTATGGTGCAGGATTTGAGCTCAATATACATCAACATCATCATAACAGAAATAAATACTCACCTGTGCGTCCACCGCACCATTTCATACATATGCATCATATATCAATTCTTACCTGTGCGTCCACCGCACCAATTCATACATATGCATCATATATTAATTCATGCATGGCATTTCAACTCACATTTCTGTATACTTTTCATATCAATTCTATGCATGGTATTTCACTTCCCGTTTTTCCACATAACTCATATGCATTTCATTTTAAACATATTTTCATTTCAATTCAATTTCTGGGAAACGTCAAGTATATATATATACGGAAAACAAAACTGCCCACTCACCTGGAGTTCGTCCAACAACTCCCTAGCACCACACATCAAGGCGTCATGACGATCGCCGCCTAGAATAGTAATCAAATCCAGGCTCAGAATTCATATCGATAGAATATATAACTTATATAAAATACGTCACTACGTTGATCGATCCGGAAGATCTGCCACTCAGATTTTAAATCCATAACTTCCAGAGGTCCACATTATACCTCTAGGACAACATCCTAAAATTTCATTACCATCCAACGGTCGGATCTCCGTCAATTTCCAAAACTAAGTGACGGTTAACATTTTATATTATGGACTTACAATTCCAATTCCGGAAGATCCGTAACTCGGATTCCCAATCCGTAAGTTCCAATAATCCTCAAATATTACGTATTACAACGTATCAAAGTTTTGTGATGATCCAACGGTCGGATCATCAATTCACATTTTCACCTAATGTGAAAACTATAAAACGTTATTCGAACACCTAACCAACAATCCTCAATAACTTTCTCATACGGTGTTCAATTTAGGTATATGAATATACCACAGTGATCTACTCGACGTCACGGACGTCGACATATTTTTAAAATAATTTTATTTTTATTTTTTTATTTTTACTGTAGCACCTTCTTCTTCCTTGGGTCGCCGGACTGGTTTTTCCGGCGGCCGTTTTCTGGGCAGTTTTTCAAATTGCCATAACTTTGTCATTTCTCAACGAAATCAAGTGATTAAAAAATGAAAGTTGTAGCCCTTGAAGAGCAAAAGAGAATGGTACCTTGCACAACACCTAGTTCACCGTGGTTTGGCCGGAAACTTCCTCGAAAGCCTCGGAGGTCGCCGGAAACTGGGTATTTTTCAAATGAGTATAACTTCTTCAATACGCAACTAAATTGAGTGAAACAAAAAAGAAAGTTGTAGTACTTGACGAGACGAAGAGATTTATACCTACCTCGACTCCTAACTCGCCGGGGATTCGCCGGAAAACGCCTCGAAAGCTCCTGCCAAACTTTGAACTTGTCGATCTCCGTGTTCTTACGTCCAAAAACTTCCAACGAAGCACTCCGAGCTTCCTTGGGACCTCACTAAGCCCGCTGTGATCTTGTTTTAGCCTAAAACGTAGTCATTTAGAAGATCATGAACAGTACCATTTCACGGGAACTTTGAAACTAGGGTTTTTCGAAGCAAAACTTACCTGAAATTGGTGTCTACGTGATCGTGGAAGTTCCAGGAGTCCAAATGTGGTCTTATCTTGGACGTTTGTTTATGTTTTAGGTGGTTTTGGGTGAGGTTGAGCGTCGGAGAGGAAGAGAGAGAACTGAGAGTGAGAGAGAGTCGTGAGGGAAGAGAGATAGAGAGACAAGGTACGGGAATTGGGGAAGGTTTTGAGGGATGTGGGGATCCCACGTGTCCAACTCAATCCAAATTGTTAAATTTTCGCCCCTTAGTCCCGTTTAAGGGCATTTTCGTCTTTTCATGTCCTCGGAATTAAAATTCCGGGACGGGCTGTGACAATCTTCCCTCCTTATAGAATTTCGTCCCCGAAATTCCAGCAACCAACTAAATCAACCATACTCCAACAATAGCTTCGGGTAAATCTTTCTCATCCGATTCTCTTTCTCCCACATACTTTTCTACTGAATGATTTCCTTCACAAAGCTTTTACTACTTACTCTGTCTTAATTCTCAGGACCTTCTTTTTCCAATCCAAAGTCGTCCTTGGTTCCTTATCAAGTCGAATCCAATTTAATTCTCAATAGTTGCACCATAATTCCATGAGACGACTCTGCCACCTAGTGACAACGCATCGAACACAAAATACATTAAGTACCGTTGCCCTGTCTGGGAAAAAGTTATTACTCAGCACTGGAGTAATTGTACTAACTTGGTACATTGACCAACTATCACTTCAAATTCGATCATAACCATCCTATGTACAAGGAAACTTGTACACATAATCCAAAGTAATATCTTTCCATTTCCACTGCGAAACAGAAAATAGTTATCTCAATCCAAAGGTTTATCTCTTTCTGCCTCAATCTGCTGACCAAATAAAACTGTCGAATGGTATGATAAATCTTATTACTTTTGGAATATTGCTGAAGTTAAACAATGTACTTCGTCCAAAATTGCTTGCTTTAAATCCTTAGCATTAGGCACATACTTTTTGTTTTCTTGTATCCACATACCATTTGATTCACGAATCATGTACTCATTCTTTTTCCCTTCTTTCTCTGCCTTGGTTAATTCTTAAATTTCCTCGTCAAACATTTAAGTTTCGAGTACGACCTTACCAAACAGGCCTAACTTGAAATTTAACAAGTATAACTTCTTCTCGATCTTTCATTCTTAACTTTACTTTAGTTGGTTTCCAATCCACAAGAAGATAATCATGGCAAGCGTACCAGATATTAATTCTTACTACAATCTTCTTATCAAGTGTTTCAGCTACAACAATTCACGATCACCCTGGTCGTACAATCATGTTCATTAAACAATTCAATTTACCTTTGCTACCTCAGATCAAAATCCTTCCAAGTAATGGATATTGAAGACTTTTTGGATTCGTAAAAATCTTGCATTCTTACCAAATATAATGCCTTCATAACTTCACAGCAAGAATGGTAATCATGACTTCCAAATCACCAGTAGGGTAATTCATCTCATGAGGTTCCATTTGTCGTGAAACATATACAATCACCCTAACATTTGCATCAACATGCCTCCAATACCATTCAAGAAACATCACTAAAAATTTATGATTACCACTATTCTTTGGGAATACCAAAATACGTGCATGAGTGAGGAAATACTTCAGTTGTTGAATCCTTTGCTCACAATTTTCCTTCCCACTCATACATAACCTCTTTTCTCAACAGTCTCGTCAATGACAAAGCAATGACTAAAAAATCTTTCACAACCATCCAAGATAGCCTGGTAAGCTAAGAAATTCCGAATCTCAATTACAGCTCGTGGTTGTTCCAATTCCTCAATTTCTGCTATCTTTTAAGGATTCACTTGAATACCTTAAGAATATATAACAATCTCATAATGCCACCTGATTCATTTAACTTTAGCCTTTGCTAAACTTAGCATACAACCAACATTCTCTCAATCTTTGCTTCATCGACTTAATACGTTTACATGCTCTGCTCTGGCTCAGAATATGCCAGAATATCTTCAATGAAAATGATATCTATTTATCAAGGCATTATTGGAATACTTCATCCATCAACTCATAAAACCGCATGAGTATACACATAGCCTCACCAAACTTCATAAAGACTATAACAAGTCCAGAAAACCATCTTATGATCAATGTCACTTATAATATTCAATTGGTAGTAACCAGATCTCAATTCAATCTTTGAATCTTATAAGCATCTTTGAACTGATCAAAGGAGCGTCAATACACCACAATGGATAACGGTTCTCATTCGTTACCCGATTCCATTATCTATAATCAATGAACAATCTCTAAGTCCATTTCCTTTCTCACCAACAAACTGGTGCTCCTCAACAGTGTTGTACTAGGTTGAATAAAACTTTTATCAACCAATTCTCTCAACTGAATTTCCAATTCCCTTAACTCATCATGAACCAATCTCCAATATAAATTTATGCCTGGCAACAAATCAATAATGAACCTCATATCTCTGCCTGAAGACAATCCAGGTATACTTTCAGGGAAGACATCAAGAAAAGTCTAACCCTTTCGACATTATTCACACTACTCCAAACAACATCATTTAGCACCACATGAGCTAAGTATTTTTGACAGCCTTTCAAAACAATCTCTTTGCTTTCACAACATAAATAATGGCTGAACTCACTTCACTTTGCATGCCCACTCATTAAGGTAACCTCTGATCATCCAGATCGATGGAAAGTGACTGGTTTCCCGTAACAATCCATCTAGTCACAATTATAACCAACCAATCTAGTGGAAATAATTTAACCGACACAATACATACTTTATTATTACTGAACATTCTAAATAAGTACAACACTAACATAAAATAATCTACCGGTTTGCTTGCTTAACGAATCCACGAATGAGTTATTAATATTACGGTCTGCAGCCCGCAATACTGATAAATCATCGTTATCTCGATAAGTAGGCAACCACTCTCAAAGATATAACATTACTATTTTGTTACTCAATGCAAAATACATACACTCGTCTCAACTACATTTATTTACTACTCTCTAGGTAATAATATACATAATAAGAAATATATCAGCCGAAGTCAACTAGAATGACCAATACGGCTGATTCAACTCTTATCTCAATAATACGTCGGCCGGATCCACTCCGCGTGGTCGGTACGGCCGAGCCTATAACTCACCAATTTCTCATGTGTCAACCGAATCCACTTCTCATGGTCTGTACGGCTGAACATATAACTCATCAAATCTCTCTGTACTCACGGTCAATCCGACCAAACTACTAAATCCATAACTCTGCTGAATCAACACTATGATATCATGGAAAATTGTTGAGTACAACTGATTCTAGGGACGATTCACAATTCTGTGTCCCCTCTGTTCACATAAACACATTCATTAATTTCACATTTCCCAAAGTGTTAATTTTGTACCGGCTGCACAAGGTACATTTCCTTTACTCGAGACACCTTGTCTCAAATATCTGGGATTACCAGTATATCCATCACTTTTATTCTGACCAGCGACATTAAAACCTCAGCTGGAAGAATTAACTCTAGCTTCACTTCTTTCGAAGCTCTGAATCTTTCTATATCCTTGATATGACGAATCATTAACTTTATCGTCTTCTTTTGATTCCCATTCATTTCTTATTCTTCTTCACTCTAGCTGATCACATTCTCAGAGTCCTCAAGGCTCAACAACATCTTGTATACTCTTGGTAAGAAGTATAATGGATAGTGGTCACCCAAAATACCACTTCCCTTTTTGCCACCCAGCTTAAAACAACATAACACCTCCACCAATAACAACCATATCTGGATGGAACGAGGCAAGTCTGAAAACTTTCTATAATATCCCTCGATCATCACCTTCCTTGTCTCATATTTGTAAACTCTTGTTTACTACCATCGATAAATGCCGGAGGGATAAACTTTTCCTTAAACAAGTCCTTAAACAATTTTAAATCGGCTATTCCTCCGGTGACACTCCTGTTTCCACCAGGATACAAATTCATACCCAAAACCAGGTAGTCGTCTCGACCCCCTGTCAGAAGGAAATTTCCTTTAACTTGCATATTCCGAAACATCTTTTCCAAACGGTTAAACCGTCACTTCGTTCCCTCAGGTTCATCATTTCATAAGGTGATTCAAGTTCAACTCATTACCCATCTTAAAATGTCCATTTTGATAATATACTGAATCACCATAGTAATAGTTTCCCCTAACCCGCTAAATCAGGGAGACTAAGTTCCTCTAACTAAGTGGCTTGCTACGAGGCAGTGTAGTTCTGACAGAATTCACTAGAACTTCTCAAAATGTCCAAGATTGCAACCATGCTCTGATACCAACTGACACACCCCGTCCCGAAGGAGGGCATGCTGGCCGTCACGTGAGAGTGACGTAACCATTTGCACAGTACGGAAGCTTTAATTATACAATTTAATATTTGATATACCCGAAGGTGAGTCCTAATTTTGTCCAATCTGTCAGAACACCGTCGAATTCCTCGTAGTCACCACACCTTTGTGATTCCTGAACCTGTAGGGGCGCAAAACCAAAATTGAGTGGGTCAGTAAAACAATTCTTTTCCAAATCCAAACATTTCTCAAAACGTTGTAACCCCTCTCCGTAAAACCTGTATACTTTCCCAGAAATGTAAAATATAAATATACATATATATTCTCAATACTTCAATTCATTAACTCAACATTTTTTTCTTTATCAATCATGTCATGCCATGTCTAATTCAACAGTTAAGTATAGATGCATCAACAATAATCATATCAGGTGCAAGAAAGTAATCAACCGGAGGCCCTCTAATAGCCTGTACGGTTGAACCTAGAGCTCAAAATCTATCACTCTCACTCTGCCGGAGTCACCTCTGTGACCCGTCCGGCCTTCTGCACACAAGTTACGCTCTAGTGCTTCTCATAAATCATCTGTGCACATAATCTAAGGTCACCCACCAGTCGGAATCTCACTAACACTCTCGCGACTGGCCTGTCGTACCCACTCCGCGTGGACTGTACGACTAGCATCTACTTGGATCCAAGGCGAGCGTGCGATGCGGTGAATACTATAAGCACTAAACTATGGTGCAGGATTTGAGCTCAATATACATCAACATCATCATAACAGAAATAAATACTCACCTGTGCGTCCACCGCACCATTTCATACATATGCATCATATATCAATTCTTACCTGTGCGTCCACCGCACCAATTCATACATATGCATCATATATTAATTCATGCATGGCATTTCAACTCACATTTCTGTATACATTTCATATCAATTCTATGCATGGTATTTCACTTCCCGTTTTTCCACATAACTCATATGCATTTCATTTTAAACATATTTTCATTTCAATTCAATTTCTGGGAAACGTCAAGTATATATATATACGGAAAACAAAACTGCCCACTCACCTGGAGTTCGTCCAACAACTCCCTAGCACCACACATCAAGGCGTCATGACGATCGCCGCCTAGAATAGTAATCAAATCCAGGCTCAGAATTCATATCGATAGAATATATAACTTATATAAAATACGTCACTACGTTGATCGATCCGGAAGATCTGCCACTCAGATTTTAAATCCATAACTTCCAGAGGTCCACATTATACCTCTAGGACAACATCCTAAAATTTCATTACCATCCAACGGTCGGATCTCCGTCAATTTCCAAAACTAAGTGACGGTTAACATTTTATATTATGGACTTACAATTCCAATTCCGGAAGATCCGTAACTCGGATTCCCAATCCGTAAGTTCCAATAATCCTCAAATATTAAATTGTATAATTAAAGCTTCCGTACTGTGCAAATGGTTACGTCACTCTCACGTGACGGCCAGCATGCCCTCCTTCGGGTGTGTCACCTAAACCTAGAGGGCCGGCCCACTTCCTTCTTCTCTCCTATAAATACCCACTTTATCTCCAAAATTCAGGAGGATTTTTGCTATCCACAAACTCCTAAACACATTCTTTTTAGAATTCTAACTTCGGCATCAGAGATTTTTCTACCAAAGCCCCTCATTCATCGTGGGCACGTGAGACTTTTGGTCTTAATCTTAGGTGTTATTATTTTGCAGGTGCATTTTCGTCAAATGAAGAAACAGCAGAAATTTGCATCAACAATAAGTACTCTTAAAATGACCGAAAGAGCTTTTGGTGAAAGTGTTTTTTGGAAGTAGCACCAGTTATGTGCTTCTTGCAAGAAGGAAGAACTTCAAGTGCTTTTTTCAAGATTCACTTGCATTTTTACTAACGATTTGGTTTCAAAAACAATTTTACTACTTCCAAACGAACTCATAGAATAGGCCCTAGTGTTACTTGCAAGACTTCCTCTTGTCACAATACACGTTTCTGCTTGATGTTGAACAAGATGTTGACATGGCTTAATCGTAACCGTTTAAATAGAAGAGAAGGGAATGGGAAAGAAATTAGGAGGGGAGAGAATTCTACTCCTTCCTTACTTTCCTCATTGGTGGTTCTAGAGATTATTACTTGAAGCTCGACTACAAATACCAGAGATTTTCTGCTTCTTTTACAATTATATAATAATAGCTTTTACCCACCTCCATTGCGCATGTGATCTGATGTGAACTTGACATCCATGAGTTAAAGATATGGTCAATTCCTGATAGAAGGAAGAAACTTACATGAAACGGAATCACTACCATATTCTACAATATTCCTTTTATAAGTCATTTCCAATGATCTAGGCACGTTTTGTTTTGGTCAGCAAGTATTTTCCACATCCCCAAATTATTGGTGAGAAGTAGGAAGAAACTCGCCAAAAAAGGAAGAAGAAAGGAACACTTTCTCTTTGGTTTTTTGCGTGTAGTTATTCATTATGGAAGACCCCTAGGTAGCTGGAAATGCAAAAGAGCAACTTTGTTCTTTGCCTTCACACTTTAGAAAGTCCAAATTGTGAGACATTAAAATACAAATACAGAAAACAATATATGAAGTATGAACACCTACTATACCATGTTGAACTTGGTTTCCAACACATGGGCATATGAATTGAATGTTGTTAACAAGATACAATTTTGTATTAAAGGTCGAACTTTCACCCCCATACTCATTAAGGAGGGAATTCGATTCTGACTCATTGGTCTAATTCATATTTGCTTAAAAGCTGAATATTAAAAATACAATTTTGTACTAAGCTTTTAAATAATATAGGTCGAATATTTATCCCATAGTGATTAAAGAGAAAGGGTCCAAATCTGATCAACTAGTCGAACTCATATTTGTTTGAACGCTGAATAGTAAGCTTTCAAACTTAAGAAATAGAAGAAAAGTTTATCAAGTATATAAATAATCCAATTTGTGCATGTTAGGAATATAACTTTCACACATTTTTTCTTTTTCATGTCACTCATGTTTAATTTTGGTATTTGAATCGAATGAAAAGAAGAGTTAAGGAACAAAACTAGAAAGTGATTTTGATAAGTCTGAATAGAATTAAGGAACAATAAATAATAGTGATGTGTAGAGAAAGAAAAGAAAAACAAATACATATCACTTTCTATAAATAAACCGAGAGTGTGCCATGGTAGAACATGAATGCAGAAAAATCATTTATCTTTTGTTTTATTACATTATTACCACGTTAAATTTTTTTGTTCGATCCCAAGCCATGTGTTCCACGCCTCTCTACATATGTTTTGAATGTTTTTGGCTCACAAATCAAAACTTGCAACTTCCACCACGTTGGCTCCCTTGTCCAGATCTCACCCATCTCATTTGTCACGTACCCCATAACCCTCATTTATATCTCTTCCTTATTCCTACTTTATATTTGCCTCCCCACTCTTCCCACACACCTAGAAGACTCCACAAAAAACTCCACAAATGGCAAATAATGAGCTCCAGCATCCTCTGCTGGAATCCTACCATCCCCTTCCGCCAACCTCTACCCAATCCTCAAAACATTCTCACGATGAGGACGCGAGCCGCGAGCTCGAACAAGTACTATCCGACACCGACAAGCCGTTTTCTCAGCGGCTCAAACCCGCCCTTTGGATCGAGTCCAAGCTCCTCGTCATCCTCGCCGCCCCCGCCATCATCGTGTACGTGATCAACTATGTCATGTCCATGTCCACCCAAATTTTTTCCGGCCACCTTGGTAATCTCGAGCTCGCCGCCTCCTCCCTCGGGAACAATGGCATCCAAATGTTCGCCTATGGTCTTTTGGTATGTAACGGAATTATTAACAGAATGTCACATCATTTGGCAATCAAAATTTGATAAATAAGTTTAGTGATCATAGCGTATTTGCATCTCTTTTTTCAGAAAACAAAATTAGTGAATAAATTTTGATAAATTTTGCTGAATACTCTTAGTCCTCGTTTGGTATCTTAGATTGAATAAATCACTACGTTAAATATACTTGAATAAATCACTACGTTAAATATACGTAGCAGGAAGAAACAAATGTTAACATGTCTCTTTTGGTATCTTGGGTCAAATAACTCCCTAGATCCGAAGAAACATATGTCCAACTTTCAAGTTTTATCTAAAGTTGAACTGGGAAATGCTCAGGAAGGAAACTGAAGAGATAAGTTTCCTTTCGACTAATCCATCTTCTACGTTTAATTTGAAAAATTTAAGAGTTCGCATCAATTTCTTTATCAACATACAAGTAAATCTAATGAGTTGGCCTTAATTCCGACATCTGTCTTACTTTTTGTTCTTTTACCGAACAGTTAGGTATGGGAAGCGCAGTGGAAACCCTATGTGGACAAGCATATGGTGCCCAAAAGTACGAAATGTTGGGCATATACCTGCAAAGGTCAACAGTCCTCCTATTTTTCCCTGGTGTACTTCTCACCATTATTTACATCTTCTCCGAACCCATCTTACTTTTACTCGGCGAATCTCCAAGCATTGCTTCTTCAGCTGCAGTTTACGTGTACGGACTGATCCCTCAGATCTTTGCCTACGTTGTCAACTTCCCGATCCAAAAGTTCATGCAAGCGCAAAGCATAGTAGCCCCAAGTGCTTACATATCGACTGGAACCCTAGTTATTCACATTGTGCTCAGCTGGGTTGCTGTGTACACACTAGGGCTGGGTTTGCTGGGTGCGTCGCTGGTGCTGAGTTTATCGTGGTGGATCACTGTGGTGGCACAGTTCGTGTACATTGTGAAGAGTGACAGGTGTAAGCACACGTGGACAGGGTTTTCGTGGCAAGCCTTTAGCGGATTGTATAGTTTTTTCAAGTTGTCTGTGGCATCTGCTGTCATGCTTTGCCTTGAGACGTGGTACTTTCAGATTCTTGTTTTGCTTGCTGGGTTGCTGGAAAACCCTGAGTTGGCCCTTGACTCTCTCTCTATCTGGTAAGCCGTAGTTAAAAGTGCTTTTACTTTTTGTCGAAAAAGTGATTTTATTATGGATTGAGAGGACCTGAATTATCTGCCTTCTCAATCTCATACCCTTTTCATCATTTTTTATTTATGTGGTTACGTTTAAACCATATCAACATTTTATATTCTTATTGCTTTTTGTCTTATTATTTTAAAAAAAAAAACTTAATATAAAATGTTGACGTGGTTTAACCGTGATCACAGAAATAAGAGGGAATGAGAAGGGTATGAGATAGGTGAGGGCAGATAATCCAGGTCCGGACTGAGATTAACTTCAAATCTTTATGATCTTTGTGTCCTTAAACCCGTGAGTCGCAAGATTTGGATCACGTCATTTACCCATCTCAATCGCCACTTTACAAAAAATGAGTTTTAACAAAACACTTCCGGTACTGTTCACTTTTAACAAAAAATCACATTTTTACCTTTAACTAGCACTATTCACTTTACCTTTAAAAGGGGCTTTTCGTTAAAAGAGAAGTTTTTTTGAACTTTTCGTTAGTTTTCTTTTATAAGTCACTACTGACGATTGGTCGGACCGTGAGGAAAATGATCATCTCTGGATCTTCTTTGTGAGGATCCGGAAGATTAATCAATTATGTTCGTTAACCGTATATCGTACGGTCAAAAATTATTTTAAATTTAAATTTTAAAATTGAATATAAATAATACCTAACAAAATATGATACAATGAACGAACATGAGTGATTAATCATCTAAATCCTCACAAAAATGATCCGGAAAGAATCCTTTTCCGAACCTTGATATAGCTAATTATTTACACTGACCACAAGAAAAACTTTAAAGGGACAAAGTATATTGTTTTGTTTTTTGTTGATAATTAAACACGGCAAACAGGCGGCCCAACGAAATGTCTGGATGCCAATTAATATAGGGGTGTGATATCCACACATCCTATTTTACTTCTTACATATCTTTTTAATTTTCGACAGTCGGATCAGATGAATTGAAGAAAATCAACAGACATAAATTATGAAGGAGTGTGTGAAAAGTAAAATGGAGTGTATGGAAAGCACACCCCTTAATATATATGCATTGATATTTTCAAATAGATAATAGAAAAACAGAAGATGAGGTATGCACACTGCACACAACACATTTATTTTATTTTCTACATTTTTATTTAGTTGTGTCTATAAATTATTTTTTATATTTAATTTAAAACTAAAAAATAAACGAGGGAGTGTAAAAAGTTAAAAAGTGTGCAAAATTTATTTTTTTATTGTTTTTTTAACTAACAATCTACAATCATGATCAGTGTGATTCATGAGGTCAAGACTTTGGGTCACATGTTCTCGATGATTATTTTGATCTAGTGTCTTTTAATTTTTACTTTGTTAGGTATCTCGAATTAAAATTAGTGGATGACAATTATTGATATAAAATAAAGAAAAATTAGTAAGATCTAATATTCATATTTATTTCATTCATGTGCATTAAAGCGCAACCAACATGAATTAATTATTTTCTTTTTGTGTGATCACGTGATTGATTGATGACTGTAAATTCATTACAAGATTTATTGAGATTGATACGTCTATTATTGGGTACACGTCTATATACGAGCGGCCCTAGTAGTATCGTTTTGTCTATCTATATTGCAATTAGGATTGGATGGCGTGCTTATGCTTAAGTGTTGACATCTAGCCTTACATTTTGGTTAGAATTTGTACATATGTGGGTAGAAAGACCTAGCTTACATTTTGGATTGAATTTGCAAATTTGTGGGCAGCCACCTTTTGGACAATAGTAATCGCTGGCTAGATAGAAGATGTGAACGAATTGGGTAGAAACTTTATTTGGGGGCCTCAGTCTAATTTCATACCCAGGTGGCACTTGTTATTATACGATAAATATTCTTGTCCTTTATGCATATTACCCAAATTGTGTTTTGTCTCTTTCCTAATAAGTTCTTTCATGGTGCACAAAAATGGAAAGTTGTCAGCCAAGCATATGTATGTGGGTCTAAATCATACATACTATACGTAATGGATATAGTACATGAAATGTGTCTAACCATCAATCTCGCCATCACATGAAGGCGGTGTATACAACCCGATTTTATGTCTTTATTCTTTGTTTTCTCAGGTCTTTTACTTTTAGCCAATTTTTTGGACCACTAGCCCTAAAATGTGTCTAACCATCAATCTAGACATCACATGAAGGATACAGTCTGATTTCATGAGCAAGTTAAAAGATGATTGAGACTAGGTTGAATTCGTTTCATTTGTATACATGGTTTTGTTTGATGGGCGAACTATGACATGTTTATTTACCTGTAAATATAGTTGAGTAAGAAATTAGAAGACTTAGGAATGTGTCCTGCTTGGCCATGACGTATGAGACTAGGTTGAATCCAATCACCTAGAGTCATTTTGTATACCTGGTCTGATTTGGTGGTGGGTCATGACACGACTGAGAGTAGGTTAAATCCAGTTCCATAGAGGCTAGAGTCATATACCTTGGAGAGGGGATTTATTTTCTCTGTAGGACATTTTATTTAATGTTCCACTCCCTCTTCTATTTAAGAGCATCAAGCGTGGGACAACAAAACAATAATTCCTTACAATTGCAATCGTCATGTCACGCTCTCTCCGAGCTACCGCATCGAAGGTGGTTAATAATTGATGTGCTAGTTTATCAGAACCAACCACCAACTCTGCGTAGATACCTAATTTTGTGTGCCTCTAATTAAGTTTGACATCAGGGTTTTTTTTATCAATTGCAGCATGACAATCAATGGATGGGTCTTCATGATCTCAGTTGGGTTAAATGCAGCGGCAAGGTCAGGATCATGCCCATGCATATTACATACATGTCCCTTCTGAAAGGGATCCCGTTTCACAGTAGCTAGAGCAGAATTCGTATTGATAACCAAATTGAAATTATATCAACAACTGTACAATCAATTATCGGAAGTATCAGTACTATGAACGATATTGATGACCAATACAGTTAGGATATGATTGTCGATATAAATTCCGCTCCAACTGTGGTGGATTTGAACTCCTCTTACGAAGGGTCCTGTACATATATGGATAGGTAACATAACTTTTTTAGGTAGAGAACATAGTATTATTAAAACTTACTTTTTGCTTTTCATGATTTACTGCAAGCAGTGTGAGAGTGAGTAATGAGCTTGGAGCTGGACATCCAAAGTCTACAGCATTTTCAGTTGTGGTGGTGACTACAGTCTCTTTCATTATCTCAGTCTTCGCAGCCATAGTTGTTCTTTTACTGCGTCATAAGTTGAGCTACGCCTTCACCGAAGGTGAAGCCGTGGCTGCTGCTGTATCTGATCTCTGCCCGCTTCTCGCCCTCACCCTCCTCCTTAATGGAGTCCAGCCAGTCTTGTCCGGTAAATATAAATTGGAGCATCAATCTATGAACTTTACGCTTACTAAATGAAATATATGCTAATGAATGTCACTGCTTGAATTCAGGTGTTGCTGTTGGGTGTGGATGGCAGGCTTTTGTTGCGTATGTGAATGTAGGATGTTATTACGTGGTTGGAGTACCTTTTGGTGCGCTTCTAGGGTTTTACTTCAAGCTCGGCGCTAAGGTAAAAAAAAACTAACATCAAACTGAAAAATCTCGGACGGGATTGTATATTTTCGTGTTCTCGTCACTAAGCTAATCTAATCACATGATACGGGTGTTTATTTACATTAATTATCGTACTATGTTATACACTAATGTGATCGTGAATGTATGATACAAATGATGATGACAGTAACAATTACGTGTGATAATTTTTAGGGAATATGGTTAGGAATGGTGTGGGGCACATTGATGCAAACACTCATCCTACTGTGGGTCACCATTCGGACTGATTGGAACAAAGAGGTATCAAATTTGAATACCAGTCTTCTTCTTTTTTTCTTTTTTTTTTCTTTTTTTTATTATTATTTTTTATAATTTTTAGAGGTTTATCTTGCATGAGTTATTAATATTACAAGTGATCTTCTTAAAAATTTGATATAATCGTCTTACTGATTTGACGGTGTCGAGTAGAAGGGGCGTCGCTTAATAGATAAAAGTTATAAATTTGATTTTTTTAATTGAATTGCAGGTGGAAGAGGCAAAGAAAAGGTTGAATAAGTGGGATGTGAACTAGTCTCTGAAGTAGTGAGAAAACATATATGAAAGAAGGAACATTCATCTTGGGGTCGATTATGATTTGATTAATGATACATAAAAACATGTATCGCATAACAATTTAATCATTATTATTATCTTCCATGATTTTACCTTTCACGGCTACTTAATTTAAGAAAATGCTAGGAAGACCAAATTTTTAAACTAAAAGTTACAAATTAAATGATGTGTCACCAATAAGAAACAAACACCCTTCAAATGAAGCAAGAAGAATAGAGAAGAAATAGCTAGAGAGAGAAAGAGAATAATCACAACTGCAACATTCTAACCCTTGCAGAATGATGCATTTCATTCATATACATGCTTCTCTTACATCAGTCATTACATAAGCCCCTGTGATTATGACACATGGCAGTTACAAGGCATGTGAGCCATTGAAATGAATAACTGATCTAAGACCCTACACTTAGCATATGAGCTCAAGCTATCACAACATAAAACAGTTATACATCTAATAAGTAAATCATTTACTAACAAGAAATTAGTAAGCAATTTACTTTTCAACACTCCCTTCGAAATTGCTAACTGATTTCACACCAAGTAGACTTCTCAGGTAGTTGAACCTATCTTTGGGAACAGCCTTTGTGAAAATATCAGCAATATGTTCTTCACTCTTGCAGTAAACCAAATTGATCACACCTTCTTGAATTGCATCCTTAATGAAGTGAAACTTTCTGCCAATGTGTTTGGTTCCTTGGTGAAACACAGGGTTCTTAGACATAGCTATAGCATATGTGTTATCACATAATAGAGGAGTTGCAGTTAGGGGTGGGCACTTGGAACCGAAAACCGAAATCGAAACACGAATCGAATCAAACCGCACCAAACGGTTTGGTTTTGCGGTTTTGAAACGGTTTCGGTTTCAAAATCGAACCGCGGCACACAAAACGGTTTGGTTTCGGTTTTGGGTTTTCAAAACCGCACCGAAACCAAAACCGCACCATATAATAAATAAATGTTATATAACTTATATTTTCAACTTTTCAACTAGGTTATAACTTATAGGTTTGTATTAAGGCAAACTTAACCTTTCAATTGGGGTTGTAAAGTATTGTGATTGGTGATCAAGTTCAATTTTAGTAGATGTGATGCATAAGGATTTAAAGTTTAAATCCTTTGATGCATTGGATGTTGTCTCAATTTTAGTAGTTGTCATTTGTTGCAGTTTTGGTACAAGTTTGGTACAAGTTAGCTGCACTTTTGGTGCAGATTTTTGGTTCTGTTTTGTGCAGTTTTTTGGTGCAGTTTTGGGGCTGTTTTGGTGCAGTTTTTGGTGCTGTTTTGGTGCTGTTTTTTATGCAGTTTTGCTGCATTATTTTTTGGTGCAATTTTATGCAGTTTTGTGCAGTTTTTGCTGGTGTTTTTTATGTAGTTTTGCTGCAATTTTACTGCATATTCATTAATTAATATACGAGGAAACTAAGACCATCTTATGCATAAATAGGTGTATATTTTAAATTATACATTTTTTTCTCAAAAACCAAACCGAAACCGTTTGAAACCGCACCGCACCAAACCGAACGGTTTGGTTTCATTTCGGTTTTGGCTTCAAAACCGCACCGCAAAATGTTTCGGTTTCGGTTGTGGTTTCATTCGAAACTGCACAAAACCGCACCACGCCCACCCCTAGTTGCAGTAGCTTGCTCTTCTCCAAAGTCTTCAAGCACAAATCTAAGCTAATGGCATATGTGTGTTTGCTTCAGCTGCACTGACATACTCAGCTTTTGCAGTTGAAAGTACCACACTGTGCTGTTTAACTGAGGCCCATGAGAATGCCCCACTTCCAATTAAAATGCATACTCTGAGGTACTTTTCATATCATCCTTAGATTCACTCTAGTCATTATCACAGTAACCAATCAATAGAGCAGACTTTCGAATCACATACTCAATTCCAAAGTCAATTGCCCCTTAGATATACCTTAAGACTCCTTTAACAGCTCCATAATGCTTATTGGATGGCTTATGCATGAACCGTGCAAGCAAACTAGCAAAGAACAAAATATCTGGTATGGTTGCTGTCAAATATAGCAAATTCCCAACAATTTTTCTGTATAAATTCTCATCTGCGGATTCACTGTCATCATCTCTTCTTAGTTTGTCAGTTGCAACCAATGGAGTGCTCACTGGCTTGCAGTCTTTGAGCCTAAATTTGTCTAAGAGAGTCAAAGCATTTATTTTTTTTGGTGTATAAATATGCTCCCTTCAGTTTGAGTTATCCCCATTCCAAGAAAATGGTGAAGTAATCCCAAATCTGACATCTCATATTTGCTCATCATCTCAAACTTGAATTCATTCATCATTTCATCACTGCTCCCTGTGTATACTATGTCATCTACATAGATTGACACAATTAGAGTACCAACACCTTCTTTGGTTCTCACATATAAAGTTACTTCACTTGAGCTTCTATGAAAGCCACAATGAATTAAATATGTATCAGTTTCACCATACCAGGCCCTTGGTGTCTGTTTTAGGCCATAGAGAGCCTTTCTAGCCTATACACTTTGTCTTCAGCCTTCTCAATCACAAAACCATCAGGTTGGTCCACATATACCTCATCCTCAAGAACACCATTCAGAAAAACTGATTTAACATCCAATTGCCACAATCTCCAACCTTTATGTGCAGCAAGTGCAATTAGTGTCCTAATGGTATATAACCTTGCCACTGGGCAAATGTTTCATTGAAATCAACCTCTGGTTTCTGTGTGTACGTGCTTTGTGTTCCCAATTCATCTTTGTTTTGTAGATCCACTTTACTCCTATAATAGGTTTGTTGCTTGGCCTGTTAACTAACTCCCAAGTAGAATTTTTTTTTTCTATCATCAACATTTCTTTAGTCATAGCCTTTTTCCAAGCTTCATCTTTGACTGCTTCACTAAAATCTTCAGGTTCAATGATACTCATCTTGCATTGAGCATACACATCATTCAAGCTCTTCTATTTCAGTGGAGTTTGATTATAAGGTTTTGAAGTTGAAACTGGAGAACCAAGAGAACTAGCTTTCTGAGGTGTATGTAGATCACTAGATGTATGAGATCTCAAAGGAGATTGCATCAACTGAGTTGAATTACTTGACTCAATCAAGCTCAGTTATGCTTATGATTTCTTCAGCATTCCAAGGAATAAAGAATTGCACTACCTCATTAGTTTCTCAGTCCCACATTGCTTTCTCATCGAATATTACACTTCTTGATAGCTCAACCTTCTGAGTTCTCAAGTTGAAAACCCTATATCCCTTTTCACAACTACCATATCTAACAAATATTTCATTCTCACTTGTTTCCTCCAATGCTTTTTCTATGAAGGAATGTGAATGTAACATAAAGAACCAAATATCCTCAAGTGTTTAACACCTGACTTTCTTCCACTAAAAGCCTCAAATGGAGTTATGTTGTTCAAAGCACTCGTTGGACATCGATTTTGCAAGTACACAGTTGTGGTCACAGCTTCAGCCCAGAACTTCAAGGGATTTTTTATCATACATCATAGTCCTAGCCATTTCAATCACGGTCCTATTTTTTTCTCTCTACAACCCCATTTTGTTGTGGATAATAGGCAACTGTTAACTACCTTTCTAGTCTCATAGCTTCACAAAACTTAGAAAACTCTAGGGATGTATATTCCTCACCCCTATCACATATGAGCTTCTTAATTTGGTAGCCACTCTACAACTCAGCCATGGATTTAAACCTTTTGAAAATGCAGAAAACTTGTGACTTGTGTTGCAAGAAAAACACCCAACACATTCTAATGTGATCATCGATAGATGTAAGGAAGAATTTGTTGCCCCCAAGAGTGGTGATCTGTATTGAACCACAAATATCAGAATGGATAAGTTCTAGAGGCTGTGATGCTTTCTAAGTCTTTCCCTTGTCAAACGGTTCCATGTGACCCTTCCCTGTAGCATATCCAAAGTAAACATGCTCAAAGACTTATAGTCTAGGTAAACCCCACACCATATCTTTGTCTTGAAGGAGCATTAAACTGATGTAGTTTAGATGTCCAAATCTTCTATGCCACATCCAAGATGACTCTTCAATAGTTGCTTTATTAGCCATGTTGGGATTGACCTATTTAAGACTTAGGGGAAAACATCTGTTTCCTTTCATTGGGACATTTGCAATCAAATCTTCCATCTGTCTCTCTCCATAAATATCAACCATGAAATCACCAAACACAAGCCAATATCCACGTTCTACCATATGCCCTACACTCAATAAATTCTCATATAATCCAGGTACAATCATAACCTCTTTGATATACCTAGTCACACCTTTCATTTCTATAACTAGAGTACCATTGCATATTGATTGTACTAAATCTTTATAACCCATTTTAAGTTTACACTTCACAGTCTTATCAACATCAATAAGCAATTACTCATGAGAGATTATGTGATTAGTACATGCACTGTCTACATACCATATGTTCATATTTCTCCCAATAGTAACAAAATGGCAGGCATAAAACATGGTTGCAGATTTTGATACCTGATTTGCAAAGCTTGCAAGCTTTCTGGCCTTGTTTGGTTGATCACAGTCTTTGATAAGATGACCAAATCGATTGCATCCATGGCACTTTGGCTTCCCTTTAAACTAGCACTCACCATAGTGTAGCTTATCACAGTGCTTGCATTTCCTTTTAGACATATTAGATTTTCCTTATTAATCATATTTGACACCTTGATTTGCAGCATATTGGGGTTTTGGATCCCATTTCTTGCCCTTTGATTTCCAATTCTTCTTTGGTTTAAAGTTGCCAAAAGAAGAACTAGATTGAGCTCCCTTTGGATTCACATTCATACTAGCGAATGCTCTCTCAATAGAACCCTCAGCATGTTTATGAAGGTGATGTGTAAATCCTCTCAAAGCAGCAATAACTTATTGCACTTCAATGGCTTCAATATCCTTAGTTTGTTCAATCACAACAAGATCAAATTCTTTAGTCAGGCTTATGAGCAATTTATGAACCAATCGCTTTCTGTGTAAATCTTCACCGAAGCCTTTCATCAGATTCACCAACTCGAGAAGACGAGTGAGATACACAGACAAGGTTTCATCATCCTTCATCCTTGTGTACTCAAAATCACTGCGTAGACCCTGTAATTTGATGGATCTCACTTATTTATCGCTATGAAATTCTTGGTGCATAATATCCCAAGCACCATTTAAAGTCTTTTCATTTGAGATTCTGGGAAAAATATCCTCTGAAACAGCTCATTGAATGAAACTAGTGCTTTAGCATCCTTCATTAGCTTATCACTCAGAGAAGTTTTCTTTGAACCCGATGAGCCTTCATCTTCAACCTTCTTACCCTTCGATTATGAGATTTCAAGTCCATTTTCAACTAAATCCCAGATTCCATGAGATTTTAAAATGGTTCTCATTCGGATCTTCCAAAATTCATAGATGTCACCATTGAATATTGGAGCCCGGAGATCACCACCGCTCTACCTAGCCATTTGAGAACTGAATCGATGAACTGAGCTAAAATTTTCACGTTGGATTTTCAAGCACATCACTCACATACTCGACGCCTTGATTCCAAATAGAACCTAGGCTCGCGATACCATGTTGAGATTTGGATAGTATTCCATTGATGAATACTTGGATTTCGAATGAAGCAAGAAGAATAGAGAAGAAATAGCTAGAGAGAGAAAGAGAATAATCACAACTGCAACATTCTAACCCTTGCAGAATAATGCATTTCATTCATATACATGCTTCTCTTACATCAGTCATCATAACCATTCAAATACATAAGCCCTTGTGATTATGACACATGGCAGTTGCAAGGCATGTGAGCCATCGAAATGAATAACTGATCTAAGACCCTACACTTGGCATATGAGCTCAAGTTATCACAACAGAAAACAGTTATACAAAAGGACAAAAGAGAAATCTAATAAGTAAATCATTTACTAACAAGAAATTAGTAAGCAATTCACTTTTCAACAAATTAATAATCTAATCATCTACAACTACATCATTTGATTTGTAAATTTAGTTTAAAAATTGATCTCCCAGCACTACCCCTTAATTTATAGTAGCTTTCCGTTAAGACATGACAAAATCATGCACAACCTCATGCAACGACATGAACACACAACATAGATTCAATGTTCGGGTTGAGCATTAACTGGTAGAGCAGTCAAAAAGGGCCATGTTTGGGATAAGAAACAATATCATTGTATTTTGTTTTATTTTCTAAGCTATCAACTATATAATTTGGTAAGCTTCTTCTAAAATTTTATCATGTAATATGGTTACGTAATGAACTTATTTGGTACAATGCATTTTATCTAGATTTTTAATTAAAATAAATAAATTATTATTATATTTATAATTCTTAACGGGGGAAAAGGTTTGTGTCGATCTGTTAAGAAATCGGGATATGTCCAACATGACCTGTTTGCGAGGTCTAACTTTCCAGCATCTACCTTGGGGGAAAAAAATGAAACAACATCAACCAGCGATGAATTGCTTACGGTAATGTCAGTTCATTCGATAATTCTGACACATATTTGACAAGCACGAATGTGAAGATACAAAAATAATGAAACAATCTAAAGGCTATTACTTCTTCTTCCCTGCTTTTCCCTCCTTCCTTCTTATGATTTCATCAGCATATTTGACACCCTTACCTTTGTATGGTTCCGGGGGTCTCCATTTCCTGATCGAAGCAGCAAACTGACCGATAGCACTCTTGTCATATCCGCTAACAACGATTCTGGTGTTTTCTTCAACCTTCACTTGTATGCCATCAGGAATATCCATCCTAACTGGATGGGAGAACCCAAGACTTAGTACCAAGATCTTTCCTTCTAAAGTAGCTCGATAACCGACACCTACCAGTTGCAGCCTCTTCTCAAATCCTTTTGACACTCCTACCACCATGTTGTCCGTAAGTGTCCTAAGGAAATTATTCAAAGAAGCACATAAGGGATAGTAGAAAGAGACTATAAAACTTTTCGTAAATCTCATTTAAGTAAATTATTCGAAGAGGCATGTAAAGGGTCAGTAGGACGAGAGTCCCTAACTTTTCGTAAATCTAAAGCGCAACTTGCATGTGCCCTGCTTACTTGGCCAAGCACCAAAATTTAGATTGTACATATAAGCTTTTGAAACATCAAATAACTTGTATCGAATTGAATGCAACGACCATACTTATAAGAAACATACACTTTAAATACCAATGTTATAGCTTTTCCTTCATAAGAAACAACATGATACTTGGACTCCAAGAGATCACCAGAAAACCATAATTGAAGGAACAAACCATGAAGATGAGAAGACTGATTTTTTACTCAAA
Organism: Malus domestica; assembly: GCF_042453785.1. Lineage (NCBI taxonomy): Eukaryota > Viridiplantae > Streptophyta > Magnoliopsida > Rosales > Rosaceae > Malus > Malus domestica. The sequence goes on along the minus strand of NC_091677.1, from coordinate 7,986,570 downwards.
ATAGATGGCTGAAGGATGAAAGAAATGTACCTGAACAGCCCGTGCATCTGATTTGCCCTTCTAGTCTCTACTGCCTTTCTGACCCTTAGAGTCCCAGAATCCTCCTTCTGAACGAGCACTTCTCGCGGGTAAGTTAGTGAAAGCTGCCCCAATGGTCCCTTTACTGCCAAAGCCTGACCTTCCAATGTGATTGTCACATTGGATGGCACTTCAATTGGCTGCTTTCCAATTCGTGATTCCTTGCACTCTATCGTCTTCTTCAAAAACCCAACACGAGGTACACTACAAACAGTGAATCCCTTTCTCTCGCCCAAGAAAGCCGACCGCAAATTGCTGAAAAATGGCAGAAAACGCAGTTCACCAAATCAGAAATAAACCACCCTAATTCATGAATTTACCATTAAGAACTCAGGTAAAAAACAGTCCGATACTAGCTAGTCAATGTAATGGAAAGTGCAAAAAGTAATTTCTTATGTTCCATTGGGTTTCTGAAATTCATAAAAGTTTCGACCTTTTCCAAACACTGGGGAACAAAGGAACGGAAGCTTCAAAACATAAGAACACAAACTAATCATTAGTTTCTTAAGTTCCACTGGGTTTCAGAAAAATTCACGAATACAGTTCAAGTTTGGACATTTTCCAAAATTTGAAACCCGAGAACAATGTAAAGGAAACTTCAAAAACATAACAACGCAGTCTAACATTAATTTCTTATGTTGAATCCGGTTCAAGTTCAGACCTTTCCCCAAATTGGAGACCTGAGATACCACCACTGGCCTCAGCTGAGGCAAAAGCACTAAAATATGGAGCCTTGAGCATTAAAACCACATAAAAATTATATTCACTCCCCACAATGGTATTCTCTGCTTCTCTTGCTCCATGTTTGCATTGGATTTGTTAATTGCATTTTAATTTTCCTACCTTTCGACGTGTGGGTATGGTGGGGGAGTGGCTGGCCATGAAATCGAAACGGCAGCAATTGAAATGTGAAATTAAGGTAAGGTTACAGGCTACTGTCTTCTACCTCCAGATTAAATTCTACATGCTTAAAACAGTTTTCTATTTAATAGAATAAACTAACCGGAAATAATCAAATCCGAAATGCTCACAACCCATAATTTAATCTTCTTGAAAAATGCTTCAAATTGTCAGAAAGATTCAAACTTTACAAATCATTACCAGTAATTTTGACCCCAAAAGGGAAGGAACAGAAAGCAAATGCTTGAATTAGTGAGCAGAACAGTAAAAATTAAAACTAAATTGCGAAGTTACCTGGTTTGGAAAGGTGAGGAAGTGAGTGAGGAAGCCATTGTTTTCAAGAGCTTGAGAGCATCAGCTGCTAACCTTTTTGTCCTCTGCTTCTCTGCACGATGAAGAGAAACGGACGGATCTTTTGTTATCCAGTTCCCACATCCCACCCGCTTGCTACAATGACAAAACTACCCTTTCAACTTGGGTTCTCCCAAGCCCAACTCGTAAGGTCCATGTAAGAGCCCAAAAGATTAAAACTTTTTCAAATACACGGCATTTCATGCGAAGGGATCCCCATTTTATTAAAAAAAATGGATTAGTTGTGAGATCCACTCAACATCAAATTTAACATATAAACAGTTTATTTTGAAAGTCTCTATTCATTATATAATCCTTGCAAAAATTTAATTCAATTCGAAATCATTTGTTTATTTAATTGCACGGTGAAATTTTAATGTTTTCTTATAACAAAATCTTCATCAATTTCTTTGAACACAATTAGATGTCTCTAATATTTTCGATTTGGCAAATATTTTGTAAGGATGATCTATGTGGTCCAATTTGAAAAATAAACAATTTAGGTCGTTAAAGTTCGATGACGTGTGAATCTTCCCACAGCTAAATTCCATTTTTTAAAATGAAAAAAAAGGGAAATCCACTTCTCTAAAGGCCTCTTTCAAATACAATACCCTTTAGAGGTTGTACACCAAAACCTTAACCCTCAATATTTTCTAGACAATTTCATACATTGGCAAAATGACTAAAAAGTCCAAACCTTTCTATACTTTTCTTAGAAAATAAAGGAAAAGACGTTGCAAGTGGACCTTAATATACTTTTATTACATTGTGCGATTCTTGTTTTTCATAAAGGTAGAAAATTATGCTCACCGTCTGACGCACATCCAAACTCAATTATTCAGCGACCACAAACTCCTCCTTCCTTCAGCAGTGGACGTGTAAATTTTCACTTCTGTGAAGTTGAACTGAAATTTCTCTGGGAATCAGTAGTTTGTAGGTGAAATTTACCAACTTTCTATGGTTTTTCAGTTCATCAACGAGTTCTCTCAACTGGGTAGTCCACTGATCAAGCGATAAAGCTTTCCTTTTTAATCTTTATCCAAAGTTTGCTGAATATGCCATGTGTTTTCATGCCTTGAATGCCATTTTTATTGACTATACGGAGCTTTCGGGACATGGGTTTTAGAAAAGTTTGAGATTTTACTGTGAGGAGTTACTGCAGTGGGGGAAAAAAATGAGGGTTGCTGTAGTTTTGCCACTGCAATTTCTGATATGGGTTTTCCTCACTGGCTGTTTTTACTGCCAGAGGCCTTCAGTGGTGAATGTTGGAGCAATTTTTACATTCAACTCGGTTATTGGTAGAGTTGCAAAGACAGCCATGGAAGCTGCTCTATCTGATATTAATGCAGATTCAAGAATACTCAGTGGGACGGAGCTGAAGTTGCATATGGAGGATGCAAATTCTAGTGTGTTCTTGGGATCCGTTGAAGGTACTTAAATGATCTGTATTCTTATTTTTGTAGATGACTATCATTACTTGTTACAGTTTAGAGCTGTTGTGGTTGTTCTTTTCTTGGGTCAACTTTGAGTTTTAGCAACTTTATGGTGCTTTCGGACTAGGGACTTTCAAATTTGTTAGGAATGTACAACAAAAATTAGATAGAGGTATTCGAAAACAACTAGATGCAATACATTTGTCAGAACTTTCAAATGATTCCTTGAAAGGTGTCATTCGAAAATCGTTTGTTTAGTGTCCTTGAAGTGTTTTAGTAGTAGTTTTGTAGTGCTTGAGTAGTTCATTGCTAGTGTTCTTGTAGTACCACTTAATTGAGTCTGGGGTTCCTGTGTCCAAACCGTGTCCGAGGCGTGTCAGCCTGTCAGGGTGTCCGACACACACTTTGGGGTTTCGGAGTGTCCGAGCGACATAGCTAGTGAGTCGTAAGACGATTTATAGGATATTCTCAGGTTGCTAGGACTCCATATTATATGGAAACCTCTCTCCTTTGTTGCAGGTTTGAAGTTCCAAAACACATGTGCAATCAATCGCTAATTTCCACACCTCTGCTCTGACTAGTTGTAGATTTCTTTCACTATTATTAGCCCTTCATTAGCTCATTCCATGTCTTTCATATTCATTTTCAATGGCACTACGTCTCATTGTAAAGTTAATTCCCTTTTAATATCTCCACATGCTGCGCTTCTTATCCTCGCTTGGGATGTTGGATATTGAACTTTGCTCAGAGTTGCAAACTATCTAACCCACTTTTCTTAATGGCTCATTTTTTGGGAGCAGCTTTTCAGGTGCTTGACAAAAGTATAGTAGCCATAATTGGACCACAGTCCTCTTCAATAGCTCATATGATCTCTGAAATTGCTAATGGTCTCCAAGTACCTCTTATCTCATATGCTGCCACTGATCCTACTCTCTCTGCTCTCCAATTCCCATTCTTTCTCCGAACCACACAAAGCGATGCTCACCAAATGGCTGCTATGGCTGGTTTAATTAATTTTTATGGGTGGAAGGAGGTTATTGCTGTCTTTGTGGATGATGATTATGGGAGGAATGCAATATCTTCTTTACATGATGAACTTGACAAAATAATGTCAAGGATTTCTTATAAGTTGGCGTTGCCTGTTGATTTTAATCTAAGTGACATTGCTGATTTGCTCAATAAATCCAAATTGCTTGGCCCTCGTGTCTATATTGTTCATGTGGATCCTGATCCCAGGTTGAGAATCTTTACTGTCGCCAAAGAACTTCATATGATGACAAGCAATTATGTGTGGTTTGCAACAGATTGGCTTTCTTCTACAGTAGATTCATTCGCTCCAATGAATCGTACTTCACTCGCTGTCCTTCAAGGTGTAGTTACTCTTCGTAAGCATATCCCAGAGTCAAGGCAAAAGCGTGCATTTATGACTAGGTGGAAAAAAATGCAGCAAGACGGTTTAGCAATATCCGAGTTAAATGTCTATGGACTTTATGCTTATGACACAGTTTGGGCTGTTGCACAATCGATTGAAAATTATATAAATGAATACAGAAATATCTCATTCTCTGTCATTGATAAATTACATGTCATGAAACCATCTCAAATTCAGCTAGGCAAGCTTAAAGTCTTTGATGGTGGATCTCTTCTTCGTGAGAAGCTATTGGAGACAAAAATGAGTGGTTTAACTGGTCACATTGAATTTGATCATGAAAGAAGCCGTGCTATTGGGACTTATGATATCATTAATATTGATCAGATGACAATTCATACGGTTGGGTTTTGGACTAATTATTCAGGTTTATCAGTTTCTCCCCCAGAAACTCATAAAAGGAGAAGAAGTAGCTATTCTCCACTGGATCAGAAGCTTGGCAATATCACGTGGCCAGGTGGAAATACAGAAAGACCACGCGGTTGGGAGATTGCAGATAATGAAAAACCGTTGAGAATTGGAGTTCCAAAAAGAGTGAGCTTTGTTGAATTTGTTACAGAACTGAACAACAGCCATAAAATCGAAGGATACTGTATTGATGTGTTCAATGAAGCACGGAAGTTAATCCCATATGATGTTCCTCACAGATTTGAACCTTTTGGTGATGGTCAGTCCAATCCCAGTTATAATGAGCTTGTGAAGATGGTTGCAGAAAAGGTAAGTAAACTTTACACAGTTTTGATTTGGAGTCGAAAAAACACTTAAAATGTGACTGGTTTTTGGGGTGATATTACCTGCCAATGCATGGAAACATGATGTGAATATGAGTCAAAACATGCAGATAGCTCAGAAGAATCTAATGTCAAGTACCGAAAACTTTAAATAGATGATGGCATGACCGCAGTATCTATCTCATCTTCTAATTGAAATTTTGCACCAGGTGTTTGATGCAGCTGTTGGGGACATTGCAATTGTGAAAAACCGTACAGTGATGGTGGATTTTTCTCAGCCCTATGCTACGACCGGGCTAGTGATAGTGGCTCCTATTGACAATTCGAAGTCAAATGCTTGGGTTTTTCTCAAACCATTTTCATTGGAGATGTGGTGTGTCACTGCATCTTTCTTTGTGATAATTGCTGTGGTAATGTGGATTCTTGAGCATCGAGTCAACAAAGATTTTCGGGGTCCCCCTAAGAGGCAGATCGTTACAATGTTTCTGTAAGTTTTCTGTATTTGTAAATGGAGTCCTTTACAATTCTTTTTGAAAATTAATACCTTGAGTACTTTATCATTACTGCAAATGATTATTATTATGTACCTTTAACTTAACCGATCATGTTACACTTAAAGATCCACTTACATTCACAGGAGACTAGGTTCTGACATCAATTAACCCTTTCATATTGCAGGTTCAGCTTCTCAACACTTTTTAAGAAAAACCGTAAGCAAACTTTTCGAATCTGCAATCTAGTATTTCTTAGTAAAATGAATCCCAAAAGTTAGCATGTTCTTCCTAAAGTTCACATCTTTTAGATTACTACGTACTTTTCCAGTTGCATATTGTTTATAAATAGTTTAACAGTATGTAATCATTTCCTCATGAGTTTATGTATTCTTATTGAAAGAACAAAGAAAATTAGCCTGTACTACTCCTGTTCTACCATCCCTTCAAATAGTAAAGTATTTACATTCTTATCAATCACAGAAGAAGATACCGTGAGCCCGCTTGGGCGGATGGTGATGGTGGTATGGCTTTTCCTATTGATGGTGATCACATCAAGCTATACTGCAAGCTTGACTTCAATCCTTACAGTTCAGCAGCTTTCGTCACCCATCACTGGAATTGATAGTTTGATTGCAAGCAATTGGCCTATAGGGTACCAAGTAGGGTCATTTGCTTATGGCTATCTGACTGATGGCCTCTACATTCCTAGGTCAAGACTTGTTCCACTAGGCTCCCCAGAAGAGTATGAAAATGCACTGCGGAAAGGACCGGATGATGGAGGGGTGGCAGCTATTATAGATGAGCTTACTTATGTTGAATTATTTCTTTCAAGTCAAACTGATTTCGGAATTATTGGGCAACCATTTACGAGGAGCGGATGGGGGTTTGTAAGTACCTTTGTCTTTCACATTAGATATTACGTTTCTGATGTTGTTGCACACTTAATCAAACATCTGAATTCTAAAATGATTATTGTCTGTAAGTTTTGGTCACTGAATATTGTGTTATGGCCTTTTTCTTATCTTTATTCACTATATGAATTAGGCTTTTCCAAGAGATTCTCCCCTTGCTATTGACATGTCCACTGCAATCTTGAAACTTTCGGAGAATGGAGCACTTCAGAAGATTCACGAGAAATGGTTCTGCAAGACGGGCTGTCTTAATAAGAATCTGGACTCTGATGAGTCTAACCAACTCTACTTGATCAGCTTCTGGGGTCTATACCTATTATGTGGCAGCGTCACTCTCGCTGCGCTTATAATCTTTCTGCTAAGAGCAGTTCACCAATTTGTGCGCTACAAGAAACAGCACGCAAACCTGCTGTCATCTTCTTTATCCTCAAGCTCATGGAGTTCTCGATGGTCTCAGGTCCTGGTCAACTTTGTTGACTTCATTGACGAGAAGGAAGAAGCTATCAAAAAAATGTTTGCTCAGGGTGACAGTACTCAAGGTCAGGTTAGCTGATAAATGTCTAGATCATGAAAGAACAAGCTTACTTATGTTGGTTTAAGTTGAGAATTCTGATAGTTAACAGAGACTACAGAGTAATTTTATTTGATTTTATCAGTTTTTGAGCATTTACTGTATATATCACTTTCTTCCCCTATTGCTTCATTGAGAAATACTTCTCTTAACATTTGAGTTAATTACAAAATATACCGAGTCTTGACGTCGCTTACAAAATGGGACACAATGCTTTTATTTTTTCACTTTACCCACTGAGGTCGCACTTGGTTCGATGGCAAGTGCCTTCGCCCATGAGCGGTAGGTCTTGGGTTCGAGACTTGGGAGCAGCCTCTCCATAAATGGAGGTAAGGCTAGCCGACATTCACCTCTCCCAGACCCTGCGTAAAGCGGGAGCCTTGTGCACTGGGTACGACCCACTGAAGTAGTAAAGCGTTAATAATTCAAGGCATTTTTGTTCACAACTGCAAAACCTCATGAGCGTATTTTTTAATTAGTTATAAAATTATCTTGGATTATGGATTTTGCTGGCAATTTTGAAATTTTCCATTAGGTTTTGTCAGAAAAATTGTTAAGAGAGATGGGTTTCCATTGTAACAAGATTCATTGGTCAAGGAGGAATAATGGAAACATGCATTATCCTGAATTCTGATCTCCTTTGTTGTTGATGATGCTGTGGTGTGATGCGTTTATTGTATCTGTTATTGGCAGTGATTTCTGCTTTGCACATGGCTAGATATTCCCAGCCAATAAAAAGTGAAAAGTGTTTATATGCACGGCGTACTACACGCGATTTACATATTTTAAATGTATTTATATGCATGAATTGTTTCAATAACCCTTTTTATGACAAAAAAGAAAGTCAAATATTTGGACTAAATGAATAATATTAGATCATGCTAGAAGAAACTCCTCATAAACCAATTAAAGCAATTGAACTCACATTATAAAATTGTTCTTTCAATTTCCATCTACATTAAAAATAGAAAGAAAAAAAATATTTAATAAACAACTAATTAAATCACATTATTGCTAACTTATTGTGAGGTTAAGCTCATCCCCTCCCACTTAGTGTAGATAATATCGTTTGTTAAAAAAAAAAAAACACAATCATTTGACAACTAATTGAATCACATTATTATGCGTGTGCAAAAAACCTTTTTTAGAATCGGCATTATACACTTCTTAAGTGTCTAAAAATAAAGAAAATATATTCAATAAACAAATAATTGAATCACATTATTGTGCGCGTGCGAAATACTTTTTTTATTACCAGTGGTACGCGCCTCTTAAGATGTTTTGAACGTGTTTAAAAATAGAGAAAATAATATTTAATAAACAACTAATTGAATCATATTATTGCTATCTCATTGTGAGGCTAAGCCCACCCCCTCCCATTAGAGTAGATAATATCATTTGTTAAAAAAAAAACAAAAACAAAAAAAATAATTATTTGACAACTAATTGAATCACATTATTATACACATGCGAAAAACTTTTTTTTATAACCGGTACTACGCGCTTCTTAAGATGTTTTGAACGTGTTTAAAAATAGAGAAAATAATATTTAATAAATAACTGATTTAATCACATTATTGCTAGCCTATTGTGAGATACTAATTATTAAAAAAAATTAAAATAAAAAAAACACTGTACAAAAAAATAATTATTAAAAAACAATGTTTATATGACAGAAATTGTAACATCCCACATCGCCCAGAGGAGTGATCCTTAAATGTATATTCTCATCCCTACCTAGCACGAGACCTTTTGGGAGCTCACTGGCTTCGGGTTCCGGAACTCTGAAGTTAAGCGAGAAGGAGGTCAGGTCACTCCCAGGATGGGTGACCCACTGGGAAGTTGGTTGTGAGTTCCCAAAAACAAAACCGTGAGGGAATGGTAAGCCGAAAGAGGACAATATCGTGCTACGGTGGTGGAGCGGGCTCGGGATGTGACAATTTGGTATCAGAGCCTAATCCTGGTCGTGGTGTGCCGACGAGGACGTCGGGCCCCTAAGGGGGGTGGATTGTAACATCCCACATTGCCCAGGGGAGTGATCCTTAAATTATATTTTCATCCCTACCTAGCACAAGGCCTTTTGGGAGCTCACTGGCTTCGGGTTCCGTAGAAACTCCGATGTTAAGCGAGAAGGAGGTCAGAGCACTCACAAGATGGGTGACCCACTGGGAAGTTGCTCGTGAGTTCCCAAAAACAAAACCGTGAGGGAATGGTAAGCCCAAAGCGGACAATATAGTGCTACGGTGGTGGAGCGAGCCCGGGATGTGGTGGACCCCGGGTCGGGATGTGACAGAAATACCCTTACGTTATTTGATGCATTATTTTGGGCTACTTTTTGAACATTTTTGTTTAGGGGGTTATTTTTGGTAACCTCGTGACCTCAAAAGGGACTGCTGGCTTTATATATAAAGATATTACAAATGATACTATTTATGACAAATGTGAAAAGTTACATCTTAATAATATATTAGTTGAACAGTGTGAATCGTGTTCTTACACATCAGGTCGTGTGTTTGTACGAATTCAAATAGTGTAATATGTCGTGTTTGAAATTGACAATTCAGTATTCTATAAGGCTTATGTTTAGCTATGCCCCTGGAATTCCATTTTGATCCCACTTTGCTCCATGTAACTCAAAAGTCACAACTTTATTCCTTAAAACTCAAAATTCGTTTCTCTTCTACCTGAAACTTATAGGTCGCTTCGGAAACATATGTGGGACCCAACACCCAATAAGACCATGCAACATGTGCAGTAAATTTGATTATAAATCTCTATTATACGTTAATATTCAACAATTAATGAATATTAAGTTGAAAAGAAATTGAAAAGATGAAAAAAAAAATTGATTAGCCTAGCTCACCAAATCAAACCAACAAAGAAATTAATAGATCTAAAGCAATGTAGAGCGAATTTTGAGTTTTATAGACATGACTTTCAAGTTCTAAAGGGCAAAATAGAATCAAAATCGAGTTTCAGATGACATAGTGTAGCGAACTTTGAGTTTCAAGGAGTAAAATAACAATTTTTGAGTTACATAGAGTAAAGTGAGATTAAAATAGAGGAGAACATAGCTAAAAATAAGCCGTTCTATAATTAAAGATCAACCTAAGAATAGCTTTGGTTGGTGCAGATATGGCAAATATGCTTTGCATATATACACGCATTGTATCACTTTGCATAGTTAAGAAGTTACCGATCAACTTCCCATTTACTGGAGTTGGATGATTTTGTCTGGTTTCAGGTGTCCTAGTACAAATGTATCGTTCATTTCCTTCTGTTTCCAGCCATAAAAGAACACTAAAGTAGCCTTGAAATGGTAAAAGACTAAAGAGTAAAGAGGCCTACACATGTAGAGAAGTGTTAATATATTTTTTACATGAAAAAAATAAAATAAAAAGGTTAACACAATTTCTCAACCCATTGGCAGATTTTTTATTTATTCATTTTTTAATGATTTTGTCAAGTTACTCAGCAATAATTTAGGTATGCAGAAGTGGGTTCCTGAATAAATAAAAAAAAGGTAATCAATCATTGTTTGGTGTGTCTAGAATGAAGAAACATGATAAGAAGGTCCTTCTCGTCTCCCCATTTGTGACCTAATTCATACTTCAGGAGTCCCATGATAGGGTGCCCCTATTAGTATAGTAAAATGTCTAGGCTGCCTAGCCTATGTAAAGAATCTCCTTTTGGCCTTAGAAAATATTTACAAACGAACAACGACTTACTTATAGAGGCAGATTGTCTGCTCTCTTGTTTGTATGTTATTTTCATCTCTTTCTATTTTGTACAGTCATGGTTAAGTCATGTTAATATTTTATATTAATTTTTTTTATAAGAATAATAAGATCAAAAATAATAAAAATATAAAATATTAACATGATTTAATCGTGATCACAATAAAAAAGAATGTGAATGACACCTAAACAGAAGGGCAGCCAAGCCTCCCTTACTTACACCTTTAAAAAGTTATTCAACATTCTGATTTGATAAACCACGCGTGAATTATTAAAGCAATGAAAGAGGTGGGTAATTTGAGGTGATGTTATTCTCCCTTGTGGAGAAAGGAACAGGAATTGCTTGGATTAGTGTGAGATATTTTGTACTTTTGTTCCAGTTGAGGTGACAAATGTGCAGCCAACCCCCATCCAAATCCACAGAAAATGTGACCAAAGTGTTGTGTGAACAAAAACCCAAAAATTAAGATAAGTATTTTGTAAAAGGAACATGTGCTACACTTTGGCTTCTTTTTGTTGGAAGATTGTCTGGAAACAAGACTGATTATTCACCTTAATTAATCATGCTTTGATTAAGGTTTTGTCATAATTCATTTTTAACCAGGCTCTTAAAATTTGACAACTCTGTGTGTGTATACATAGTTCTCCTCAAGCTCATGGTTCAAAAAAATTGTAATAATTTATCGTTGGATTTTAATCTAGTTACGTATTATGAGATTCTTTTGTTCGGTGTTATATATATTATATAAACTCATGGTCCAATTATTATTTTTTTTAATTTTATTAAGGTGTAACTGAGATATTTTTTGTTTCTATTCAATATTCTATGTGCTGTCATTGTATAAAAGAATCTAATTTACTAATTAGCGAAGATGGCTGCATCAAGTCGTAAATTTTCAAGTCTAACATGTAGACATATAAAAATAAAAGAAGGCGTAAAACACGTGTGGTCATTTGGGCTTCACACACGGAACAACCTGTTCGGATATCATGAAGAAATTTAAGGTTTCATCATAAAACCAATTGGTAATATAGAGAGTAGCTCAACTTACTTATAAGCCTACACAAAGTTTTTCCTCCCATTAATATGCGATTCATTCTCAAGACAAAACTAGACCAATGACATATAATGCATCCACCCTCTTGCATCAAGTTTTGAATCCTAATCCCATGTAACTACGTCATTTAGATAAAGTAATGTGCTCATTCCCTTACACCAAATTATGAATCCCCTCCATTGTTAATACCTTCATCTAGCAACCCTTTAATATGTTTTATAAGAATAATCCTAGGTAGATTAAATTTGTAAACAAAATTTACAAACTAAATGATATATCATTAATTAAAAATAAGCACGTTAATATTCATGCCAAATTAGAGGTCCTACTTCCCATGCGAATGAAGGACAATAATTAAGTTTACCAAATTCCATGGAAATGACAAGATTCTTATTTTAATGGCAATTGGTATGGACAATGGCTCCCCCAATAATTGAAAGCACAAAATGGCATGCCTTGAATTGCTATTTCTATTTTCCTCTTTCTCAACAACCAACAATTTGAGTAGGGGTGTGATATCAACCCACCTCATTTTACTTCTCACACATATTTTTAATTTTCGATCGTCGGATCGGATGAATTAAAGAAGATCAACGAACATAAATAATCAAAGGGTGTGTGAAAAGTAAAATAAGGTGTGTGAATAGCACACCTCTTTAAGTATTCATCAAGGCAGAGCCAACCACATGTTAAAAATTGAGGATGAGAGGCATTACATTTTGAGACAATACATTTCTTTAATTTGAAGCATTACATTATGGGACATGGCTAAGGTTATGATCAAATAGCCTATACAGAGTACATGGTTTAAATTTTAGACATCCGATATACAAACTTGATCGTTTGATTTGATTTAATGGTCATCAATGACTCAATTTAAGCAGCTAAATCAAATTCAACAGTCACATGTATCAGAACTGAGCGTCTATATCCAAAACAAAGGGCACATAATCCGCCCCAATTTTGAAAGAGGTACTTCACCATCATGAAAAATAAGTATGAACGTGGCTGTGTGAACTGTTGTCACGGAATTTGACAGCTTCATTTTGGACCCCATACCCAATCTCTTTCATTTTCCATCTGTGCTTTTGCTGGGCCGCCATACAACATTAAATTGGCAGTATTAAATTATTAATTGCCCCCCATGACATAGATGTTTATGGTATTAATTATCACTAAGAAAGCTAAAATAAAAAGGTTTATTATATTAACATCTCATAAATTGTTGAATAAACCTTACATATTTAATACATTTCATATTTGTTTTTTCATTTAAAAATTATCTTAATACACTTTACATATTCTTTTCTCGTCAGTAATTAAAGTTTGACTCTAGCTTTTCTTTTCTCGTCTTTTTTTTAGTCAACATCAGGACTTGGAACTGTTCTTGAAATGTCACCATTAGCACCTATTCTTCTTTTCTCATCATCCTATTGAAAATTTGACATTCGATGCAAAATCTCATTGATTAGGAACAGGTTGTGGCAAAATAGTGAAATGCCATACTCCATGGTAGGCTCTAATCTCTTCTCTAAGATTCCATCCCAATGTGAAACTGAAATAAATATATATTATAGTGGGATTTTGCTTCCTTGTTGGAATAATTAGACTTACAGTGGGTTTTGAAAGTGATAAGACATACTTGTCTACCACAAATCCATTTTTTTTAATTTGGTCAAATATTTATTTATGCTTACAGTCTCAAACTTACACAAGCATACATAATTCACGCATGTATCACATATATATGGCACATTTTATACAATGCAATATGTTTTTATATGTGTTGGATTGTACTGGTGGTTAATACATTTTTCTTCAACTCATTGCGTCGAATATTTAAATTTCTCTCTCTCTCTCTCTCTGCCCTTTGATGTAAAAAAATGTATTACTAAAACTTGGATTAGAAAACCATGTTTTCTTTATTTCTTTTCTTCCTTTTTTCTAATTTTTATTATAAATACAGAAGCATTATGAGTATTGAAAACACAATTTACATTGTGTATCATCTTAATGAATGATAGAGCTTTTTGGTAGCTTAATTATATTCCACTTTGATCATCATACAAAACAACAAAACCCACCTGTTACAATTAAAAATAATAACAATATTGATGTAAAAGAAAGCAAATATCCCAAAAATGAAAAGCAGAAGCTGATTCTTTACTTGTGCTTGGAAGACTGTTGTTGGAAGACAGAAGTTTGGGGACTTGAGAGAAACAGCATAGGCAGCTGCATATCTACGCTATATAAACTGTTGAAAGCTAAAAGCTTTTTCCAACTTTGGCTCTTCACTCAGGTAATAACTAAAAATGCTATCTTCTTCCACTCAACTTCTTCTGGAAAATCTTACTGTTTAATGCTCCTTTTGTTTTATTTTAAGTTTATTTGTACTTTTATGTGCTGCATGTGGTTTGCTTCACCAACTTTTTCATATAAAACATTTGGTGGAATTGAGATTCCAGGCTTGATTTGGTCATGATGGTAGTTTAGTACACCGATTAGCCGTACAAAACTGGAGTTTTTGGGTAAAACCCATTTTAAAAATTGTTCTTCTGGTTCTCATTTGGGTATTAATTTTCAAAATCCAGGTGGTCTAAGCCATTATTCAAAAAGATTTTAAGTGGTTTTTTATTACTTTTTTTTTAGTAGAAGTTTTTGAGTAAAACCCATGTTCAGGCTTGTTCATCTGGTACCCATTTGGGTATCAATTTCAAGAATCCAAGGTGTTATAAGACAATATTGAAGTGGAATTTTAATTGGGTTTTTGCTGCAGAATCTTGATGTTCAAGGTAAATTTTTTTAATCTGGATTATCTTCTGAGAATCTTGGAACCCGTGATGTTAATCTTCAATCTGCTTCTTTACAGGTCTTTGTTATGTTTGATTAAATGCCTAGTCCAACCTGAAGACTTGACAAGTTTTCGACCGGCTTGTTGCAGAGATTTCTGTAGGCATGGAGATCTTGCTGATGAACTGGAGGCCTAGCCATGTATGCAAGACAAGAACACTGCTGGCATTGGTCTTTTGCATGTGGGTATCCATGGAAGTGATGGCTGGGACTGAAAATGCCACCCGTTCGTCTGCAAGGCCGAGTACTCTGAATATTGGGGCGCTGTTTACTTTCAATTCAGTTATTGGGAAGGCGGCCAAGCCAGCGATTTTAGCTGCAATCGAGGATGTCAATTCTGATCAGAGTGTTCTTCACGGGACTAAATTGAACGTTATTTTCCATGATACGAATTGCAGCGGATTTCTTGGAACTGTTGAAGGTATTCCTGAAACTCAATTCTAGAGCACGTATGGAACTACAACCTGCTTCTTTTATAGTCTACTAAGTTGCTGTTTCCTTTAATATTGGGGAGTAGAAAAACAAGCTGCTACTAAATAACAAACCAGCTTTCAGAGCAAGCTGCTACTGATTTCATTTATCAAATTAGTTGCTATCATAATGTTGAGTATTTCTGTTTTGTTGCCTTTTGAAAGTTCAGAATTCTGGTATTGGTGTCTTTTAAAAAATCGAAAAGCCTACTTCCATAAGTTTCATCAGAGTTGCTGTAGCTTGTAATGTTGATAGGGTATCTCGAGTCTCTTAGTTCTTGTTTGCACATTTTGTTCCTTAGTGGTGTTCTGATTTTTTTTTCCCGCTCAAAGCTCTTGTTCTGTAGTCTGTGCCATTATTGCTTAGAATGCTAGATGATCAGGGTCTTCAAATACTAGTCCTTGTTTTTACGCATTTGCATTATGATCTGTAAATGGTTCGTTTTGTATGATTCTTCCTGGTTGAGCGCTATAGTTCGAATTTTATTGGCATTACTATGTCCTTGTGCAGACTGAAACTAAATATATCGAGTAGGACTTTGATAATCAGCGGGTTCATGGTGTGGAATTCCGTCTTAAAACTAAAAACTAGAGTGATGTCTTTTTCGTTGCAGCTCTGCAGCTGATTGAAAACGATGTGGTTGCTGCAATTGGCCCACAATCCTCCGGAATAGCTCATGTCATATCCCATGTTGTTAATGAGCTCCATGTACCACTTCTATCATTTGGAGCAACAGACCCCTCGCTTGCTGCTCTCCAGTACCCATATTTTGTCCGAACCACACAGAGTGACTATTTCCAAATGTATGCAGTTGCTGATTTAGTTGAGTATTTTGGATGGAGAGAAGTAATTGCAATCTTTGTAGACGATGATTATGGCAGGAATGGGATTTCTATACTAGGCGATGCCTTGGCGAAGAAGCGTTCCAAGATCTCATACAAGGCTGCCTTCTCTCCTGGAGCCCCCAAAAGTGATATCAATGAATTGTTGGTGGGAGTGAACCTCATGGAATCTCGCGTTTATATTGTTCATGTTAATCCTGACTCTGGTTTAACAATTTTTTCCCTTGCCAAGGCACTTGGAATGATGACCGGTGGCTATGTTTGGATTGCAACCGATTGGCTTCCTTCTCATTTAGATTCTCTAAATCCCCCTGGCCCGGACACAATGAATCTCTTGCAAGGGGTTGTTGCTCTTCGTCATCATACCCCAGATACCGATCTCAAAAAGCGCTTTATGTCTAGATGGAGCAAGCTGAAACATGAAGGTAGTCCAAGCTTCAATTCTTATGCGCTCTATGCATATGACTCTGTTTGGTTAGCTGCCCGTGCGCTTGATGATTTTTTCAACGAAGGTGGGAATGTATCTTTCTCTGATGACCCAAGGTTGAAAGACACAAATAGAAGCACACTGCACTTAACATCACTCCGTATTTTTGATGGAGGCCAAAAATATCTACAGACGATTCTTAAGACGAACTTCACAGGTATAAGTGGTCAGATTGAGTTTGATCAGGAAAAATATCTAGTTCGTCCAGCATACGACATTCTGAATATTGGAGGAACTGGTTCCCGTAGAATTGGCTATTGGTCAAATTCTACTGGTCTCTCAGTCATTGCTCCTGAGATCTTATATAAGAAGCCATTCAATAAGAATAACACTGCTCAACTTTATAGCGTTATATGGCCTGGTGAAGTTACAGCTACACCTCGTGGATGGGTATTTCCCAACAATGGCAGGCCACTTCGAATTGCAGTGCCTTATCGGGTAAGTTACCAAGATTTTGTGGCTAAAGACAACAGCCCTCCAGGTGTCAGAGGATACTGTATTGATGTCTTTGAAGCTGCTGTAAACTTGTTGCCATATGCTGTGCCAAGGACGTATGTGTTGTATGGAAATGGTAAGAGGAATCCTGAGTACAGCGATCTTGTATTCCAGGTTGCGCAAAATGTGAGTATCTAGGTTTAAATTTTAGCATTTTGATCAGAGGTGAACAGAATCACCTATATATATGGTTTGTCTAATCAGAACTTTGATTTGCTCCTTTCCTTTTTTTTCTTCAGAACTTTGATGCAGCTGTTGGAGATGTTACAATTACTACTAATAGGACAAGAATTGTTGATTTTACACAGCCTTACATGGAATCGGGACTTGTTGTAGTTGTTCCTGTCAAACAGGCAAAATCAAAACCTTGGGCTTTCCTCAAGCCATTTACATATCAGATGTGGATGGTCACCGGCGCCTTCTTCCTTTTTGTGGGAGCTGTTGTTTGGATTCTTGAGCACCGGATGAATCACGAGTTCCGTGGTCCACCAAGGCAACAGCTCATAACCATTTTTTGGTATGTCTTACATCATTATGGCCGTTGGTGAGTGCCTATACGAGTACTTTTACTGATACCGCTTTTGCTTTGCAGGTTTAGTTTCTCCACAATGTTTTTCTCACATAGTACGTACTTCATGCTTAATCTTCCTTTTATCTCATGAATTCAACATGTAAGATTAACTTCTAACATCCTTTGTGACTTGCACTTGGTGCAGGAGAGAACACTGTGAGCACCCTGGGACGGCTGGTGCTGGTTATATGGTTGTTTGTAGTGTTAATTATCAATTCCAGCTACACGGCTAGTTTGACTTCAATTCTCACGGTGCAGCAGCTGACATCACGGATTGAAGGGATTAATAGCTTGGTATCAAGTAATGATCCAATCGGAGTTCAAGACGGGTCCTTCATTTGGAAGTATTTGGTTGATGAGCTAAACATAGCAGAATCTAGACTCGTTAAGTTGAAAGACATGGAAGCCTATATTAAAGCCCTTACGGATGGACCAAGACGTGGTGGGGTAGCTGCCATCGTTGATGAGCTTCCTTACATTGAGTTGTTTATGTCCAGCACCAAATGCGCATTCAGGACTGTAGGGCAGGAGTTTACCAAAAGCGGATGGGGATTCGTAAGTATTAAATATTAATACATTTAGCTTGAGAAATAAAAATCCTGACCATGAAATGCTGATCTTAAACTACACTGCCTTGATTATCTTTCTTATGGATGCCTTAAACAAGAACAAATAACGTTATCGTTACAAATTCAGTTAGGAATTCACAAGACGGCCACTATATTGTTTTATTCTCATATTTAGTTTCCTTGTCTCAGGCCTTCCAAAGGGATTCTCCTCTTGCTGTCGACTTGTCGACCGCAATTCTTCAACTTTCAGAGAATGGTGATCTCCAAAAGATACATAATAAGTGGCTTACGCATAACGAGTGCTCTATTCAACTCAATGACGATGAAGACGACCGGCTATCTCTAACAAGCTTTTGGGGCCTGTTTCTTATCTGCGGCATTGCATGCTTCCTTGCTCTTACGGTTTTCTTCTGCAGAATCCTTCTTCAATACCGCAGATTTACCCCAGAGCCTGTGGAAGCGGACGTTGAGGAGATTGGACCTCCAAACACGAGATCTAGACGCTCACTCCGGTCAACTAGTTTCAAGGATCTTATTGATTTTGTAGATAGGAAAGAAACTGAGATCAAGCACATGCTTAAGCGAAAGACTAGTGATAGTAAGGACGAAGCTAGCCCGAGCACTGACCGGCGGCCCCGTTCGCTTTCGGCTGGTTGATTTTGCAATGCTCCCCCGGCGTCAGATGGTAATCCAAATTTATACTAATTATATTCAATGCTTGTGCCACAAGCTAGGTATATAGAATAACTTTACATGGTATATAGAAAGAGAAGAAAAATTGTGAGAAAATGTTTGCTAGCTTTAGACCATTTTGCATCGTAAAACAAGAATGCTCGTACTCCTTATTTTATCTGAAGGACAGAGTTCCAGAAATTGTAGACTAATATTTTTCCATTTTTCCAAGTGAAATGAATTTTCCCTTGAATATCTGAATAGAATGTTTGGCTTGAAACCTTTCGCTGTTTTACTCTACTGTAAATTATAATGTACGGGGAAGGGATTCAAACTCGAATGCAGGGGAGGGGATTCAAACTCGAATGCAAGAGAGCAGGTTAAGTTGACTAATTAGTGTTAGCCTTATTAGGTTATACAATTAAAACACAATCGAAGGAGTGACTGATCTGATTCCAACGGCGGCCATGGAAGTCGAACATGAAAACAGTAGGGCACGGCAACACCAAGATCTTCTATAAACTTCTAGCCGAATACAACTACTCTATGGGAAGCATTATGTTGTGTGCTCTAGGGCTTATAGGGACCGGTGTTTTTATATAGGCTAAAAGCTAGAGTTTCCATCCACAAAGGAAACCTAAACTTACTTTATTAACCTCTAAATCAAGTATCATAATCATATTCAATTAAGGATTCCATCAATCATATTTTCAATATAAGACACCTTATATAGGATTGATATCTTTAAGAGATCAAATCACAATTAACATTATTCTCCAATATTACATTCCTATTACATGTAGTAGACCACTTAAAGGTTGATTTATATTGGATAAATCCAACAATTGGTCTAACTCGCGTTTCGCGTCTCCCTCAAACTTACTTGAAGGAATAATTGTGTTATTTAATAGCTCTTCAATCTTGCCGCAATCAGTTCCATACCATCCAAGTTTACTTTCGTTTTCAATCAATTGTATTTTGTTTTATTGTCTCCCATCAGTCATGATAACGACACTTCAATTGAATGTGGAACATCCGAACATGCAGTTAATTATACTATTAATTCCAAATGAAAACGAGTAGAAAGTCTACCTCATTCATCTGAGATTGATTGCTACAACCTACAAGATTATATTAGTTTGGAGTCTACAAGATTATATTAGTTTGGATTGTACTAATCTTAAGATGTATAGAATAATAATATCTGAAGTGATAGATGTGGTAGCAAAAATTTGAGTAACTACAAAACAATTAAACACTTTTGATCAAAGACCAAAGCTACGCCCCCACAGAGTAAGAATTTTTGGCTAATGGATTTTTGATACCTAAGTTAGTTTCTTTGAAAATAAGGAGTTTAGGGCTTAATTGCATAACAAAAGTTTACTGGAATTTGGTGAAGAATGAGATATATATATATATATATAAGATAGCCAGCTACATGTGTAGGGATTGACATGTGATGTCTCGACATCTAGTTGGTCAAAGTGTGTCATCTGTTAGATGTAGTAGGAAAGTATCCTTAAGATGTTGGGATATCTTAAAGATACTTGAGAAATAATCACAAAAATATTAATTAAATTACTAATAACTTGGAATTATCTCGTTGAATTCTTGATTGAATTTGACTGTGATTCCTTGCTTGATTGAGTTGGTCTTTCAATAAGAAAAGCATTAAAGATAGGGTTTGAGTATTAATCCTATATTTAACACCTTTAACTTTTCTCCTTGCCACGAGTATGAGAGCTTGGAGACGTCATACTCAGCAGCTTGGGTCTTTAAGAGTTGAATTGCGCGTGAAATGGATGTGGGCCTCGTTAATTTAATGAAGGTATTCTCGTTACTTGTGGGTAGAAATTCAAATGTCAGTTCCAAGATTTTCTGTATTATTTTTTGCTCCACATTAGGCTGCCAATAACCTACCTGCATTTCAAAATCTGAAAAACCAAAAACCAGATTAATTAGTCCCGATTTAAGGCCATCTCCAACCGATGGCTGGCCAAATGGCTCGTTTTAGCCCTCTGGTCTTCCAAGATCCTCCAAGATATTAATATTTTAATGAACAGTACATGTCCATATTTGTCTCCGTTTCCAACCGAGGGCCAAAGAGCCAGAGAGCTCGTTTTAGCCCTGTCACAAAAAACCGTCTCAAATCGAGGGTTATAGGGCCAAACATAATTTATTATTTAAATTTAAAAACTACAACAACTTAAATTTAAAAACTACAACTTATATTTAAAAACTACAACTACAATTTAAAAATGACAAATTAAATTTAAAAACTACAAATTAAATTTGAAAACAACATTAACTTAAATTTAAAAACTACAATAACTTAAATTTAATATCTATAATCAACATCATCTTCATCATCCGCCATCGTAGGAGTATAGTCAGAGGTAAACAACTGCCGTCGGCTCATAATTTCTTTTTCTTTTTTCCTATCAAAATAGGCCTTACTCATTGGAGTATAATTCGAAATGTTCATTTTCATATTCTTATCATCAATCTCTTCTTGTATTTGTTTGGCCCGTTCTTCATGCCTACATTTCCTTTCTTCCGCCTCAAGGGTATTTTGCTCCGCCAATAATCGCAATGAGGCCACTACTTCATGTTGAGCGGCGTAATCATCATTTGCCTTGCCCTTTTCCTTCAACCTTCACGCCTTGTTTCGTCCCATAGCCCTAGATATGGAACCTTCACCCGAAAACAGATTTTCTACCCTTGTTTGTTGAATGGTTGGAGATCCATCTTCATTCATATCTGCAGTTTAGGATGTAGTTTCGAACACCGGCGTAGGAGCTCTCTGTGGTGGATCTTCAAATAACACCCACCCTTTACAAATTTCCGAACAACTGTGAAACTGAAAAGGTTTTGAGCTGCTCTCCATATACAATTCCTCCGCTTGGTGTACCTAGAAAAAAATTAAAGGAAATTAATTTATGAAATTAAATGTAATATAATTAAATATTTAAAATAAATTGTGAAAACACTTACTTCGTCATAGTAATTAGCGCCGCTTTCTTGTCTACTTGTGGTTGCTAACAATGCTTGATGCTATTTGTTCAAACTTGGCTGAAGATGTTTCTTCCATCTTGAAGAACAACTCTCGTGGTTTCGAATATTCACTGGAGTTGTGCCTTCATAGAACTCTAAGTATTTTTTGGACACACGAGTCCAAACACCGTTATTTGTTTGACAATTTCCCCTCACACTATCTTCTAACACCTATCTATAAGCCTTGCAAAGAGATTCATCTTCTTTTTGGGTCCAAGCTCTACCTTTCATTGCAGACGAGGCCATTTGAAAATTATTGAAAAAATTGAAGGATAGATTTTTTAAATAGAATTTTAGGTATTTATAGGAAAAAAAAAATAGAATTTTTGAGAATTAAAATTTTTTTTTTTGAATCCAACGGTAACTGGCGCGCCGTTGGATTCAAAATTCTTTTTAAGAATTCTTGTCGGTTATTAAGCGGTTTTGTGGCTAGCCCCTAGATGGCTGGCTGGCTCAGCCAGCCCTATCCGATTTCGTGGAGCCTTCTCAGATTCCATAGCCTTCTAGCCTAGCCCTCGGTTGGAGAAGGTTTTCGGGCTATTTTCGACCCTCTGGCCCTCTGGACTCTTCGGTTGAAGATGACCTAAAGTTCCCTTCATTACAAATAACATCCCCCCCCTCCGAGGACCCTAGAGGATGCTAAGGCTTTGTTGAAATCGATTACTGAAGCTACTGACTCGCTAGGCCATTCTGTGGCATTGACTGTACTTGGTTAAGGGAACCTCCAATTGTAATCTACGATCTGCTTGAGGATGATAACTCTTGACCTTTATGGCCTGTACTATTTGCCATTTTATGGTTTTAAATGAAATTCGTGTCACTTTTAATAATAACTTGCCTCTTGCAACACGTGTGACAATTTTTTTATTAAAATATATTTTGAAAATAATGAACTTATTAACTACTCACCATCCCACTATGTGAGGTTTTTTAAAACTTTTTTTTTTTTTTTTTGAAATGCCTAATGAGAGAATGGCAATTTAAGTATTATAAAAGCAAAAGCAGCTTCTCCACGAGATATATTTTACATTAAGGGGAATGGGAAGTTCGGCTAAGCTAAACAATAGGCAACCTAATTTGGTATCGAAAAATGCTCACTCTCTCTCTTCCTTATTTCTCTCTCCCTCTCGAAACTCTCTTTTCTCTACAACAAGGAAGACCAACCCCAAATCTTCACTATTCGAGCTTAAAAACCTTACCATTGTGTTCACCTTACCTCCACGAACACAACCATACCAACCAAACTAAGAATGGACGAGTTTTGACTCGCCAACTCGGAAGGTCCGAATTTGGACGAGTTGAGTTCGATGTGTTTTCAACCGAGTCACGATGTTTTAGGACTTGGGAAAGCCTCTACACAACTCCTTAGGGTCCCTAGTCAAGGTTTGAGGAAGTTTTGACGTGAAACAACTCGGTTTCGAGAAGTTCAAGTTTGACCCGTGCCTTTCGAGCCAATTTCCAACCAAACCACGATGAGTTGGCCGGCGTGCAAGGTATCAATCTCTTCCTCTCTTCGAGAACTACAACTTTTGTTTATGTTTCACTTGATTTCGTTGAGTAATGAGGAAGTTGTGAACGTTTAAAAGTTGTGTAGTTTTCGGGCTGAATTCCAGCCTTCCTCTTCCTTTGGGTCCGGCGACCCATTTGGTCGACTCGGGCCAGGCTTTTAAGCCCTACCCTTTCAAACCCAGGCCCTAGGGATCAAGTGGAAGAAGGCCTTTGGCCCATGACTCCAAACCCAAACCCATAACCCTTTTAATTCTTTTGTTTTAATTTTATTTGTTAAATTAAGGGCCTTGGACCTTATTTGTGAAGGCCTAAACCCCAAACCCAATCCCTAAAGCCCTAAACCCTTTTAGTTTAGGCCTTTAGGCTTAGAACCCTTAAGTCCAACCTATTAATCTAACCCAACCAAATAACCCTTAACCCAGATGAAATATTCCGTTAGGGAATATTCTGTCCTTCAGGGAATATTCATTTTGTTGACTTTTCGGAAATTTAAGTGGGACATTTCTTAGTGTAATTCGATGTCCTGAATCCGTTTTTAATGTCTGTTTTCTCAAATTCAATTGTTATAATATAGTTTTATTAATTGTACCTTTATGTGCTTAGGGGAAATTATTAGTGGCGTTTCCATTTTCGCTAGGTTGTGTGGCTCGTCAGCGGCGAAGTATCTGTGAGTGGGCAGTTTATTTTATACCTATACATATTGATAGTTTCCCTAAATGCGTAGTTACTTCACTTTTATGCTTATATTGCCAAGTATTCGATATTGTGATATGAATTGTGATAAATGCTGCTATATGGTTAGGATATTATTGTCATGACATTCATACATATTTGTACATGCTCATCTTGCTGCACCTCGATATTAGTACTTCGCCCAAGGCCAGGGCTAGTCCTTCACGTGTATGTTCACATCCGCACCATTCGCTCGCATTGGATCCAAGTTAGGTGCCAGTCCTGTCGGGTAGATTGCATTAGGCAATCCGACTTGTATGTGACCGTGCTTATGCACCAGTCTTTGCGTGATCGTAGTACTTAAGCGCATTGATTACACCCAGTTTTGTCGGGTAGAATTACCTTAGGCAGTTCCGACTCGTGTGCTAGCTTAGATGATGAGCAAAGTACTTATAATTTATTATCACATGATTATATTACTTTGGCATTTGATATATCATGACTTGGCATATTTCTGGTTATATTGCTGTTATATTTGATTGCATACTTACGTAGTATGTTTTGAGGAAACTATACTTGTTTTACGGTGAGGGGTTAGTATATTAAAAAATAAAGGTTTTCGTATAAGTATTGTTTTGCTGACCCACTTTGTTTTTTGCCCCTCCAGGTTTAGTAGCTGTGTTTACGCGTATACGAGGATTTTGGCAAATCTTAGGAGATGATTACCTTCAGTGGTATAACCCTCATCCTATTTACTATACTGTCTTATGCTCTGACATCACGTGTGAAAAATGTTCAATCCCGCTCACCTGCGCACTCCTTTGATTAGACACTTTTAGGTTTAATTTATTCACTTTTTCCACATCACTACACTTTATGGCTTCGTCACCTTCCAGGTGTCGGCCAGCACAACTCGTTTCGGAGTCCAAGTAGACATTCTGGGTCGGGGTGTGTCAGTTCCTCTATTCAATCGTTTTCCTTTTCCTTCTTGTTAGTGGATATCTTGTTGTACACATTTTCTCTTTGTTTCTCGAGCCTATGGTAATGTTCGGAGCCTATAGTAATGTTCGGGAGTTCCTTTATTCAATCATTTTCTTTTTCCTTCTTCTTGTTGCTGGATATCTTGTCATACACATTTTCTCTTTATTTCTCGAGCCTATAGTAATGTTTAGGAGTTCCTCTATTCAATCATTTTCCTTTCCCTTCTTCTTGTTGCTGGATGTCTTGTCGTACACATTTTCTCTTTTATTTCTCAAGCCTATAGTAAGTTACAGATAGAGCTCGAAAGGGTAAAATTAAGAATATTAACTAAACACCTGCGTCTCTAAGGTTTAGTGAAAACAGGAAATTTATATAAGTTAGGTTAATGGCGTTTCCCGATATTCTTTTAGCTAAATTAATAAAGTATAGAATCATAAGATTAGTGGGATTGTGAGGAGTGTTCTCATTAGGTTATAACATCTACATAAAGGTTGTCATTGGTACTCTGAGTGTTACACGTATATGATACTCTCTATTTAATATTATAGCCCAGTGAGTAGAAATCAATAGAAGATTAAAAGAGTTTCTACTAAGCGCGCTTGAAGAACCTAAGAAGCGTCAAGAAGATATCAAACAATCATCAAAATCCAGGTTAGTATAATTGTGCGTTATAATTATACGAGCCCTATAGATTTACACGTCAAATGTGTATGTATATAAGACATCATTTACCAAATAAAGGCAACTACCAGTAAATTAAAAGCTTGTTAAGTGTTATATTTGGCTCATGCATTATATTCCGTAACCAAATACTTAAACAAGCCAAGAATTAAACTGATAACTCCCATTCATGATTTCCCCATCCGAGAAAGTATATGAACATGCCACTAGTTGAAAATTGCAACGAACCACTTAATTATTGATCACTAAATCCTAGCCGTTGCTAATGTATATAATTAACTATACAGACCCCTTGGTACCTCTTTTTTAACAACACACCTTGGGTAGGTTAAAAAATTGAGACCTCACTTTAACTTGAATTCAAATTGGCCATTTTATTTTATATGATTAAACCTAGGGAACTTTAACTAAAAGCTTTCGATACTGTTTACTTTAATGAAAAACCACATTTTTATACTAAAAGTCAATCCTGGCACTATTCACTTTACCCTACATTTTGTCCTTATTGTTAAAACTCAATGTTTTCAAGCCATTTTCATTAATTTTCCTTTAAAACTATGCTCAAAGTTGTTGATGTACTTTGTATGGTATTGCTTTATTCTGGAAAAGGTCGGTTACTATTTACTACATAATAATTATCGAAGTTGATTAGGTGCATCATATTGGTGCTCTTTAATTTACAAAAAACCAAACTTAAATCAAGTGACTATACATTTTTTTCTTTTAACAAAATGACCGGCTTGTGATTTCACTACGGCAGTTTACCATTTTGTAGGCTAGGAAGACTTTTGGTGTCATTTAGACATCACTCGAGAAACCAAATGGAAACATGAAGAAATTGATGGCTTTTGTTATGCATACCTCCTATTCTAAATCTTGTTTCTTATTGGATTGGAAAAAAATCGAACACCGGACCCATAATAAGCTCAACTTATCTCATCCTTCTTTGCCACTTGAGCTAATCCAGAAAGTGTAGATCTTTGTGTTTTAAGTAACCAGAAAAAAAGTCCTACAACTCAATACTGATTCAGATACAATAAAATTTAAAGATAAACTTGGAATGCATACAACCCCTCATAAATCTCATAAAACCCATTACAAAAATTCTGCAACCGTAAACTTACAAGAAACTTTTTTTTGTGTAATGGTATAATACAAGAAATTTTCAAAGTGTCCGATACTCAAGTGGTGTTATAAAATAAGTGGATAGATATGAAAAAATTTATTATTTCTCACTTGTATAATGACATGTAGAGCACCTTTTGAATACCCTGATACTTAAAAAATCTCTCGTAATAATATGTTTATGAATATATATAGTGGTGTTACCTTCACTCATACGTAGATAGGACCAAGATCCGTGTAGCATTGGAAGAAGGCAATTAGGACTTCTTTCGATTGGGATTATGTCCATGTTATTACCGGTCAAATGTCCCGTTAAAGTAGTCACATTGATAGCAAAAGATCGTTGTAACCGAAAAAAAAAGCTAAAAAGCAAAAGAAAATTGGAAAAAATAAAACAAAAATATTTAGAAAATATTACATTAATACAAAGCAAATATTCTAAAAATACCACAAGTCATGAAAATATGAGAGCAATGGAAGCTAGCTTTTCAGTTTCCATGGCCTAAACAGAACAAGAGTCGCTCAGTTGCTGTTGAGGCCATCCCCCCACACCAGCACCACCACCACCTTTGATCGCCACAATCACAACCGTCCATTTTTTTCCAAGTTTGAAGATTGATCTACTAGTTACTTTTTGTTGAAGAAATGATACGCCACTTCAGCCTCAGGAGAAGAGTTAAACGCCGCGTCTTGGTCCTCCGCCGCGTCATGGACCGGCTGCTCATGTGTTGTTTAGGAAAGCCGGTCCAGTACAGTATGCTGCCCATTTCGGCCGCCATGTCGTCGGCGAACGACACCCCTTCCACTTTTGCGTCTTCGTCGCCGTCCTCGAAATCAAGGGATCTCACGTGTCATCACCTTCATCGGAACAAGAGTAGCCACCGTGTTAGCAGCTCCGATTTAGTGCCGTTGAAGATCAGCCTCTTGGGAGATAGCCAGATTGGAAAAACTAGCTTTGTGGTAATTAATCTCTTCATTAATTCTCGAAGTTAGTTAAATGACATTTTTTTCTTTCTGATTTTCACGTTTAGGTTATGGAATATAGATAGAAATTTCACACAATCATGCGTATCATCTTAAGGTAATTTTGTGGTTTAACGTCTTTTCCAACAACAATAAAGTCGTCTAAAATATACAAATTTGTATGACATGCGAACACATGCAGAAAAATGAATTTGTCATGTTTTAAGGATTAAAAATTTGTTCTTATATCATATAATTTGTACCATGAATTATGTTTTAATCATCACGTCACACTCTCATTCTTCTTCTTCTTCTTCTTCTTCTTATTCATTTATTTATTTGTATATCTATTTATTGAATTTATTTGGTTGGCTTAGGTAAAGTATGTAGGAGATGATGAGAAGGAAGAGGGAGGAGAGACAGACACCACCGGATTAAATTCAATGGATAAGACATTGTTGGTCAGTGGTGCACGGATTTCCTATAGTATTTGGGAAGTTGGAGGTATTAATATAATCCAATGAAATTAATCTTCGATTTACAATTAATATTGCATTGAGTTTGTAATAATTTTATTTTAATTATGGTGCAGGTGATGTAAAATCCCAGGATAACATTCCTGTTGCTTGCAAGGATTCCGTAGCTATTTTGTTCATGTTTGATTTAACTAGTCGGTGTACGTTAAATAGGTGAATTTCTAAGTACAATCTCTAGCTTTTGGTATTTTAATCCTGTTTAAATTTTTAATTAGCATGCTAAACCATGGAATTTAATTTATGTGACTGCAGTGTCATAACATGGTATCACCGAGCAAGGAAATGGAATCAGGTAACTGCAAATACATTACATTCTCTTAATTCACAAAAGAATCATGCTTCTCAGTTGAAAGAAGAGCAGTAAGCGCTGTTGAAAAACCAATCATAAATGGTTACGTGTCTAAATAATTGAAAATTAGAAACTATAATTAGACACTTGTCAATTTATGATTGGATTTCAGCAGCACTTATTATACTTTCAGCAGCGAAGCATGATTGTTCACAAAATTAATCAAGTTTTTTTCCCCAATTGTAAAATGCTTTTTTCATGTTGGTTTGCAGACGGCAATCCCAATATTAATTGGAACAAAGTTCGATGATTTCATCCAACTCCCCATAGATTTGCAATGGACAATTGCAAGTCAGGTAAAGATGCTTACTAACTAGCATACATTCTTAATTTCGAAAGCAATATTCTTAACTATTTTAATTAATATTTAATTTCATGCCGCAAAAATATAATTCACGATTTACATACGATACATCTAACACCATAAATATTATAAAAATGTGTTTAGTAAAAAAAATCAATGATTAGGGGCCTAGTCACCTCTAATTACCTAGGATGAGCAATAAAGATGACGAGAAGTTGGAGACATCCAAGTCAATGCTCAATAGAAAAACCGAAAAGGGAAGCTAATACAAGTTCAATTTGGCTACAAACACCAACCAACCAATATAAAATAGTAATGTGTCCAACTACTTGTCATGGCCTTTTAAATTCTACATTTGTTACCAATAGGGTTCGTTTGGACTTTCAAATGTATTAAGCAATTATGTCAAAAGTACAATAAGCCCCCCTTGACTGTTAGCTTTTTGGTAGTGTGAGTAGGGACGCTTTAGCATTAGATGCGGCGTCTTGATTTTCTTTCTACCTTCTTGCACTACGGTTCTGTAGCGGGTGTTTGTTTCTTGTTTGCCTTGTGGTAGGCTTTCTTGTAATCTGCTGGCATCTTTACCCGGTTATTGCATTTCCGATTACCAAAAAAAAAAAAAAAAAGTACAATAAGCTTTTATTAAAAATCTAAATCCTTCTTGAAAAAACACTAGAAATCGATTCATCAAGAAGCAATTGGTACGCGCTTCTTTATAAAGCACTAAAAAGATGCATCTATAACCCAAAAAGCTTCTCTATAAAACACTAACAAGATGCATCTATAACCCAAAGGGAATTCCTACTTCTTTTCTTAATCTACTAAATGCTACCAGAAACACTTTTGGTTATCAGAAAACGCTTTTAGATGACCCTATAACCCAAAAGAATTCCTACTTCTTTTCCTAATTTGCTAAACGCTACCAGAAACACTTTTGAGTATCAAAAAAATGCTTTTCGATGGCCAAAATAAACTAAGTTCATAACACCCTTTGAGCACTTTGTGCTCCCGTTTGAGGATGTTCATTGGTTGATTTTTCATGTAAAATGTGAATGCAGGCAAGAGCATATGCAAAGGCACTAAACGCAACGTTGTTCTTTTCGAGTGCAACATACAACATAAACGTGAACAAGATCTTCAAATTCATAACGGCCAAGCTCTTCGACTTACCTTGGACAGTGGAGCGCAATCTGACCATCGGAGAGCCCATCATTGATTTCTAGTGTTGGATTTTTGTAAATATAGCAGGATCTCTCTGATCTGTTTCCTCCCCAGAGATATATGGAGTCAACTGGTCGGTCCCTGGAGGCTGGAGTTGCCGTAGTCGTCAGTCTGATAACGATACGTTTTTCTTCCCCATTTCATGACCTTGTTTTTTGTCTTCCATTTCATGACTTGGAGAAAGGGAGAGGCGGACAGCCCACATCTCCACATATAATGAATAAAGTTTTGTTCAGCAGTTGTAGACAAGGTTCGAAAAAGAAAAACCAATCATGAATTTTTGATATGATTGCAGTCTATACATATATGATCATGCAAATCACTCAAAATCTGATATCTCATAGCAAGAACAGCAGTAATGTACCTAGTGTTCTTTAGCCTTGGAGATAAAGAAAAGCCGGCACTCGACAAAGTGTGGCAGACAAAACTATTGAATCGCAGTTACACTTGCATTGCAGAAACAAACAACCACAAATGCTTATATTATAAGAAAAGATGACATAAAGTTGATGGTTCAAATAAAACTCAAATAAGCTGCTGAACTAAACTGCATTGGGAGCTGTAATCTTAGTTGCGGTCCAACATTATATTATTAAGAGAAAAGATAACAAAAACTGGAAATTTTGAGACAATGCGCCAACCTAAGAGCGATATTGATTCCGATAACAAAGGTGGTTTCACTCAAGTTTCACCTCTCTTGTCGGGGGATCCAGCTGCAAATATGTAAATGGCTCTGTTGGTTCCTCCCTGCAGAACAACACAAATGCTTCAGAAATCACAGAAGGCAGCGTAACACGTATTGAATTATGTAACTGATGCAGCATTACATGTGTAATTATAAATATATATATATCTATCTATATATATATATATATGTAGAAATATGATACATAAGTATACACTGGGACAACATTTTAAAGGTTAATCATACCCGGGTTTAGATCGCATGCACTGCCAGAAGAGCTTAAATGGCCCTGGAACCGTCTTAAATGGGTTTCCCTCAAAACAAGCCTACACAAGAAACAAGCAAAGATCAACTGACAAAATTGGAACGAAACACTGCTAATGTTGATTTCTAAAAATTTTCACACTAGTCCTGTTAGTATGTAAGTTGTTGAGCTGATTAGTACACATTACAAGATTGTTATGTGTGTTATGTCTCAGCTCATAGGCTGAGCTATTGTGTAAAATTGTGGTGTGTTGATCAAGTCTCATAGGGCTTATCATTTGACAAGTGTTTTGATCTTAAGATAGGTTGTAATGGTTGGTTGAGATTGAATTGAGGTTATGTCTCTCTCTCTCATCTTTGTCATCAGTTAAATTGTCTCTTCGGGTTGTTATGCCTGGCATGAAATATACTGATAGAAACTGAAAGGTTATGCTCTGTGTGTGTGCTCTCTCTCTGATTACATCTTCTAAATCTTTCTAAATACCTCTCTCAAATCCTGTTAGACTTATTTTGTATAGTTGTGTTACTGGATTCCAACATGGCCTCAGAGCCAAGTTCGATCTAAACTTCTGGGCGTTGTTTCTACGAGTGGGTGAGCTCGGATTCACAGCAAAAGCTTATTGCGGTGATTCGAGTATCTAATATGGCTGGATCTGGAGGAGGAGAACTCCGGGCACCAATTTTCAATGGTGAGAATTTTGATTTCTGGCAAATCAAAATGAAGACCATCTTTCGCTCGTATGAACTGTGGAATATGGTCGAGAGTGGGTACAGAGCTCCGGCGAAGGAGGAGGAACTCACAGAGGCGGAGAGGAAGCTGCTGCGTGAGAATGTAGTTAAGGATGCTAGGGCACTGGGTATTATTCAAGGAGCAGTTTCAGACCAAATTTTCCCGAGGATTGCAACTCAGGAAAGTGCGAAGGCTGCGTGGGACATTCTGAAACAAGAGTTTGTTGGTGATAAACAAGTAAGATCTGTGAAACTTCAAGGTCTTAGGCGAGATTTTGAATATACTCGCATGAATGATAGTGAATCTCTTTCTGTGTATATTGCTAAGTTGTTTGATCTGATTAATCAAATGAAGAGCTATGGTGAAGATCTGAGTAATCAAAGAGTAGTTCAGAAATTGTTAATCAGTTTACCTAAGTCCTATGATAGTATTGCAGCAGTGATAGAGAATACTAAGGATTTAGACACCATAGATGCACAGGATGTTGTAGCTATCTTAAAAGGTTATGAACAAAGGTTGGATAGACATGGAGAGAGTAGTATGGAGAAAGCATTTGCCAGTTTGAAATTTGTCCCGAGGTCTAATAAATTCAATGGTCAGCCAAACAGTAACAAATATCACAAGAATTTTAAGCCAAAAGAGAAACAATGGAGTAACAAGGGTGATTGGAGCAATAAGGGTGGATTCACTGTGAAGAATGAGGCAAACAATACTGGAGATAAGTGTAAATTCTGTGATAAACTTCACTATGGAGAGTGTTGGGTTAAAAACAAAGTCAAGTGTCACAAGTGTAACAAAATTGGGCATATTGCAAGGTATTGTAATATGAACAAGACTGTGCAACATGTGAACTTTGCTAATCAGGTTGAAGAAACTGGAAATTTGTTTTATGCAAATCATTCTGGAGAAGTGAGGAAGATAAGTGATGAATGGTATATAGATAGTGGATGTAGTAACCATATGACATCCAGAGAAGATCTACTTGTTGATATTGACAGGAAAGTGAAAGCAAAAGTCCAAGTTGGCACTGGAGTTTTGGTTGAAGTTGAAGGGAAGGGAACACTGATCATTGAAACTGTAAAGGGTCGAAGATATATAAAAGAAGTTATGCTTGTACCTGGTCTTACAGAAAATTTGTTAAGTGTGGGACAAATGACTGAGCACGGTTACTTTCTTTTATTTGGAGATTATAAAGTGGATGTGTTCGATGATAGATCCTTACAAAACCTGGTGGTCAGTGTGAAACAGAGAGGAAATAGATGTTTTCCTTTAATCCTCAACACAAACAAGGAGCTTGCATTGAGGACAAATGTGCAGGAGTGTGTTAGAATTTGGCACAAGAGGTTCGGTCATCTAAATTTCAGAAGTCTCAAACTATTACAGAGTCAAGAGATGGTTTTGGGGCTGCCTGAAATTCAAGACAGTGAAACTGTATGTCAAAGTTGTGCACTGGGGAAAAATCACAGGGAACCATTTCCCAAAGAATCAATGTGGAGAGCAAAGGAACCACTTGAACTAATACACTCGGATGTGTGTGGTCCTATGCAAACATCAAGTTTGAGTGGTAATCGATACTTTATTACCTTCATAGATGATTTTTCAAGAATGTGCTGGGTATATTTCTTGAGAAACAAATCAGAGGCTTTCTATGTGTTTAAGAAATTTAAAGCCATGGTTGAGCTTCAAAGTGGATATTATGTAAAGAAGCTAAGAACAGATAGAGGAGGAGAGTTCAATTCAAATGAGTTTGGAAAATTTTGTGAAGATTTGGGGATAGAAAGACAGCTCACAATTGCATACTCTCCACAGCAAAATGGAGTAGCAAAAAGGAAAAACAGGACAATAGTGGAGATGGCAAAGTGCATGATCTTTGAGAAAGAACTTCCCAACAATCTCTGGTGTGAAGCAGTAAACACATCTGTGTATCTGCTTAACAGGAGTCCTACAAAAGCAGTGAAGAATACTACACCTTTTGAGAAATTCAGTGGAAGAAAACCTGGGGTTAAACACTTGAAGGTGTTTGGTTCAGTTTGCTATTCTCTTATTACAGGGAATCTAAGACACAAATTAGAAGAAACAAGTGTCATGGGTGTTTTCATTGGATATGGTACCTGTGAAAAGGGGTATAGGGTACTGAATCCTTTAACTCAAAAGGTCTTGTTATCTAGAGATGTAATTTTTGATGAACATGGTAGATGGGACTGGGAGAAACACAAAGTCAAGGAAGTCTGTATTCCTTTATCTGCAGTTGAGTCTTCAGAGTTGGATAAAATTGATGAGATATCTGAATCTCATGAACAAGAAGGATCTAATGGGTCTCAAATTCAAGCTGGAAGTTCTCCAGCTACTGCTATTGGTGAATCAAGTAACTCACAGGTCTCTGCTCAGTATGATGATACTCCACTGAGGTATAGGAACTTGAGTGAGATCTATGAGAGATGTCACTTATGTATTGTTGAACCTGAATCCTTTGATGAAGCTGCACAGGATGAAGCTTGGAAAAAGGCAATGAAGGATGAAATGAATATGATTGAAAAAAATCAGACATGGGAGTTGGTGAGAAGACCCTCAGATAAGCCTGTGATAGGGGTGAAATGGGTGTATAAAACAAAGCTGAATTTGGATGGAACAGTTCAAAAGAACAAGGCTAGACTTGTTGCAAAAGGCTATGCACAAAAGCCCGGAATTGATTTTAATGAGACTTTTGCACCTGTTGCAAGATTAGACACAGTTAGAACTCTAATTGCACTGGCAGCAAAGAATAAATGGAAGTTATTTCAACTAGATGTGAAATCAGCTTTTCTGAATGGAGTATTAGAAGAGGAAGTATATGTTGAACAGCCAGATGGGTTTGTAGTGCAAGGAGAGGAAGAAAAGGTTTACAGATTACATAAAGCTTTGTATGGTCTAAAACAGGCACCTAGGGCCTGGTATGATGAAATAGATTCATACCTTATGCTTTGTGGATTTAAGAAAAGCATCAGTGAGGCAACTCTGTACACCAAGTACAAGGGAGACACAGAATTGATCATAGTATCCATCTATGTTGATGATATTATATATACTGGAAATTGTCAAGAGTTAATGGATGTTTTCAAAGCTGAGATGATGTATAAGTATGAGATGACAGATCTTGGTCTCTTACACCATTTCCTTGGTATGGGGGTAATCCAAACTGAGGAGTGTATCTTCATTCATCAGAGGAATTATGCCTTATCTCTTCTGAAGAAGTTCGGACTACAGAATTGCAAATCAGTGAGTACTCCTTTGATTCCAAGTGATAAACTGAGAAGAGAAGATGGAAGTGGAAATGCAGATGAAGCTCAGTATAGACAGATTGTAGGTAGTCTGCTGTATCTCACAGCAACTAGACCTGATATAATGTATGCTGCTTGTCTCTTAGCTCGGTTTATGCATTGTCCCACTAACAAGCACTATGGAACAGCAAAGAGAGTATTGAGATATGTTCAAGGAACTCTTGATTTTGGTTTGGAATACAAGAAAGGTGAAGGAACACTCTTAATGGGATACTGTGATAGTGACTGGAGTGGCTCAGAGGATGACATGAAAAGCACATCCGGGTATGCTTTTACTTTTGGAAATGGGATTTTCTCTTGGTCTTCAGTCAAGCAACAATGTGTTGCATTATCCACAGCCGAAGCAGAGTATATTAGTGCTTCTGAAGCAACAGCACAGGCTACTTGGTTGAGATTTGTTCTAGAGGATTTTGGTGAAATGCAAACTGTTGCAACACCAATGAATTGTGACAATACATCTGCCATTGCCATCACCAAGAATCCCATCTTTCATCAGAAGACCAAGCATATAAACCGAAGATATCACTTCATAAAGGAAGCATTACAGCAAGGAGTAATTGATTTGATTCACTGTCCTACAAAGGAGCAACTAGCAGATATCTTTACAAAAGCATTGGCAAGGGAGCAGTTCACTTACTTGAGAAATCTACTTGGAGTGAAATCAGTTCACAACTTAAAGGGGAATGTTAGTATGTAAGTTGTTGAGCTGATTAGTACACATTACAAGATTGTTATGTGTGTTATGTCTCAGCTCATAGGCTGAGCTATTGTGTAAAATTGTGGTGTGTTGATCAAGTCTCATAGGGCTTATCATTTGACAAGTGTTTTGATCTTAAGATAGGTTGTAATGGTTGGTTGAAATTGAATTGAGGTTATGTCTCTCTCTCTCATCTTTGTCATCAGTTAAATTGTCTCTTCGGGTTGTTATGCCTGGCATGAAATATACTGATAGAAACTGAAAGGTTATGCTCTGTGTGTGTGCTCTCTCTCTGATTACATCTTCTAAATCTTTCTAAATACCTCTCTCAAATCCTGTTAGACTTATTTTGTATAGTTGTGTTACTGGATTCCAACACTCTCTCGTAGAGAACAAAAGTAAGAAAGTATTTAGGCCGTTTTAACATGATCTTTCTGGAAGCAGCTACAAAAAGCAAGGGAAGTCGCAACCTTTCAAAGTTACTACTCGAAAGAAATCAGCACACACTCTCCAAGTCCTTTCCCAACACAATCATCACTCAGTATCACCAAAATCTAGCTCATATATAAAGACTGATGATGACACCTTCACATTGAAGATGAATCCTCTTACTTGTGAACTTCTTTCCTCACTTCCACAAACAGACATCTGCAAATGCCCTCCTCCTTATCACCGATGAGCTACGCTAGTATTGATTCACTTAACTTTTTCTTGCTCTACATTCAGCATCTTTACACTAATCCCAAACAACAAACATTGTGATTAACCGGGGGAAAAGGCAAACATTGTGCTCAGTTTTACTAGTTACGATATCTAAAAAACAAAAAAAAGGTCGTACCCAGTGCACAAGGCTCCCGCTTTACTAGTTACGATAACTAATAAAAAAAAATGTGATTCAGTAGAAACATATAGGGAGATCCTAAACTATAGAAGGTCTAAATGCAGTTTTGATGCATGACTAAATTCTTTCAAAAGCGAAATTCCCATTATTTCAATTGAAAATTCAACTTATACCAAGCACAAACACACAATTAAACTAAAAACCATACAATTAGATCCATCAACCGCGAGCAGTCGAAAAATTACTTAGCTGGAAATCACTTGCATTCACTTCTTCGTACCCAAAAGCCCATCAAAACATTTCAAACAAGCACACCCATAAACACAGAGCAACCAGAACAACAATTAAATTCCAACTCAATGTTGAATCAATTTCCTCTGATAAGAAAGTTCAATAATCTAATTAGAAAACTGATATTCTTGCATAAATTTAGCTGCATATCTCAATTCTCACATAAGCATAAGAGATCCTAAAATTAAAAGGAAAAAAGGGGAGGGTATTGGGTTACCTGGATGACGTCCTCCGCCCGGTCATTGCATCGGTGGGCCTTCGGTTCGCGATGATCACCCTCCGGCCTCCCCCATGGGCTCTCTCTCCTTGGCACCGGTCGAGTCTCGCTCATCGTTCAGGTAAAAGTATGCAGCTCAAGCTTCAGCCTTCGGGTCTTTCGGTCCCAATTCTATAGTAATACTGTAATACATTGGGCCAACGATGTAATGGGAGTGCCATTTTTTATTTTTATTTTAACAAACGATATTTTAGATATTAAAGGGTTGGAGGGTCGGCTAAATTTCATAATATATTAGTAATAATGTAGTTTAACTTCATTTTTTGTGAGAATCGAATATAAAACTTCTCATTTATAAATAAAGAAAAATAACACTAAATCGTAATACTAAATGGTAGGAAATTGTTTTTCATCATGTGATTTTATTTTAAAAATTTACTACCATTTTTATGAGTAAATTGCTATTTGATCCTCTGAATTGTCACTTCAGTTAATATTAACTTTCCAAATTATTTTTTTGATAAATTAATCACCAAAATTATTTTAAAATTTCCATTAACCTCTCGTACTCAAATTTGATGAAATTTCACCCATTTTGCTGTCAAATACTAGCATGTGATTCATTTTTAAGGATAAAGTTGTATTAGTATTTAACAACAAAGTGGATGAAATTTTATCAAATCTAACAGTGAGGGATTAATTGATTGATTTCAAATAATTGAGGGGGTTAATTTACCAAAAAAATAGTACAATGGTCAATTTCAACTAAGATAATAACTCAAAGAGTAAAACAACAGTTTACTCTTTTTAGAACAAAAATCAACAATTCGACTATCAACTGTTGGAGAACAATTTAGAAACAACAAAATAACAGAACTACAGAACTGAAATACTTATACTTTATTATTCAAAAATACTTCCAATACATAATGAAATTACACAATAAATACATAAATTAAAATGATACTAACTTGAATGAATCAAAGGTAGAGGCTAGCACTAAAGCTATGTCATTCGAACAGTATTTCTGTTCCACTCTTGTGCTTGTGGTTCTACAACGTCTGCTCGACCATGATACAACTACCTAATTCTACAACCTGCACTGGATTATAGAATTCTAGCGAATTGCTTTGTGTATTTACTCTCTGAGAATTTTGTACGGAAGAAAAAGAGGAAGAAATGATGATTTTCAATGGAACTAAGAACTCTAGTTATATAGGCTCTTTCATACCTCTTCAAATACTTTTTGGATGTATATGAAGCTATACAACTCTTTCCAAAGAGTTGTGTCTATTAATCAAAAAGTTTTTTTTAATTAATTTTAATTAAAAACTTAATTAAAAAATTAAAACTAATTGATTAGATTAATTTTAATTCTTAGGCCCAAGGCCCTTGTCTTGATTAATTAATATTAATTAATATTAATATTATGGTATAATCATCAAACCTAATCCACACACAATTAGTGGCCAAACCTCAATCCCCATTTCAAATAGTCCAACACCTAATCACCAGTAAAAAGGACTAGACCTATATAAAGGCCTTTGAAAGATTGTTGTTTCCCGATGTGGGACACTAAGAGTCTCAATTTATTCGATCAATAACCGAAAATTAAGAATAATGTTTAAAAGGTAAAAAGAGATGCATAAATAGCATCACCCAATCTTTTTCACTAAAAGTGGTATTGAATTTACCCCATGAAGCCATCATCTTTATTTTCATTTTGATTTCGTTACTTTTGAAAAATGACAATGTTATTTTTATTAAGATGGAAAATAAGGATATGTTCATTTGCCAAGCCCAATTGATAGCCAAGCAATTTTAAATGGCCCAAACATATGAGGGGCCTGTGTGAGTGAGTCAAAACGGAAGGATCTCCTGGTTGGGAATTAGGAGATCAATTAATATCAATCGTTCATAAAAAATTGTGCGATCATAATTGAATATTTTTTATATTTTCAAAGGTAAAATAGTCTTGTTTTGCATGAAAAATATAAAAGAAAAGAAAAAAAACTGTGACTGCACGATCTTTGATGAATGGTTGTTATTAATTGATTTCCGGGATCCCAGGGATCCGAAGAGGATCCAATTCCAGTCAAAACACCCAATATAAATTGCACCCCATGTTGAGTTTTCAAAGTTCCAAGATCCTCTTTTTGCTACCATTCTCATTTCTCCCTGGCTAGCTATTCTCCTTTCCTCGCAAACTTAGCTAGGCCAAACCTCCAAAACTAAGCAAGAAAAAACGAAAATGGGTGTTCTTGTCAAGCTCATTGATGCGTTACTCTTCCTCTTGCTCCTGGCGATCGCTTTCAAAACACCGTTGATTGAAGCGCAAGCATGCCTCCCTCGCAACCTCTACCCAGACATTCTCGTGGACCTCAGGAACCGGTACACTCGCGAGTCCGGCGACTATCTCATGACCGAAATGCCTGATTTCTACGTCGGGATCATGTGGATTGAGCTTGTTTTTCAGTGGCCTCTCGTGTTTGTTAACCTTTATGGCATCTTGGCTAGCATGCCTTGGTTCAACATTACGTGCTTAAGCTACGGAATATCTCTTTTCACTTCCATGGTAATTATTCATATTGCTAGCGTTCCATAACCGTTCAAATAAAATTATTTATACAATCTCAATTGACGGTTTGCCTAATATATATATTTTTTTTAATACAAGACCCATGTCACCCATTCGTGTGGGATTCGTGTATGCGAGTCACATTCATTAGAGAAATCTGCATAAAATGATCAGTTGAGAGGATACAACTTATAACAGTTCCTTTTTCATGTAATAGATATAAATCACAATCACGTCCATTAATTTTTCATTAATCATTATCGTTTATCTTCTTCTAAAATGTGTTTACTCCCTTAATTTTTCATGCAGGTGCCAATATTTGCAGAATTGACATGGTCAGGAAGGGCACCTGATAAGCTACTGACGGTGTACTACTGTTTCTTGAGTTTGGGTGTTTTAGCCATACTGCGTGGGCTGCTACCCAACTCATCAACCAATCATACTGCAACCATTGGCAAAAGACCTGCTTCAGGTAGGAAGAAGAAAGTTTAATAGAGAAAAAGACTCGCGCTCCAACTTCAACCCAAATTTTGTAAACGCGAATCGATCTCATCATCAGAGTAATTTGTATTAATTCATCATTGTAATTGCCATTTGCGTCGTGCCTAGTTAAGACTTTATATTTTATGGAGGAAATTAATATATTTCAAGAACAAAATGTACTGGTTTTTTGTAGAATGGTAATTTTCCCAATTATTCTTGTTACGAATCAGTGGAGTAATGTTTTTTTGTCAAACAGTTTGGTACGTTATTGTATCAATCATGGTGGTTCTTTGCCTATCAAATTGTTTAATAAGAATTCATTTCTGATTCTGAAGCATGGACGTTGGTTAGTGGATATTAAACAATGACCAAATGAAGATTAATATTTAATTAGTGGCAGTAGACTTTGCCTAATTAGCTTCAAGGTTCAAAGATGGTGCATTGTGCCTTGGTGCCTATGAAAGTATATTTTTGAATCGAGTTAGCAATATCAAAACTGAGAAAGAGATCGAGAAAAACAAAGGGTACTTTTCTGAAGATCGCGGCGGTGTTAGCGGCGTTGGTAGATACACAGTTGTGTCAGCCTCAGAGCCTCTACTCAAATTCGCTGGTGGAGCTCAAGAGCTGGTATATCCGCGAGTTTGATGATTATCTCGTCGCGGAGAAGTCTCATTTCTTGATTGGCATCATCTGGGTTGAGCTTACATTCCAGTGGCCTCTTATGGTTGCCGACTTGCATGGGATTTGGTTTGCTAAGCCTTGGTACAAAACCTCCTGCTAGGTCTTTGGCGCCTCTTTCATCACAACCACGGTAACATTCCTCTCTATTTCTTGGGTGGATGAGATTTTTTTATTTTTTTTAAGCAAGCCATAGTTTAAACTAAATTAATCTAAATTATGCGGAAGGAAATTCGGATGAGAGTACATTATTCTAGCTAGTTTAGCTATCTGCTTCTCTACTTTCTTTGTTGAGAGTTAGATTGGTTTTGATTATTAAGGATGCGAGTGTGAGATAAAATTATGGATACAGTATTCGAACACGTGTCTGTGCGGCCGAGACACAATAAAGTTCACATACCTCACCTCTTGACATTGAGGCCTACCACTACCCCATGTAATAACCCTACGCTCTCTCACATCACAATCCATGGCCCACCCCCTCCAAATTCCGGATGAAAAAAGTTTCTCGAGTGTGTATTGACATTTTTTGTTTTTAAGTCATGAAACAAGTGACAAAGAATACATGCACATATGGTAAAAAGAGTTTATTTTTTTATTTATTTTTTACATTTGAATAATGCTATTTGTAGTTCTATGACCACATTTACGAACCCTAAAACACATTTGTATTAGAGAAATAATTAACAATGTGATCAGGAAATGTGGTTCAAATAGCATCACCTGTATGTTTAATAACAGATGAAAAAGATGGAGGAGAGCAAATGGGGCTTATGCCTTTTTTTTCTTGAACTCCTCCTAGAATTAGAGCTGACTAACAAAGGAACTTTAAAAGTTAATTTTTTTTAACTTGTATGAGCTGATAATTGCAAAATATTCCTTAGTTTCTTCAACTTGTTAAATATTTTCTGGCATGCTGAAAATTGCAGGGCAATTTATTACCGGAGTTGTTACTTGTTATGGTCCGGCAAGGCATCTAATAAAATGTTGATTTTGTACTACCCTGCTATGGGGTTCGCTGTGCTCACCATACTGCGCGGACTGCTCCCACCGCCCGCCACCACTACTTCCACCCACGACAAAGGAACAACCAAAAGAACCGCCCCAGCAAAGAAAATAATTTAGAATTCAAATCTTTTATCCTTTCTTCTTCGTTTTTTTTCCTGTAAACTTTATAATTTCTTTTGCAATTCTGCTATGTTGATGTTATGGGCTGTTATAGTTGGGACCTGGAACTGTTCTGTCTTTCAATGAAGAATCTTGACTGACTATATAATATCTGCCTTATCAATCATAACACAAATTTATTTGTTATCCACTCTAAGGGTAAAATCATAGGAAAATATTCTGGTATGTTTTATTTTTCTACTTAAATATTATTTTTCCACACAATAGAAATATATAAGTTATGCAATCATTAGTGAAAACCTGGTATGTATAAGGCTCATCACAAATATATAATGTCCTAATATACGTATATCATATATGTTATAAAGTCAACTAAAGTTAAATTGAGACTTCCTCCAAATGAAGATAACGATCGCTAAATCAAACGCTAATTGGTTCTTGAGGTTGTCTTACTATATTTACTAATCAAGATATTACTTTTGAATATTATTTCCTTATATTGAAATTTTTTATCTAGACTAGGTTTTAAATTTGTGTCCCGATGTCGACAATTTCTCTTGATGTGGGTGATATGTAAAAAAAAAAAAAAAAGGCTAAAACCCTGTCTATAAATCTTCAAAAAGACTTATATAGTACGCCCTAACCCTGAAATAGAGTAGCCTTTCTCTCCCTAAATTTTTTGCACCAAACAAAGAAAAATTCTGGATCACACTATGTATCAAATTGTCTAACAATAAGAAATTGCTGAAGTAGTTAACATGCATGTTACTGATGGATTATTTAAAAAACATGGCAGTTTCTAAAATTATATAATATTAATGAGAGTAGACTTCAATGATGGTGTGCCAGTAGGCCCATACAAATATCTCCAAGATCCACTTTTGCCTGCTAATAGCATTGGTTCAATACCACCACACTAAACAAGCTGAGAAAGAGAGCAAATCAAAACCTAAAATGGGTGCTTTTGTGAAGATAATCGACGCCATACTCTTCGTAATGTTCGCCATAGCGGCGGCGAACGCGGTGCTAATAGACGTGCAGTTGTGTCTACCTCAGAACCTCTTCACAAGCTCGCTGGTGGAGCTCAAGAACTGGTATGTCTGGGAGTTCGACGATTATCTTGGTGAAGAGAAGCCTCATTTCTTTGTTGGTCTCGTTTGGGTTGAGCTCATACTGCAGTGGCCCCTTCTCGTTGCCAACTTGTATGGGATTTTGGCAGCTAAGCCTTGGTACAGAACCACTTGCTTGCTCTATGGCGCTTCTTTCTTCACCACCATGGTATAATCCTTCTCTGTCATTTCTAACAAGCTCCAATGGTAGATTAGAATTTAATTTTTGAGAATTCAATTAGCTACTTTATTATGATTATACACGTAGTTACGTATTCTGTATATAGAATGATGTACCTGGCTACTGATCAAAAGTAAAATCTATTCTAACATCAATTAAAGTTTGATAAAAACAAAAAAATCACCTTCTTCAAGGACAATCTTATTTTTTAACCTTTTTAATATAAATTTTGTAAACATACTGATTCTTCACTTGGGTGCTGATTATTTGCTTCTTCAAACTAGTCCAAATAATACAATATAAACAAACCATGTTGAAACCTCCAAGATTTTGATAATTTAAAGTCGATTAAGTATATCATATTTACACGGCAACCTGACAATTTAAATGGATTTGTCACTATGATTAATGTGTTTTAATTGCCTGTTTCTACACTGTTCAATTTCTTGTTAAGATTTAGTTAGACTGGTTTTGATGGAGGTGTTAAGTACCGAGTGATTTTTCAGTGTAGCTCTCACACTCAATAAGCTTCTCATGAGTATGAGGCGTTTGTTAATTAAGTGTGAGACAGTCACAAAGACACTGTTTTTGGAACTTCTCCTAGAATTAGAATTAGAACTATGACAATTCCGAAAATTAGTTTTTTTCTTTTTTTTTTACATGTATGGAGAGATGTTTATAAAAGATTCCTTAGTTTCTTTAACTTGTTACATATTCTCTGCCTTCATGAAAATTGCAGGGCGCTATTTTACCAGAGCTGTTATGGTCCGGCAAGGCATCTAATACAATGTTGATGTTGTACTACCCTGCTGTGGGCTTTGCCATCCTGGCCATACTGCGCGGGTTGCTCCCTCCATCTACCGCCAATACTTCAACCAGTGGCAAAAGAACAACAAAAAGCACCGGCCAACCAAAGTATCGGAAAGAAACTTA
This sequence comes from Malus domestica, assembly GCF_042453785.1. Taxonomy (NCBI): domain Eukaryota; kingdom Viridiplantae; phylum Streptophyta; class Magnoliopsida; order Rosales; family Rosaceae; genus Malus; species Malus domestica. The sequence goes on along the minus strand of NC_091677.1, from coordinate 7,942,393 downwards.
GAACTCAGATTCTTTATCAAAATTTACGTCTTTTAGTTGTTCTCTTCTGTTACCTCTATGTACCTTAAATTCTAATGTCTTGATGAGAAAGAATTGTTATGAACTAATGGCATGTCAATCATGCTGTTGGTGTTTATTTGGGATTTTTTTGGTGGCCGTAAGTTAAAATGCATACCCCTCAGGGAAGAAGACACAAACGAAGTCACGAAAAGGATGCAAATGAGGGCTTCTTAGGAAATAATCCCCCATCCTAGTGTTGAATCAACTACCTTGAGCTTGAAGATTATCAATGGTGTTTTAGAGAGAGAAAGATTGTAAACACATAATGTAGAGAGAGAGAGATCGAAGAGAATGAGAGAGAATTGCACTGTTTGTTATTGCTTTCACTAACTGTCTGAATGAATACAAAAGGTTCCTATTTATACACTTCACATTACTTGTACAATAAGTAACAAATCCTTAACAAACTAACAACCATATCACTTAATCTCTTGACAGATGGCATCTTCTTGGCCATTGGATTGATCTTCCTTATCTATAGCTTTACATCCCCCCTCAATCACATGGTTGGTGCAACCAAGCATGAGATTGGCACAATGACGCTGAAACAAAGATATAGACAGACCCCTTGTAAGGATATCGGCAAATTGTTCCTTTGAAGACACATGATGAACAGCCAAGTCTCCTCGAACTACTCTTTCACGAACGAAATGATAATCTATCTCAATATGTTTCACTCGATAGTGAAAAACTGGATTAGAAGACAGTGTTATAGTAGAGATATTGTCATAATACAGCGTTGGATGAGCATATAAAGGAACCTGTAAATCACACAGAAGTTGTCATATCCAAACCATTTCAGCAGCAGTTATAGCTAAAGCTCTATATTCTGCCTCAGTAGACGACTGAGAAACAATGTGTTGTTTCCTGGATGCCCAATAAATTAGACTTGCACCGAGATAGACAATACAACTAGAAGTTGAACGATGGTCATTTGGATCCCCAACCTAATCAACATCACTATATGCTTGTAAGAACAATTTTCTAGGTTTAAAATGTATGCCATAGGTCATTGTACCACTGAGATATCGAAGAATCCGTTTGACTGCAACTACATGAGAATCCATGGGATGATGCATAAATTGACAGCATTGATTTATGGCAAATGCAATGTCTAGCCTGGTAAATGTCAGATATTGCAATGCACCAACTACACTACAATACTGTTCAGGATTGTGATAGGGCTGCCTTTCTTCCTTAAGAAGCCTGTGAGAAGGAAGACAAGGAGTAGCACAAGCTTTGGCATTTTGCATATCAACCTTTTTCCAAGAGATCCTTGATATATTTGGATTGGGAAACAAATAAACCATCAGATTGATACTGTATTTGTAAACCAAGAAAATAAGTGAGTTGTCCCAAGTCCTTCATATCAAATTGTTGAGTAAGAGCCAAGATCACTGGGAAATGTCACTTGAACTACTACCAGTGATAATGATATCATCAACATATAGTAATAACACCACAATGCCAAGCTCAGTATGTTTCACAAAGAGAGAGGGATCTGCAAGGGAAGGTTGAAAACCCAAACCTGGAAGAAAACTTGTAAACTTCTCATTCCAAGCTCGAGGAGCCTATTTTAAATCATATAACAATTTCTTTAGCTTGCAAACATAGTGAGATGGATGATCATTACTGAAAAACCCTGAAGGTTGAGCCATATACACCTCTTCATTTAAGTCACCATGCAAAAACGCATTTTTGACATCTAATCGTCTCAAATCCCAATGAAACTGAGTAGCAAGAGCGAGAATTAATCGTACTGTAGTTGGTTTGACTACTGGACTGAAGGTCTCACTATAGTCAATCCCTTCATTTTGGCTATAACCCTTGGCAACTAACCGTGCTTTGTACTTGGACATGGACTCATCAGGATTCTTTTTAAGTTGATAAACCCACTTGCAACCAACAAGATTTTTGCCACTTGGAAGGAGAACAAGATCCCAGGTCTATTGCAAATGTAGAGTAGTGATCTCATCTTGCATAACTGCTTGCCATCCTGGGATTTTACTAGTAGCTTTATAAGTGGTAGGCTCAACAATAAAATGGTCAGATGAAGAAACAGTAGCTGAGTATGCTTTCCTTTTAACAATCCCATTTTTAGACCAAGTTTGCATAGGATGCAGATTGACTGAAGAAACTGGAAGCACAACAGTAAGATTTTCAGATTGAAAATCAGGATCATCAGGGATTTGGGACTGTGTAGCTGTGATAGAGTCTGGAGAGAATAAGTTTGAAGCTTGGGATAAGGTATTAGGTGCATGTGTAGTAGTGAACAACTCTGGAGCTGAATAATGTACATTCAAAGACTCTGAAGCACTAGTTGGTTCAATGAATAACTTTGAAGCTCGAGGTGGTAAGGATGTAGATGATGCGGATGATAATGATGAATGAATGAAATGTGATATTAATGGTGAAAAAGATGATGGTGGATTGGAAATCACTGTGTTGTTTTCTCTGAGAAGTGGAATAAGCTGGGAAGAAGTACATTTTGAAACACACTCCAAATGAGGAGTTTTAGATACCAAAGTTGTGTAAGGAAAAGTATATTCATCAAACATGACATGCCTAGACACATACAATTTGCCTGTATTTGGTTGAAAACAGAAGTAACCCTTGTATTGCCCTGCATAACCCATAAACACAAATTGGGTAGTTTTGGGTTGAAGTTTAGTAGTATTGTAGGGTCTCAGTAAAGGAAAACAACTACATCCAAATGTTTTCAAATGGGTTAAGATGGGAAATGTACCAAACAGATAAAAATAGGGAGATCTCATAGACAGAGTAGTACATGGCATTCTGTTTATCAAATAAACTGCAGTGGCACAGGCATGAAACCAAAACTGGGAAGGTAATTTGGAGGTATGCATAAGAGTGAGGGCAGTTTCAACAATGTGCCTATGCTTTCTCTCAGCAAGGCCATTTTGTTCAGGTGTATATGGGCAAGATTGTTGATGTATTATGCCTTTGTCAAGTAAAAACTATTTGAACTTGTTACTGGAAAATTCACCACCACCATCACTTTGAAAGATTTTAATTGCACTGGAAAACTGAGTAGATAAAAAAGCATGAAACTGCACAAATGTTTGAAACACCTCACTTTTATTCATTAATGGAAATATCTAGGTAAACCTGGTACATTCATCAATATAAGTAACATAAAACCTGAAGCCTTCTATTAACAATGTAGGAGATAGCCCCTAAACATCACTATGGATGACTTCTAAGGGTTGTACAATTTTATTTGCAGTAAAAGTGAAAGGCAATTTAATTATTTTGCCCTTTAAACAAGAGATACACACATGCCTAGATTGGTCTAATGCAAATGGAACCTGAGATTGGTTCAACATTCTTGCAGCAACAAGATTGGAAGGGTGGCCTAATATGTTGTGCCAAAGAGATGTGTTGACTTGATGACCAATGAGACAGTGTTGTTGTTTAGGTAAGTGAGATGTTTGATATGTTTGCTTGAGTATGAATGGAGGTATGTGAAAAGGAATCGGGTACAATCCAGCTCTACACAGCCCCTGAAGAAGTATTCTCCCTATGATCTTGTCCTGTATCCAGAAACAAAACTCATCACATATAAACCTGCAATGATTATCTTTACAGAGCTGATATACTGACAACATATGTTGTGACAGTTTTGGAACATGTAAAATTTCTTTCAACTGAAAAGCATATTAGGAGCTCTTAAAGTTGAAAAACCAGTATGGGATATTTCTAAACCTGAACCACTAGTTGTGGTGATAGTATCAGTGTCTATGAAAGGAGTTGCAAGATTAAGGTTTGCCAATTCAGAGGTTATATGGGATGTAGCTCCAGTGTTAACCACCCAAAACTGTTCTTGTGGTGTAGAAGGTTGATAAGTGGCATTCATGGCAGTGAGATTTGGTGATGGTTACCTTCCTTGATAAGAAAAGTTAGCCTTGTGATAGCATTGAAGTGCAGAGTGCCCAAATTTCTAGCAAATTTGGCACTGGATGGGTAAAGATGAAACTGGTGTAGAAAAGTGCCTTTGAAAACAATCAGAGGCAATGTGACCTTTTTTGGTACAAATATGACAGATGGGCACATTATTGTCGTGCTCAGAGTAAGTAGAAACATGAGGTCTTGCATCACTAAGAATCCCGAGACCATTATTGTAATTGCTACCAGAAAATCTTGGAGTCACAAAATGATTTAGACCTCGAGATCGGCCTCTAAAATTAGAGCCTCGAAATCCTCCAGAATTGTAGTTTTTGCCACCATTAGTGTAGCCTCCAGAACTATAGTTGTGACTACTATTATTAGAATAAGAAGAACTTCCAGTTTGATATTGTGATGACTAATTGCTGTTTGTAGGAGAAGAATCCTCTGCAAGTAGTAATCCTTTCCATTTAGAGTCATGTCCGTGAGCTAGCATAGTAGGAACAAAAGAACTAGATAGTGGAGAGTTTTCAATAACAGCTTCCTCAGCAAGCAACTGAGCTTGAAAGTCTTTTAGTGAAATAACATTGTCTCTCCCTCGAATCACTGTTCTAAAGGTATTGTACTCGGAAGGTAACCATTTGAGAGCAATGATGATAATATCGTCATCATCAAATGATACTCCAGCAGCAGCCAAATGATCACGAGCATCCTTTACCCTTTGTAGATACTGAGAAATTAACTCAGTTCCCTTCTTAATATTTTGAAGCTCAGTTTTCAATTGAAATATACTAGCTTTGGTGACAGTGGAAAACCTATCATGAAGACTCATCCACATTTCAGTTGCATGGGTACAGCCAATTATATAAGACATTCCAGTAACAGATAAAGTTCCAATGAAAAGTTGCATTAAAGCACGATCATGCATCTTTCATATCTGATATGCTTCAGTTTCAACACTTTCAAGATCAGAATTATCAATGAACCTAGTAGGACATTATCGAGAACCATCCACAAAGCCAAGAATCCCATGACTTTCAAGAAGCAATTGCATTTGATAATGCCAGACTAGGTAATTTGTATCATCCAGTTTCACAGTCACAGAAGTGGACACATTAGGGATTAAATTCGTAATTGGAGATTGCACAATTTCTAGTTGTGCATCAATCACCATGTTTTCGCAAATTGTACAAGCAAACATAATTTCTTACAAGACTTTAGGGTTTGAAGACTGTTCTTGATCAATCTTGAGACGAAAATCAATTTCAATTATACAGAGAAGAGTATCACATAGAAAAATTCACATACACATTTCATTAAACACCTGATAAGCAAGAATCAAGCTTCGAAATCAAGAGGAGAAGGCACATACACTATAGCACTCCAGAAGAAGAATTGCATAACAGAAATTCGCAAAGATGAATGCAAATTTAGAAATCGTAGAGATGAATGCGGAAGTAGAGAGAAGATCAGGATCAGAGAGACGCCACCACCGGCTTTGATACCATGTTGAATTAACTACCTTGAGCTTGAAGATTATCAATGGTGTTTTAGAGAGAGAGAGATTGTAAACAAAGAATGTAGAGAGAGAGAGAGAGATCGAAGAGAATGAGAGAGAATTGCACTGTTTGTTATTGCTTTCACTAACTGTCTGAATGAATACAAAAGGTTCCTATTTATACACTTCACACTACTTGTACAACAAGTAACAAATCCTTAACAAACTAACAACCATATCACTTAATCTCTTGATAGATGGCATCTTCTTGGCCGTTGGATTGATCTTCCTTATCTATTGCTTTACACCTAGGACTAGTCTCACCAAAACTCATTTAACTTTAGAGTTTGATTTGATCGATCTGATGCATATGAGTGATAAACTTTATAGGTCCAACATGGTCAACCATCAATATCACCGATATTGTCTCAACTTAACTACCTATTGTTAAGTGTTGAGTTTTATCACAAAAAGTTTCAGTGATGTTAGAAGTGAAAACTCCATATAGTAATCATATATTATTTTGTCATATGACCATTATGAGATTATGTCCTCCAACAACTAGTTGGCATGATCAACGATGCAGAATTTTAACCTCATGCACTCACATGCTTATCACAAGTTGCCTAGAATACACTAATCAGTCAGCTAAATTGTGATAATTGTTTTAAGTGTCCTCACCATTCTGCATGGGCTACTGCCACCCTCCGCCACCATTATTTTAGCCATAGTAAACAAAGGATATGAAAATCAACTAGAACTCAAATATTTTATTTCATCATTTCTTTTTGCAGTTCTTATACACGAAGTGAGAACCTGATTTTTAATTTTTTATATGAACTCCTTTATGTGAAAGAGTTGACAAAAGAAAACAATGTTATGGGCTGCAATGTTTTGGACTCCTCACTGTACTATTCGAAGGTCCACTTGGATAAGAAATTGAGATTCCAGTTTGGGTACAAGAATTTCTATTTCGAGTTTGAAATCCCAAAATTTTAATATTCTGAAAACCTTGGATGTAAATTGGAATGTATTTAGAAATTTTGAAAATTCTGAATTTTTTATCTGACTTTCTCCAATAAAGTACCGAATACATTTTTATACAAAGAGTATACCTAAGTTCTAATAAAAAAAGGTACATGTCAAATATGCATAATCTAAAAATTCCAAAATATGAGCCATTAACGTATCTTTTAGTACCTTTTTTCTTTTAAAAAAAAATATTTTTGAACAAAAAAAAGATTATCATGTTTGACATGCACAAAAAACAGAGCAAGAATTTGTATAACTCAAGCGGTTAAAAATATTTATGCATGCATGCACTCGATTACTTAAGGTTCGATTTTCCTTTTTTCATCATCACTTGTATAAAAAAAGAAGGAGAATTATAAAGTTAGAAGGGTTATGAATAATTATTACACATAGGTTAGTCAGTCATGAAATCTTTTATTTAGAGGAAGAAAAAAAATGAAAATATGCAGATACGGGGCATCGATCGGCTTGCTCTACCATCTAAGCTACATCCCCCTCAGTAGTCTTTAGATTTTCCTCACAATAAAACAAATCAATACGAAAAATACGATTGAGCGTGTGTTAGTGCAACAAACATATATATTAAGAAATTACACGTCGTTGGGATCAGGAAGAAACGAATGAATCTGTAATTCTGTTACTCCAAAAGTAAAATGGGTGCTTTGGCGAAGCTTGTGGACGCCACACTGTTCGTCTTCTTCGTCGTGATCGCGGTGGCAGCACCGTTAATCGACGCGCAGATATGTCTGCCGGAGAGCATCTTCCCGGACGCATTGACTGATCTCAAGAACTGGTACGCGCGCAGCTATGGCGATTATCTGATGACCCAGAAGCCTTATTTCGTCGTTGGGATCATTTGGCTCGAGCTGCTCTTTCAATGGCCTCTCGCGCTTGCCAACTTGTACGGAATATTGGCCGCCAAGTCTTGGTTCCACACCACCTGCTTGATCTATGGCGTTTCGGTCCTCACTTCCATGGTAAAGTTTTCGTTTTATTGTTCTTTAATAACATCATAACTTGATAGCCAATTTGTTGTTTTTATTGATTCTAGTTAGAACTAGGGTTTTTTTTCTTGTAAAAAAAAAAAAAACACAATTTGGGTTTTTTTAGATTCCCTTATCTTGTTTTCCATTGGTAATGTTATAGTACTTTCGGTTTTATACAAGTGATATGAGGGGAGAATCGAGTACATGGTCTGCTCTTAACCCATTGCTCTACAAGTCCCTAACATTATAATTCATTTTTTAAATGATCATTTAGAAATGAAAAAAAAGTTCCAAATGAGTAACCTTTAGTTATAGTTAAGGATTTAAGACAGAATGATTGTGATATCAAATAAGGTTGGATGTACGAGTCATGTTGATTTTCTTTGGGAAGTTTAAAGTGGTCGATCAAATTTCATGGCAGGCCCACTAAAAAGAAGAAAGGAGAAAGTAATCAAGTGAAAGATGTTGAGGAAGTGGGTGCTTAAAAAAAAATTAGATAGCTAGATAATAGACTTCTGAAAACTATTGTGCTTATGTTATCTATTCTTAGCATCGGTTAAACCTATAACTCTAAACCAAAGTGGTATAAAATCCTGACATCGCACTCTGTTGATTCAACTAGTAGATTATCGAATTTGGTTGTGAAGTTGGGAATTCCTCATTAATCTGCAGCATACATGCATATTACCACATTTTATTTTGTAACCCTCGTTTTAGACATGCATTGAATTAGAAACGATACACACCATTGAAGGTGAAAGTAGTGTCTTAGGCTCACATGTTGAATTTTAGTCATTACAGTTAATTCGGTAAAAACTCACCTAATTATATCTAATGGTGATTGGTGATGAGAAATATAATTGGATGATGGGGAGGGTGTTTCTTCTTCCTGTTTCTGCACCACTTAATTACAATTTACAAAGTCTATGATCACATTGAATTCTATTTCATGTTGGATTGTGTATCTTTCCTTTTCTTCAACTTTTTTCTTAAGATGTCTTCCTTTTCTGAAAACTTCAGGTTACTATATTATCAGAACTGCTTCAGTCTGGCAAGGCTTCAGATGACCTCCTATATATGTACTTCCCTTTTCTAGGCTTAGGCATTTTGGCCACAGTACGAGGGCTGCTGCCGCCATCCAACACAACTACTTCGAGGATTGGCAAGAGACCTACATTGGGTAGGAAAAAGAAGGCTTGACGTACAACTGAACTTGCAGACACATTTTGCAATTTATCATTATTTTGATAGTTCATATATGTCAATTATGTGTCCATGTTCTCAATTTATCAATAAACTCTTGTTATGAATGATTGAAAGTTGTTGCTAATTGGATTTATCAATAAACTCTTGGTAACATATCAGAATTTGAAGAAAAGGAAAGATAAACATAAGTTACTACAGTATTTATTTTCCAAGGATGTCGATTAATGTATCTCTCATCTCATGCTAAGTTCCTAATCACATCCAGATTGAATTGATCCTCAGTATACCAATTGTCACGTAAGATTTTCTTTCGAAAAGGCCACAATCTGAAAATCAACAGAAGAATACTTTTATCTAAAAGAGTACGATATTCAATTATTCATTCATGTAAACATTGTAAAGAAACCTTACAAGAGGATAGAAGTGTGGGCCTCAAAAAAAACCTTGCAGGAATTTCACCCAATCGAAGGAAATTATATGTACCACACACTAAAATATGAAACATTATCATCTATCGTCCTAACAAAATATTGAAAATTGCGTCAGCAGGTTCTTCCAAGCAAACCAAATCATGAGACATAGACAGAGAAAACCGAACCAATATTCTATGAGCAACCCCATTGCCAATCTATGAGCCAACTCAATTATCAGCAGTAAACACAAGAGATCCACCATCAAGAACACCATCTGCAGTGCCATGTCCAGTGCTAGATAGCAAGAGATCCGTTGAATCTTTTCCATCAGATGAAGCGTCAACAATTTGATCACGATTATTGGCAGACCTAAGTTGCTCCGGCTGAATATGCTGTTTTGATGTTACGGTAGAGTCTGCATGAGCCGGAATCCACTTCAACCACTTGTCCCGTAGCCGTATCTTGTAACCCTGCACTTCCACACTGGTCGAGCCCAACAACAACGAATCAAGGATAAACGGTATGTCGGTGCACATATTCTTGAGTCTATTAAATTCAGCGATGGTGGATATCGAAACCCATCCTTGGTCATCCATAATCGAAATTAGGTAACGATCCTTCTTTAGATTTTTATCACTGAAATAATACTCTATTTGTCTAACGATGTTACTTCTCAAAACCAGTAAATCTTGTGGCGGTAATGGAGCCCATGGATTAACCGTAAGGCCTTGGTCAATCATGATCACGGAACTAGGAGGAACATAGTAAAACGGAGGAAACTGAACACACTGCAGTTGCGGATTGACCGGTGTAGGACATGATGTACGGTGATAAAACATAGGAGGAGGAATATAGTGTTGTTGGTGGTAGGGCAAGGGTGGAGGAAAAAGAGGTGAATGATTAGGGTTTTGTTTATCACGGCTGCTTGTTTTCCCTGGAAAGAATGCTTTCGCATCGGCAGAGAGCTTCGTGGCGGAGTGGGATTTCATAGGGTTGAGGGTCTTGACGTCGCGTATCGGCATCACCAGTTCTGCTGTGGGATTTGACAGGAAGTTTCAACTTCTAATTCGCGGACATAAACAAGGTTGAGAAGCGGGTGGTTTTATAATCCCTCTCTTTTTCCTTATTGTATTATGAAAATCCAAAAGGGAGTTCTTATTAAATAAGGATTCCTAATTGCTTTATATTTCTTTTAGTTTTATTCTTTTTTTCATTTTAAATTTTGAGTTCGTTTTAATTTGCTCGCTCCCAAACTCAAGATAATCGTTACTTTCGGTCCAGATTTACGTCATATGTTAAAAAATGTAACTATAGTTAGTCTATACTATTTAATTATTTATTATGTAAAAGAAAAACAATTAAACCTTACCACCATTTATTCTCTCTAATCCTCATCAAACAATTGATTGGCATTAATACTCCCTTTCCCGTCCTACCAATTCGGCTACGACATATCAAAATGAAAAGAAAAAACTGTAGTGCAGGAAAATCGAAAGAAGAATTAACCAAAGAAATGTTAGTTTGGTTGATATACAGTCTTTCTTGGAGGCAACTTGACTCAATTTATTAAGGTGCAGTGGCATGGTGTATGATAATTAATTAAAGGCTTTTCTTTCAGGAGTTGTTGCTATTTCTACGCCGGAAGAAGTGGGAGGTGAAAGGGGGTAATAGTGTCGATCAACTATTTATGATGAGATATTATAGAGAGAACAGATGGTATTTTTTTTCCTTCATTAATTTAATTTTTTCTTTTCCGTAAAAAAGATAAGAATATAGACTAATCATGGTTAGTTTTTTATACACGTGGCACAAATATGGAAGAAAGTAATTGTTATCTTGATTTAGGGGGGTAACCTAAGAGTGAGGGTGGTAAACCTAAGAGTTAGGGGGTGAGAAAAAACGAACCCTTTATTTTTTTCTCGTAATTTGTAGTTTAAAAAATTTCCCCAGCTAATTTGGGATGTAATTTATTCCTAGGTATAAAAAGAAATCCTATTCCTGCCACTCAGTACTTCTGGTGGTATTTCTCTTCACTTGGAAGTAAGATGTCTTATGTTCGAATCTCGTGGATGGCGAATTCGATACCAAATTAGGCTGTCCATTGTGTGATTTAGCCGAACTCCCTCTCTGCTTAGTGTAAAATATCGACTCGAAAAAGGAAAAAAAAATCATATTCCTGCATAACTTTGGGTGCTTTCTGGAATGTAATTTATTCCTAGGTATAAAAAGAAATTCTATTCCTGCATAACTTTGGGTGCTTTCTTTTGAAATAGCCAAGAAAACAAACTTTTTATTTACAGTAACTTTTAATTTTTCATTAAAATAAGGAAATTTGTTGTGGGTGTTTGCTTTTCTGAGTTCGAAATCACCCTCCCTTAGTATAATTGTATCGAAAGACAAAATCAATCCGTCAATCTATTACTTTTCTTGCAAGCCAAGTTATAACTGAAAATCTACATCCAAGTTGGGGATGCAAAGAATAGGAATATGGTCCTGTTGCCTAGTTGGTAAGGATAAAAACAATAAAACGACTTGGCGTCTGAATATGTTCCAAACATATTAGGAAACGACACGTCGTTCAGATCAGGAAATTTGACCGCACAAACAAAACCAAAGTTTCACGGAGCAAACCAGAGAGATCCATTGAAGGAAAGCAAAGATATCCACCCCGAAAATTCCAAATGGGTGCTCTGTTGAAACTGGTAGACGCCACGCTCTTCGTATTCTTCGTCGTGATTGCGGTGGCTGCGCCGTTTATCGACGGGCAGACATGTCTGCCGCAGAGTTTCTTCCCGGAGGTGCTGGTGGAGCTCAAGAGCTGGTACGCGCGCACCTATGGAGATTATCTGGTGAGCCAGAAGCCTCATTTCTTTGTTGGGATCGTTTGGGTTGAGCTGCTCTTCCAATGGCCTCTGGCGGTTGCCAACTTGTACGGAATTCTGGCCGCCAAGTCTTGGTTGAACACCACCTGTTTGATCTATGGCGCTTCGGTATTTACCTCCATGGTAACGTTTTCTTCTTTCTTTTCTTTTAATAACATTATAAATTATAGCAAATTGGTGATTTGTTTGGTTTTAGATCTTGGGTTTTGCTGGTTCTCTTATTTTTTTTTTATAGTTTTTAATTGGTTAATTATATATTTTCTTGTTAATTATCTTCCAAGTTTGTAACTTTTATAGGATTTAACATGGATTAATTGTAGTATCCAATCCGAGGGTGGTTTAAGAAGTCAAAGATGTTAAAATGTACAAGATAGAAAATGAAGCGAAACTTGTTTGAATGATGTTATATAACTTAAAAAGGTCGTACCCAGCTCCCGCTTTACGCAGGGTCTGGGAGAGGTGAATGTCGGCTAGCCTTACCCCCATTTATGGAGAGGCTGCTCCCAAGTCTCGAAAACTATTAGCCAGATAAGAGAGTTCCGAAAACTATTAGCATCGATCAAATTCTAACATATTGGAACAATAACTGTTTGCTCTGCTGATGGATTTGGCTTCCTCATTTTAAGCATGAATTGGATTGGTAACGAAACACCATTGTAGGCGAAGCAATGTCTTAAGGTCACATGGTTAGTGTTAAACTGTTAATCATTACCCGTAAGCACTCGCATAATTATTACGTAATGGTGGTGAGAATTCTAATTGGGTTATTGGAGGTGGAGTTTTTTCTGGATTCGGCAGCACATACATGGTCTGTCATGTTGAACTATTCCATATTGGATTGTCAACCACCCTTCTTCAACTTTTTTCTTTCTTAACAGATTTTGGTTTTGTCAAAATTTCAGGTTACAATACTATCAGAGCTTGTTCAGTCCGGCAAGGCTTCTGATAAGCTGTTATATGTGTACTCCCCTTTTTTGGGATTAGGTGTTTTGGCCATGTTGCGGGGGCTGCTGCCGCAATCCAGCACGACTACTTCAAGGATTGGCAAGAGACCTACATTGGGTAGGAAAAAGAAGGCCTGAAAGACAACTGCCTGACTTAGATTTTTTGAGTTATCGTTATTGTGAGAGTTTCATGTTTGTTCCCTTTCAGTTGCTGGTTATGCAACAAATTGGAAGATTTTAGCAATGTAACAAATGAATCCTTCTTATGCAAGATTGGAAGATTTTAGCAATTGGATTCACTATTAGTTGGTTCGTTTAATTGCATATCTTCTTTTAACGTTGTAGCTATTCTCCAGTTTTGTATACATTGTATTTCAATATTTCGCTGAATTTCTCCCTTCATCTCCTGTTAATTACTTCGAAAAAAAGATGGAAGTTCCTCACAAATTGCTGTGTTTTAGCTTTTTCTTTGGGTTTTCAAAAGAGAGAATATAGTCTATGACCAATCTAACTGTTAAATGGTGAATGCATTAAGTAAATGCATGTACCGTAGCCAAGTCCTTATTGTTGATTCAGTTTCATAATATCCTTGTAAAGCTTGGCTCGATTGACATCTTTTGCTCCGCTCAAGTGGGTTGTTTTTCTGTAGCACATGTACAGTGCCATTAAAAAATTAGTTGATTGTTGTTGTAACTTGTACCCTATCTATATACATATCATATAAATCTTATCTCTGATTTCTTACGAATAAGATAAAGTTGACATTTATTGCTTCTCATCACTTTGCTTATTTCCTTCTAAACTACACCAACCAAACGTTGAAGAGTTCACCAAAACAAAGTTGAAGAGTTTCAAAGAAAAGCCATCTACCCTCAAAAACCAAAATGGGTGCTTTGTTGAAGCTTGTAGATGCCACACTCATCGTCTTCTTCATCGTGATTGCGGTGGCAGCGCCCTTGCTCGACTCGCAGATAATTCTGCCTCGGTGCCTCTTCCCAGACTGGCTGGTTGAACTCCAGAGCTGGTTATACGTGCGCATCTTAGGCCATTATCTTGTGACCGAGAAACATCATTTCTTTGTTGGCCTCGTTTGGCTGCAGCTACTCCTTCAGTGGCCTCTTGCGCTGGCCAACTTGTATGGAATTTTGGCCGCCAAGTCTTGGTTCAACACCACCTGCTTGATCTATGGAGTTTCTTTCTTCGGCTCCATCGTAAAGTTTTCTTCCTTCTGTCTTTAATCAAGTTATAATTTATAGCCAATTTGATTGTTTTGTTTGATTTTACAACTTGTGTTTGCTAGATCTCTTTTCTTTTTCACGTTTTCATTTGGCTTGCTTAGATCTTGCTATTAGACTATACAATTACAAAGTTCGTGACAGAAATCAATCCGCTTACAGAATTCTTTAAGTATGATATTTGAACATATGTTTGTTATCTTTCGATCAAATTCTACCAAGCTGGAATATAACGTGTTACTGTGATGATGCATTTAGCATCCTGATCTATGCATGCATTCGATGTGAAACGAAACACCACTGCAGTCTCCAGATAAGCAATGTGAATCATAATTGGGTTATCTGAGATTGAGAGGTGGAGTTCTTCTGGTTTTGCACTAATGAAAGTCCGTAATATTGAACTTGTATTTCATATCGGATTGTCAAGTGTCAATGTCAACCCCTTTCTTCAACCTCACTTTCTTATGACAGATTCTGGTTTTGTGAAAATTTCAGATTACTGAATTATCGGAGCTGGTTCAGTCCGGCAAGGCTTCTGATATGCTGATATATTTTTACTTCCCTTTTCTGGGGTTAGCTGTTTTGGCCATACTGCGGGGGCTTCTGCCACCATCCTGCAAGACCACTTCAAGCATCGGCAAGAGACCTACGTTGGGTAGGAAAAAGAAGGCTTGAGATACAAAACTGATCCAGATTTTGTAGTCGTTGTGAGAGTGATCAATATCGTTGAAACTCTTATGATGAATGATCGGAAGATTTTGGCAATTGATGTCATTTACAGCATATGAAACCACAGAGTTACATGGAAATCTTTCGTTCATGTTATGAACTTAGGATTGTGATTATCTTAATCACAAATTAAGAGTCAAGTTAGTTGTAATTGAGGGTTTTACTTGTTATTTGTTAGAAGTGTCAGCTGGCGGTAGTCACTCTTTGTGTATAAGAGCACTTGCTCTTTGGTTTGTAATGAGATCAGAATTTGTTTTCAGGAGCTCTGCTCTCTCTCTCTCTCTTCCTTCCCCCTTCCTCTCTAGCCTCTGTGTTACTTTCAGGTTGATTAAGGGCTTAGAGATTTGGATCTTATCAGTTCAAGATGATTTGGTTTCGGCTTGGTCATAGTTGCTGGTATTCAGTTGCAGGAATTCCTTTATGCTCACCTTTTCAGAGATTGTATTTGACTACTCTGCTCAATTTCTCCTTTCATTTCTTGCCTAAACAAAAGATGGAAATTCACTATATGTTCAATTTCTCCTTTCATTTCTTTACCTAAATTGACCTACTATTTGTTGGAATGATGTCATAATCTCACATCCGGCACAACTAAAAATAAACTGGTCATCCATGCCGGCGCCCAAGCGAAGACGCCAAAAACGTCAATTCCATCATTTTGAGATGTTTGTTCAAAGGTGGAACAATTAAACGTTTCCCAAAGAAAGAAAGCGGAACAACTAATGAAGGCATCACGATGCTTCACTTCTCCCCTCCGGGTCTGCCGAAATCCCTTACCACCATCTGTGTCTCTCTCCTTTCACCTTCCTTCCTCGTTCTCAAAATACTGCAACAAATTTAAGGAAAACGATCATCTGACCCCTATAATACATCAAATATGTGACATGTAATTAATTTGTAATATGTGACATGTATAATTAGTTTACCTAGAAAGTAACTAATTGAGTTATGCAGTTCATGCACTGTCGCATGAGAATGCAGCTTTTATCTTCTCAACAGTGCAATCAATAGGATCGTTAGCCGCTGTGACTGACGACCCAAGAGACAGCTTAGCAGTTGGGTCTGAATCAATCAAGAGCTGAAATGCAACAGTGAGAAGCGAACTACCACCAGAGGAAGAGTCTCCAATGCCGGCTCCGTCGGGGAGTATCGCAAACCCAGAAGGAAGAAGGGGAACATGGTCAGGGTCACTCCCATTCAGCACGGCTTTCGTGTGAACAATGTCAACTGGTGCATAAATTACAAAGGAAGCTGTTGGGTCAGTGCAGCTCTCTTGCAGTATCAGCATGTTGCTCTTGCTTGAATAGGCACTCTACAAATTAATTTTATGTTACTTTGTAATTAGTGATGTGAAGAGAGATACATGTAGTTGATTAGAGAAAAAAACATAACACAAAAGATAAATCTACATTTACTAGTAGTAGAGACGCAATTTCCAGTGTTGCGACCATAAGCAATGTGTCCAATCTCTTTAAAAATTCCCGCATAAGAAAGAATATCCCACTGCAAGCACAAGTAGTGATCATCACAATTGCAACTGGAACAATTTAAGGAGAATAACTGTGTTTCCAGTTTAGCAGATGCTAATCAGCTTTCTATATCTAGCTTCTGATTATTTGTAAAATACATAACCTTCTATCTTGGTGATCTTTTTTTTATGTGGTTGACACAAGAAACCTAGATTTTCTCTGGTATTTGTTTCTGTATTAGGTAGGATGTGAAAGTATGTACTTTTCCTTTTCCATCCAAGTTACTTGATGTGGAAATTGTTTTTATGCATGTTTCTGTTGTACGTTTTAGTAATGATTCATATACTTGTTTGTTACATTTTTCTAAGATACACGCATAAAAATACTTATTTATAAATAGAAATATAAATCTCACGCTTCTGCAAAATATATGCGCATTAATTTGGTTCATGTATTAAATTTGGTAATTTTATTCTAAGAATCAGATGACTATTAATTCAGCTTTAAGATTAGTTCAAGTGTATGTACCTCGCTGCGAGACTTCTCATTGCGGAGAAACCCAAAGACTCTTTTGGGAGGTACTGGAAGACAGAAAGATGCCGCGGCTCTGAGCACAATACCTGCAGGCCTTCCGAGATCATCCACACATTTTCGGGTCATCACCCGGACGTCATCAACCCCTATTCCGGACATTGTGGTCCATGTGTGTGTGGTCGATGCACTCAATCCAGCACAGAAGGTAATCATCATTCTTTCAGCCCATTTCAGGACGCTTTTTCTCCTTTCTTGATTTGTGATCACTAATTAACCAGGAATTTAACAACTATAACCAATAACGGTTAATTAATTTTCATCGAAAAGAATTAGGCTTAATTAACGAACGGACATGCATGAACAGTATATGACCAATCTTTTAATGGACTGTGCTGTTAGTCAATAGTATGAAGCAACATAATAGCCACATGTAAAATTTCGAGCCATATAAATATTAAAGAAACGAATAATGAAATATCAAGCCAAATTATTATTACCTCCAACATCACCAGTAGGGATGTTAGAAGCCATTGCACTAGCAAGACGTTCGCACTGACGGTCCAAGGTAGCAACCCATCGTTTTGCGCCAAATGCATGGCCGGAGCTAACCAGCTGCTTGTAGAGGTGGTGAATACCTCTTTCATCCACTTCATCAGCATGCTCAACCCATGTAACCTATGGTAGCAAAATTTGTCATTACATGAAATTAATGTCTCCTGTAAAAATTGGGCCCTAAAATATCCCGTTAAAGTAAAACATGTATGATATGTATATATAGTGTGTTGTATACCTTTGAATTCCCATTTGGCATTTCTTGAATTAGGCATCCTGAGGGCCTTCTTTGACAAGATTTGAGTGCAGGATTAGGGCGAAAGTTGTCCAAGGAAACACAACCACAGCCCAGGTGCCATCGGCATGCCGTTTGCAGTACCTCACATAATAACTCTCACGAGTTGGAACAAGTGGTGAAGGAACTTGGAATTCTGCCGTCATCTACCAAACCACAAACAGTATTTTAATACAAAAATACGTATCACAAAAAAACTAAACAATTAACGACAGAATAAGAAGAGCTGAAGTTGAACTTTGAGGGGAAAATATATATACCACTTGCAACGCTCCATTGTAATTTCCAGCCACGCCAGTTAATAGGACTTCAAGGGTCAGAGCTCTTGAGACAATCCCAGAAAGTACGGTCGACCACTGATTCTACACGTTACAAAATCCACACAAATAATAATGTGGGTTCATGCGATTCTTTCCTTCAAAGGTGTTATTAATACAACGATATAAAGACACTAATGAAGACGTACGTAAATGTCTAATAGAGTTGGCAGGCTAACCACATCCATGAGAATCTCAACAAGTTTCATGTGGTTCATAATAACAACTGCACTCTCACGCGAAGCTTCTGTTTTGAAGCCGTTTTGTTTTGGCCTGACTTCACGAGGGAACGTTCTGATGTACTCACCTTCATTGAGTACGGTGGTGCTGCCATCAAGGCTAGTCATCCACAAGGGTTCAACCATTTGGGCCATTCTGATAAGTTCATCCATAGCTGCAACGGCAAGCTCAATTATCATTGGCTTGTCTGCTTCACTTGATGCACTGATTGACCTGAGAAGGTCTCCGGCACCATACATCTCACCGGCCATGCTTGACTGAAACCCAAAGCTCCCACCCCAAGATCAAGTGGACTGCGGGATGGAAAAGGAGAAGAATTAGCTTCCCAATGGTTTGCCTACATACTTCGCAGCTATCGCTGATATACGATCAATCTGAACAATAAAGGAATAAGTTATCAATTTGGCGACTTGTCACGTGCCACGAATCTAGAACATATATGTAACATTCGACCAATAAAACGTTATCTGAATTTGTTATACCAAAATAAGTAAAATATCCACCAAATAATAAATGTGTTTGAGATTATCTTGATCTTTAAATTTTCTCTACCGTTTCTCATAATCGAATATTTTGTCTCAAATGGTGTTCGTCGAATGACATCTCTCAAATGCCTTTAATGGAAATCATGCATTATAGTCTCGCATTAAGTGGTTAATATTTTTTTCATTTATTGTCATCTCTCAATTGCTTTTAATGGAAATCATGCATTAAAGTCTCGCATTAAGTGGTTAATATTTTTTCATTTATTGTCAATTAATTTGAGATAGATGCTCATTCTAAGTAATGTGACAAGCTTAAAATCTGAGTTTCATAAAATTCTCCATAATTCCCTTATTTTTGATAATTTATTTTGTTCTTCAAAGTCATTATCTAAGCCTATGAGACGAAATGAAGAACGCAAGTCATGATTCAAGGGCTTTCTAGTCTTTTCATGTCTAGGGTTTTGATAAAGAATGGGCCTTACAGCAGGTCCAATTCTATTTCTATACGAATAAGAATTAATTTTCTATTACTTCCCATCCTTGGTGTATATAATATTTTTTTTTAAATACTACTTTCCTAATTTTCTAAAAAAATATTACTTCATATTTCTATTAAGTTAAAGACTTTGTAAGTTACATCTTTGTCAGTCCTTAGATGACACGCTCCAATCCCGATATCCCCAAATATCACAATAGACACGTGCTGGCCGACATCTGAGGGTGACAAAACTATTTTATACATGCATACAAAAGAAAATATGTGATCAGAAAGAAATATATGAATGCAGAACCGTGTTCAGAGCATACAACCACTCAAGAATAATGTGAAAGAATTATTATAAGAAGGTATGAATAAAGGAATGGGTCCTAGCCTGAGAAGACTCGAAGATCCGTACGCAAAATTGCCCTGACACCAGGACTGTATGTCTCAATTCTAATTCCTAAGGGAGACGCAAAAACAGAAAAGGTTAGTGGACCAAACTTTATAATAATAATACTAATAATAATAAGAAAACCGTTTTCTTTCTAAACATACTAACCCCCTATTTTGAAAACACATATATATAATACTACATTGTAGTTTTCCAAAATCTCTACATGCTATGAAAATGTTCATAAAATCAGTACGTATGAAACCGTGCTAAAAAATGAATATCGATGCCCGAAGACAAATCCGTAAATCCCATCAATGATATACTCTCTAGGGGTATCATAGTCGCCCGAAGGCAGTACATGTCCATCACCTGAAGGTGAAGCTGTACGACACTGGGTTACGCCAATGAAGAAACATGGTAGACCCTATCACTCGAAGGAGACGTTGTACGACTCTGGATTACGCTAGAGAAGAAACATAAACATCATACACTGACATTAGCCGTGGCTAGAGAAGCTGTCTGAGAGCTGCTCGAGAAATTATAAATATTTCGTAAAAGCAATTTAAATAAATCGTAAATAATGCATAAAAACCATGCAAGTTAAGAAGGGGTCAACTCACAAGTATTCTATTGCCCGATAACTACTCGAACTAGCGAGGATGGTGCCATTTCCCACCGATGCACCTTGTTGATGCACAAAACCAGAGGTCTTGGAACAACGTAAACCCGACCGTGAATCTGCAAGTAATGTAAATAACACAAGATATATTGTGGTTCACCCCAAGGTTTGGGCTACGTCCACACTGACTGTATATTTATCTGAGGGAGAGAGAGCTCTGAGAGTGAGAGCGTTGAGAGGGGGTAAGGAGCCTTAGGAATTGGCCTCAGAAATAGCCTCCCCTAATTGTGAGGGTGAGGGGTCCTTTTATAGAATAAGGACTTCTTACTTATTACATATTTGCCCATTCCTTTATCACATAATTACATTTACGTCCCCCGAGTATTTATATGAGGTCTAAATACGGAGGCTCTAAATATGGTATAAACAGTAGTCCCCCAAGTCTTCAGTCAAGTGAGTCTTTTGGCTAGAAACTTGAAATTCAGTCCATGTGTGGGCCGAAGTAACTAAATGCTGTCTTGAACTGATGCTCGATGTGAGGCAGTGCTTAATCTTAAATGACGCTCAACTACAAGTAGCACACGCTGCGAAACTGCTCGGCTTCATGGCTCATGTTGCCTTGGTTGGATCGGCCTACGGCATTTGAAAGTGAGGGAATCCCTTTTATAAAATAAGGGCTCGCTCCTTAATACATGAATGATGGGCTAGAGTTGATGCTCTCTAATGATGGTGAGAGAGTCCATTTTATAGAATAAGGGTTCGTTCCTCAATACATAAGTGATGGGTTAGGAGTGATGCTCACGGCGAGACGGTTGCCCAGCAGGCGGCGATGCTCTCTAATGATGGTGAGGGAGTCCCTTTTATAGAATAAGGGTTCGCTCATCAATACATAAGTGATGGGTTAGGAGTAATGCTCGCGGCGAGGCGGTTGCTCAACTGGCAGCTTTGCTCTCTAATGGCTGTAAGGGAGTCCCTTTTATAAAATAAGGGATCGCTCTTCAGTACATGAACAATGGGTGCTCTCTAATGAAAGTGAGGAAGTCTCTTTTATAGAATAAGGGCTCGCTTCTCAATACATAAGTGATGGGTTAAGTCCCCCAAGTATTTTTCATGAGGCCCAGTTGAGGCCCAATATATGGTACATAATGTAGTCCCCCAAGTCTTCGGTCAATAGAGTCTGTTGGTTGGAGACTTCAAATTGAATCCATGTATGGGCCGAAGCGGCGGTTGTTCGGAGGCGGTATTTGTATACCCTGCACTGAAGCTTTGTGGGTGAAGCTTTGCAAGTGAAGCTTTGAAGCTAGAGCTCTGTAAATGAAGCTTTTGCTAGAGCTATGTAAATGAAGCTTTTGAAGCTAGAGTTCTGTAAATAAAGCTTTTGAAGCTGATTGACATGAGTGATGCTCATGAATGTTTATGTTGATTAACATGAGTGATGCTCATGGATGTTGTCATGAGTGATGCTCATGAATGTTAACATGAGTAATGCTCATGAATGTTGACATGAATGATGGTCATGAATGTTTATGTATGATTGTCATGAGTGATGCTCATGAATGTTTATGTATGAATGACATGAGTAATGCTCATGTATAATTTGGAGTACTAGGCGTACTTTTGATCACCTGGTTGGTGGCATGAAGGAGAGTACGGGTTGTACATTTCATCACCGGGTTGGTGGCATGAATGGCTAGTTGCCAAATGATATTAGAGTACGAGTTGTACATTTGATCACCTGGTTGGCGATGATAGCGGCGGGTTGCCGAATAATTGTGGAGTACTGGGCGTACTTTTGATCACCTGGTTGGTGGTAATAGCGGCGGGTTGCCGAATAATTGTGGAGTACTGGGCGTACTTTTGATGACCTAGTTGGTGCTATTTCGGGCTTATGGGCTTTCGCCCTCCACAACATGCCAGCCCATTTGTTTTGGGCTTTGCCATTTTTTGTTTGTTTGTTTTTTTTGTTTTTTGTTTTTTTTTACCCTCTGATGGGGTTTATACAGATGTTTCCGAAAGATAAAAATAAATTACATTATTCTGGTGGGATGTTTATTCTTTGCTTTTGCAGTGTTTTTCTGATGCCCTCTCTTTGTATCTTCACCTGGCAGACAGAAGGAATCATAATAATAGGAAAATCTTTTGCTTTTCTCTTTTGCTTTCTCTTTTCTGCTTTGTTCCCCGCTGCTTTTCTACTTTGCTTAATCTCTTTTGTATTTCCTGCATGTTCTCCTGTAAAATGTGACAGCTGCCTAACAGCTTTGACACAACCCACTTGTTTTTCTCTGACTTTCTCAAAGAATGGGACCCTGCATATGATGAAAGTGTGGCATCTGCAGATCCAGGCATCATTGTCGTGGGCATCCCTGCTGCTTCTGGATATCACAAACCCATGTATAAACAAATTCCTTAACCTCAGGCTGAGGAGGAAAAGGATAAAAAGGCAAGGATTGAATTGGATCTTTCGGCCTCATGAGATTTCGCTAAAGCGTAACAGCCCCGCGGTGAGCTTTTTGAGCCGAGGCCTGGACGACGCCGCCTGGTTTGTTTTTTTGTTGTCAATTTTCCAGTGAAGAAAATGGACTCTGCGGAGGTTCGTAATTCCGGCGCCAGTAATTCAAAGCTTTTCAACCAAAACAATGGGCATCGCTTGACTGGTTCATTCCTTCCCAAACTTCATTCGTGCAGCAGGAATGGCAAGTGCTCCAGGAATCCATCATCCAGATGCATTGTCAGAGCCAGCTCTTCCAAAACTTGAAACAAACAAAGGCGCCTTCAAACCCAACGTTACTGCTGCAGCCGTAGCTACAGCTCGCCATTCGGAGTAGGAACGGGATGAGGTCTTGGGAGTAGAGGGGAAGGACCTCGTAGCTTTGGAAGCAGATCTGCAAATCTGATAAGCAGGGACGCGGAGGCGGAGTTGACGATCGAGAGCGAGGTGAAGTGTGGATGAATGATCTCAGGGATAGAAATGAACTTGATCTGATCGGCCTGCTTGAGCATGGCTTTCTTAATCTCGTCAGCCTTCTTGGACGCCTCGACGACAAACTTGCGGGATCGTTGGATGGTTTCGAAAGCCTTCTTGGACGCCTCGACGGCGTTGATTCGTGGGTTCCTCGTCGGAGATGATATATTTCTGAGTGGGTACAACACGATGAAAGGCGTGATGATGAGAACGATGTAGAGCGCCAGGCCGGTGCCGGTGCAGACAAGAAGTTAGCCACCCGCTGGACCGAAACGGCGACGGTACCTACAACGATAGTGGCTAGTAATTGGATGGAAATGATCGCGTAGATTTTACGGATTAAGGACCACCTAAACTCGAGGCTTTTGAGCATCACAGGGTAGAGCAGCCTCGTTCCAGCCTCCGAGTCACTCTTCTTAAACGCCTGATTCCCCAACTTTGGAAGTGACACGTGGCGATTTGGAGGTTTTGGATATGTCTCGAGTGTGTCTTTGTGGTGAAGGAAAGTGTCTGTTTGGTGACGGGTGCTGTGGAGGTTCTTGGGTTTCTGTAGATTCATGGCAGAGGTGAAAAAATGAAAGAGAACCGACACAACTTTTCGTATCGATTCCCACAGACGGCGCCAAATGTTGATGCACAAAACCGAAGGTCTTGGAACAACGTAAACCTGACCGTGAATTTACAAGTAATGTAAATAACACAAGATATATCATGGTTCACCCCAAGGTTTGGGCTACGTCCACACTGACTGTATATTTATCTGAGGGAGAGAGAGCTCTGAGAGTGAGAGCGTTGAGAGGGGGTGAGGAGCCTTAGGAATTGGCCTAAAAAATAGCCTCCCCTAATTGTGAGGGTGAGGGGTCCTTTTATAGAATAAGGATTTCTCACTTATTACATATTTACCCCTTCCTTTATCACATAATTACATTTAAGTCCCCCGAGTATTTATATGAGATCTAAATACGGAGGCCCTAAATATGGTATAAACACACCTAAACACAAATAGGGACCATGTAGTAAAACTCTACTTAAACGATCAAATTTGGGAAAATAGATAGCGGATTCGGATTCAGCATTTCGAAAAACCTAAGGAGGGACCTCAAGTTCCCTCCAGCGCCGCTGCACGAGCTGCCACGGGGCGGCGACCCAGAAGGCCATGGTTGTCGGAAACCCAATTTTCCGACCAACCCAAAAAATTACCAAATTTTATAGGAATGTATAGCTCATCAAGGGGAATAACTTTCATACGTAGGCCGAAATCTAATTTGACCGAGAAACACTTGAAAACCACCTCAATTTATCGAAAAACCATAAAATGGGTGTTCTTCGATTCATCGAATTTGCAGTTCCACCGCCTCCAAATGTGTTTGGGCTTTGATCCATGCCTCAAGGGGAGTTGAACAAGGGTGGTGCTCGACGATGGTGCTTGCAGAAATGGCGAATCGTCGCCATGCACCCATAAACCCTACGGGTTTTGTTATTCATGAATATGGGGTTAAACCAAGTGGGATTTAGGTGGAAATGGAAGAGGAGTTGATGTAGAGTTGTTTCCAGGTAGGGGGTGGCTACGAATCGCTGAAAATACTGATGAAATCTTGTTGGAAAATGGCGCTAGGAACCAATTTAGGGAACCAGGTCGCGATCGGCAAACAGGTCGAAAAGGGGTCCGATATGTTGGGCTCTATTTTCTCTCATTTCCCTTCTTTCTTTCTTTTCTAATTGGGCAGCATCCCACATTTCTTTCTCCTGATTGGTCATCTCTCCCTCATTTCCCCTCCTTTCTTTTCTCTTCTTTCCATCATAACCACACATGTGGCTTCCAGATTGTTGCTCTAGCAAATCTAGAGCCTTCTAGATTATGGTCAAATGACCATTTCGCCCCTATTTTTGCTCTTTATAACTCTTTCAATATAACTTCAAATTACATTTCGTTTGTTCTCACGCGTTCGTAACGACGAGTACTAGAGAATATGCCAAGGAAATGAATCTTACGTGACATGACAATGTGGTTAACAAAAGTCAACGTTTTTCGCTTCAAAGGGCATTTTCATAAATTGATGCTTTAAAATTATAAAAACCATAATATTTGGGGACGGGTCGTTACATTATAGCACATTTGGATGAATAAAGATTTAACATAACTTTTCAAGAAGCTTCGTTTCTCCAGGTTCGTGTAATGCAATCTAACCCTAAGTGTGATGTCTAGAAAACTATTGGTGTGATGTCAATTAAACATGCCAGTTCATTGTGGTTTCCTTCATTCGTTTTAGATATTTCCGTTGTTTTTCTTTCTACAAATCATACGGTCATATATCAAGACTTAGGCCATCTCCAACCAAATGGTCCAGAGGGCCAGATGGTCGAAAATAGCCCTAAAACCGTCTCCAACCGAGGGCTAGGCCAGAGAGCTCGGGAATCTGGGAGGGCCCCATGGAATTTCAAAGGGCCAAAGGGCTAGCAATTTTTTTTATAGTTTTTCTATTGTTGTCGGTTATAACCGACAGCATTAAAGAATGATTTTTTAATACTGTCGGTTACAACCAACAGTAATAGGTATTCATAGGCATGAGTATAACGGCTAGCAACATTCAGCAGATGAATAGTGTACAAGTCATCAGCATAATGCAAGCAAAATTTTTAATACTCTCAACACATCTTCCAGACTGATCGCTTGCATTCTGCAGATGACTTGTACACTATTCACCAGAAGCCGGACGAGTCACTACGAGAGTATGCTGGTCGTTTCAGCCATGAGTATTCTCGCTGCACTAAGGCAGATGACAAGATCGCCCTCAAGGCCTTCACGGCAGGCCTACGTGATTGTTTCTTCAAGTACATGATCAATGCCAACACTTGGAAGACTTACTCTGAGATGATGGCATAGGCTTACAACCATGCCTCCGCTGAGGTAAGGACATATCAAGGGAAACCCCCCACAACCACCATTTATCAGCAAGTAGGGAGTGGAAGCCAGATCCAACCAAATGAGAAGACCTCGACCTTCCAAACGGCGGCGGTGCCTCTCCCTGCCTTACTTAATACTTTGTCAAGTCAACAGACATATCAATCTCAGGGCAAAAGGAAAGATTTCCATCCTCCACAGCCAGGCAGACCTGCAAATAAAAAAAAATGCTCAACTTTTCTTCACATCCGAGAGGGCACTCTCAGCAGAGTATCTCGAAATACTCAACTTCTTTTCCCCCCAATAATATCTCTGCAAACAAGCCACACCAGAGCAAGAGTATCGCATATCATCAGGGTTAAAAGCAAGAGTATCCCATATCACATGTTTTTTCCCTGTTTTTTCCTTTGGCTTTGTTCTTACCTGCAAGACAAGGAGAAAGAAAGCAATCAGTCAGCACTTGGAATCAAGCTTCCAGTCAGGAACTGACTGCCTAGAACCCCTTACCTGATTACTTACCTGACATTGCTCTCGAGTACTTATCTTCAACATCTTATGCTTCCAGAGAAGATAACACATCTGTCTGAGGAACAGATAGGGCAAGTGAGAATGATACAAGGAAGCATGTGGAGACAAGCGTAACAGAACACGTGCCGATACATCTACTACTTTGTCAACAACAAAAGTATCCTATATCACCAGGGTCGAATGTACTCTAGATTTGATGGACTTGTTTTAACCTTCAAATTCTTAAGTCGGCCTTATATTCTGGAGGAAACCAGAAAACCCTCCAGCCCAGTTAAAAAATAAGCCCGTGGAAAGTTACTTCTTCAAAAATAAAAGTATCTCATATCATCTCTTCTCCATTTGCTTATCCTTATCCTTGTTGCTGTTTATGACACAAGGAGAAGGAGAACAATCAACCAGAAGCCGAAGTCGAACCTCCGATCCAGGTTGCTTGCTTGGAAGTCTTATTGCTTACCTTGTCTGTTACCTCATTCGGCAAATCTCCTAGCTCGGCGACTTGGGGGACTCCTACTACATGGGTTGTATCGAGCTTGACCAAGCCTGAAACTACAAGTAAGCTTCAAGTCAAATTGATACATTAACTTGTGCATCTCCACCGGTTAAAGATACCACCCTTAGATGGAGGAAAAGTACTTCCAGAGAAGATGCCACATCTACCTATGAGACAGATAAGGCAAGTGAAGACGATACCACATTTCGGTACTTAGAAGTTTCGTGATTACTCAACAGCTTGGATCTTGCAAGTCCCCAACCGATAAGCTTCCCTTACTACAGAACTTAGGGGAGCACTGTTTGTACCATACTTGATCAATCCCGAAACTACTGAGCACCGGTCAACGTTATACCGTCAAGGACCTAGAAGAGTTTCCCTCCAACCAGGAGGCCAATCATAGCGCGACACATGTCGACATCAGAAGTCAATCATAACGCAACACATGTCAACATCAGAAGCCAATCATAACATGACACGTGTCAATGTCAGAATGAAACTAGAAACTCTCTTCTATAAATAGAGATCATTATCTCACAATATTTCCTAATGTCATTTGTACTAAATCATTCACTAGTACTCACAAAAGGAGAGCTTGAACCTATGTACATGTGTAAACCCTTCATAATTAATGAGAACTCCTCTACTCCGTGGACGTAGCCAATATGGGTGAACCACGTACATTTTGTGTTTGCTTCCCTGTCTCTATCCATTTACATACTTATCCACACTAGTGACCAGAGCAATCTAGCGAAGGTCACAAACTTAACACTTTCTGTTGTACCAAAGTCCTCGCTGATTTTGTGCATCAACAGACTATACTCATACGATGGCGGATGATGAAGATAATAATGATTATGGATATTAAATTTAAGTTGTAGTTTTTAAATTTAATTTGTCATTTTTAAATTTTAGTTGTAGTTTTTAAATTTAAGTTATTGTTGTTTTTAAATTTAAATAATAAATTATGTTTAATCCTTTGGCCCTTGGTTGGAGACAGTTTTTTGTGACAGGACTAAAACGAGCCCTTTGGCCCTCTGGCCCTCGGTTGGAGACGGAGACAAATATGACCCTGTACTATTCATTAAAATATTAATATCTTAAATAATCTTGGAGGGCCAGAAGGCTAAAACGAGCTATCTGGCTAGCTCTCAATTGAAGATGGCCTTAGAATAAAAGACATCCATTTTTTCTAAGGAAAACTAATGAAAAGGGTTTGAAAACTTTGAGTTTTAATGATAAGGACAAAATAAAGGGTAAAGTGAATAGTACCAGAATTGACTTTTTAGTGTAAAAATGTGGTTTTTCGTTAAAGTAAACAGTACCGCGTGCTTTTCGTTAAAGTTACCTTTTTTTTCTATTGAAAAGTGCATCACAATTGGTGGGTATGGATATTTTTGTCGTATGTCTGTGTCCGTGTGCCCGCGCATTGTCTCAAATGGTTCATGTCAAACAATATGGTGAAAACTTTTCAACTTGACTTAATGTTTTTACATTTTCTTGCTAGATATAGTGCAGAAAGGTCAACGTTTTTATGAGATGAGACAGAGTTTGCAGATACATTAATTGCAACATTACTTCCAAGAATTCACACCATGAAATGAATACAAAGCACTGCTGACAATATTACATATGCATGTGGAACCAGAACCCAGCAACAAGCCTTTCTGTCTGATTATAAAAGCGGCATTTGTTCCAATTAGTAATTTTGTACTACTTCAACTGCAATTTCTCTTGCACCATGGAGGACTAAGAGTCAATGAGGGTTTAGAGAGGTTCATATTTCCAGTTATTAAGTGTCAATCAGTGAGTTTTCTTGCTGCACAAAAGTATGTACAATTTAAATAGGGTTTTTTAGATATAAGCCCATGCAAAACTAATTTCCTTAATAAAAATCAATTTCATTTTAAACATCCAAATAAAACCCAAATTTGAAGTAGACTGCCATCATAATTGTGAGAAATAAGTGCCTTACTATTAGAAAATTATCTACTTTATACTTCTCTTACCATCATATGTTTCATTTCTTTTATTTGTTTGACAATCATTGTAGGTAAATTATTTTGCATATATGTATTAGATACATTTTGTTAAAATTATATATATGCATACAAATAATTTATATATATTTTTATGTAAAATAATATGTAATTAATTAATTTGAATCAATTGGCTAAAAACATTTATTTATTTTGTAGGTTAATTATTTTTCATGTGATATTACATATATACTAGCCACATTTTGTTATTATTATATAGAGTGTGCAATCAATCAACACTCTTTTATTTTGTAGGTAAATTGTTTTATATATATATATTTTTTTTGCAAAATATTGGTATTTAATTAATTTTGAATAAAAAATATTTATTTATTTTGTAGGTAAATTATTTTGCATGTGTCATTACATAATTTACTAAGAACTTATATTGTTATATATGTTGTGCAAAATAATATACTAATTTACGTGTTAGCATCATGTGAAAACAACTATATAAGGAACATTGGTATCATGTAAATTTTTGCTATTAAATGCATAGGAATCATGACATTTGAGTTTTTTTTTCTAAATCTCCATAAGGTATTTGAACATTTAATTGAATGAAATAATGTAAAATAAATGTAGATAATAAGTGAGAGACCCAAAGTAAGTGTTATTAGGGGTAATTTAGACATCCAAAAATACAAAATTTTCTAAGTCAAACTTAATTATGGATATTGCTTAGTTAGAGATTAGTCATTGGATTTTTGTTAAAAAAATTTATCATGATGAATTTTAATTAAAGAAAATTGAATTTTAAAGGGTGTACTCATATTTTCAAATTTAAATATTACGTTGCAGATGCTCAAAATGT
Organism: Malus domestica; assembly: GCF_042453785.1. Classification (NCBI taxonomy): domain Eukaryota; kingdom Viridiplantae; phylum Streptophyta; class Magnoliopsida; order Rosales; family Rosaceae; genus Malus; species Malus domestica. The sequence goes on along the minus strand of NC_091677.1, from coordinate 7,912,381 downwards.
GTAACTAATGAATGGAATAATCTTTATATCTGTTGATGTGATGCCTACATTAAAATGGACTGGAAAAGGCAAAAAAAAATTCTGGTTAAGTGATCAAATGTTGTCGGACAATTATCAAACTCAACTAGAATCATACATTTAGACATGACCTGTACTCATTTGATAAATAGTTCATAATTGATTGTTTGATAATAAATAGCAAGTTACATAGAGTATATATCTTCGCAATCTAAAGAACCGGTGGCACATGAAATCATTGGATTACATAATTTATCCACATATAATATTAATTTAAGCGTTTTTCAGCTTAAAATTCGTCACCTTTGAGATAATTTCCTCCCAACTAAGATTAAGCTTCTTCGCTCATCTAGGAGACTAGCTTTAATTGCTTGATTTTTTTTTCCTAGTAAAAATGGGAGGAAGCAAACCCCTTGGCTAATCCTTATCCCAACCCCTACCATCCCAACCACTTGAACTATGCTACGTTTTTATCAACAACTTGTATTTAAGGTATCAAATAACTTATGCATTTGGGATTATAAACTGCTTTTTTTCTTCACTGGTGCATTGCATAGAAATACACCAGCGTATAAGATGTATTAGCATTTGAGCAGTCAAATTGTAACTTTCATAATCCAATTGTTCCATGCAATGTTACATCTCAAACACTGATGCGTTGTATAACTTTTGCCGTAATAAACAGCTTAAGTCAAAAGTCGCGAATACCAACAAAGGCAAACAATCCACAATCATTCAACACAAATTACTTAAAAAAAGAAAATTCTTAAAATAAAACCGTACTTTTAAAAACCTTTTTCAAAAAAAGAAACCCTGAACGTTTGACCATAAAGAAAAGCAATATCCATTCCAAAACCCTAATCTTGTGTACAAGGTTAGAGGTGGAAAATGAGAAAGTTCAATAAAAGCAAAAACAAAAAATAAATAAGGTCTCAAGCGCTTAATTTGCCTTTAACATAGTTCGACGAAGTCAATACCCGAACCCCTAATCTCTTTATAGATTATACAAAAAGATCATGTAGGGTGCGCTCTTGACTTCTCCCCTCCTGGGTATAAGCTGCCGAAATTCCTTACCACCATCTGTGTCTCTCATTTCACCTCCCTTCCTCGTCCTCAAAATATTGCAACAAAGTAAAGGGAAACGATTATTTGACTAATATTACACACCAAATATGTGACATGCAATTAACTTGTAACATGTGCCATGTATAATTAGATTACCTATAGAAATTAACTAATTGGGTCATGAAGTTCACTCATTGTCGCATGACAATGCAGCTTTGATCCTCTCAACAGTGCAAGCAATAAGATTGTTAACTGTTGCAACCGACCCGAGAGACAGCTTAGCAGTTGGGATTGAATCAACCAAGATCTGAAAAGCAACAGTGAGAAGGGAACCACCACCAGAGCCAGAGTCTCCAATGTCGGCTCCATCCGGGAGTATAGCAAACCCAGAAGGAAGAAGGGCAACATAATCAGGGTCACTCCCATTCAGCACCACATTCATGGCAACAATGTCAACTGGTGCATAAATCACAAAGGAAGCTGTTGGGTCAGTGCAGCTCTCTTGCAGTATCAGCATGTTGCTCTGGCTTGAATTGGCACTCTACAAATTAATTTTATATTACTATGTCAATTGTTATGTGAAGATCAAGAAATATACTTAATTAGGGAAAACAAAATCATTATAAAACATAAAGCTACATTTACTCGTAGTAGAGACACGCAATTCCCAGTGTCATGACCATTCGCAATGTGTGCCATCTCTTGAACAATTCCCCCATTGGAAAGAATATCCCACTGCAAGCATAAGTGACCATCACAATTACTCAATTAGAACAATTTAGGGCGGATAAATGTATGCTTTCAGTTTAATTAGCTGATTGTTTGTAAAAACCAAACTTCCATCTTGGTTTTTTTTCCCTTTCTTTTTTTTCGGCTGAGTTTGACACAAAATAAGCCTAGGTTTTCTGTGGTATTTGTCTCTATATTAGGTGGGATGTGATAAATATGCTTTTGATCTTCCATAGAAATTACTTACTGTGCAAATGGTGTCTGTGTATACTAGTCCGTATATGGTATGTTTTAGAAATGGTTCATGTACTAGTTCTGTTACATTTTTCTGAGACACATGCATGGTAATATTTATTTATAATTTAGAGTATAATTCTCAGGCTTCTGCAAAATGTAGGTACGCATTAATTTGGGTCCTGTATTAGATTTGGTAAATTTATTCCAAGAATCAGAGCACAACTAATTAAGTTTGAAGACTAGTTGAAGTGTCTGTACCTCGCTGCGGGAGTTCTCATCGCGGAGAAACTCAAAGACTCTTTTGGGAGGAACTGGAAGCCAAAAAGATGTGGCGGCACTGAGCACAATACCTGGAGGCCTTCCGGGATCATCCACACTTTTTCGGGTCATCACCCGGACATCATCAGCACCGGTTCCAGACAGTGTGGTCCATGTGTGAGTGGTTGATGCACTCACTCCAGAACAGAAGCTAATCACCATTCTTTCAGCCAATTTTAGCATGCTTTTTCTCCCTTCTTGATTTGTAATCACTAATTAACCATGAACGTAACAAATATAAACAATTAGGGTTAATGAATTTATATCGAATATAATTAGGCTTAAATTAACATGTGGGCATTAACGGATTATGCCATTTTCGGGACGCGTAATCTTTTAACGGACTATCTTGTTAGTGAATACCAAAACGTAGCAGAATAGCCCCATGCCAAATTAGTGCCTTATACCATTCCCCGAAAATATTACAAAAGAAAAATGAAATAGCAAACTAAATTGTTATTACCTCCAACATCACCAGTAGGGATGTTTGATGCCATTGCACTAGCTAGACGTTCGCATTGCCGGTCCAAGGTGGCAACCCATCGTTTCGCGCCAAATGCATGGCCGGAGCTAACCAGCTGCTTGTAGAGGTTGTGAACACCTCTTTCATCCACTTCAGCATGCTCAACCCATGTAACCTAATGCACCAAAATTTTATCAATTGATGAAATATATTTACTTTAAAAATTCGGCCATAATTAAATGTCACATGAAGGTGAAACACGCATTATATAGTGTTTAATTGTATACCTTTGAATATCCATTTGGCAATTCTTGAATTAGGCATCCCGAGGGCCTTCTTTGACAAGATCTAGGCTCAGGATTGGGGCGCAAGTCGTCCAATGAAACATCAACCACAGCCCAGGTGCCATCGGCATGCTGTTTGCAGTACCTTACATAATAACTCTCACGAGTTGGAACAAGTGGTGAAGGAACTTGGAATTCTGCCGTCATCTACCAATTAATCACAAACTGTATTTTAATGCAAGAATATATGTGGCACGAAATCTAAACAATTCATGGTAAAACAAGGAGAGCTAAAATTGAAATTTGAGGGGAAAATTTACATACCACTTGCAAGGCTCCATTGTAATTTCCAGGCACGCCAGATGATAGGACTTCAAGGGTCAGAGCTCTTGACACAATCCCAGAAAACACAGTCGACCATTGATTCTACACGTTATAAAATCACACGTAATAGTTAGGGTTCATGTGATTCCTTAATTCAAAGACGTTATTAATTTTTTTTAATAGAACAATATGATGACATTAATGAAGACACGTATGTAAATGTGTAATGGAGTTGTTAAGCTTACCACATCCATAAGAATCTCAACAAGGTTAATGTGGTTCATGATAACAACTGCACTCTCACGCGAAGCTTCAGTTTTGAAGCCGTTTTGTTTTGGCCCGATTCCACGAGGGAATGTCCTGATGTACTCATCTTCATTGAGTATGGTTGTGGTGCCATCAAAGCTTGTCATCCACAAAGGTTCACCCATTTGGGCCATTTTGAAGAGTTCCTCCATAGCTGCAAGAGCAAGCTCAATTATCATTGGCTTGTCTACCTCACTTGGTGCACTGATTGACCTGAGAAGGTCTCCAGCACCATACATCTCACCGCCCATGCCTGGCTGACCACCAAAGTTCCCAACCCCAAGATCAAGTTGACCACGGGAAGGAACTGGAGAAGACATGAGAGGGTAGGTTCCTAATGGTTTGCCAACATACTTCGCAGCTATCGCTGATATACTATCAATCTGAACAATGAAGGAAATAAGTTATCAATCTGGCGACATATCATTTGCCACGTATCTGAAACATATATGTAACATTCTGCGCATCTGCCAATAGAATGTTATCCTAATTTGTTATACTAAAATAGGTAAAATATCCACCAAATAATAAATGTGTTTGATATTTTCTTGATCTTTAATTTTCTCTACCTCTTCTCGTAATCGAGCATTTTCGAGTCTCAGATGGTGTTCGTCGAAAGACATCTCCCCTAGAACTGTTGGGCCGCCACAATTGGGGCATGAGGCATTACCTAGCGCTTCTCTGTACCTCATGTTATCAGTACGGAGCTTTTCGTTTTCGTTCCGCAGTTGTGTGTTCTCATGCCGCTCATGCTGAGTCTGTAATGCAGCATTGGCAGCAAACAAAAACAGTCAATTAGTAGCTTCAACAAAGGAAAAATTAAAAAAGACAAAGTTTGAGTATTCCAAAGCCCTTATTAAAGATATTTCAAGAACAAATATATACCTTCATTTGGGTGCGCTTGTTTTGAAACCAAAATTTGACTTGTAATGGTTCCAAACCTAATTCCCGGCTCAGTTCCTTCCTCTGCTTGTCATCTGGGTGGGGACATTCCTTGAAAAACCTAAATAAAACAACCAAAAAAGACTAATTCATAGGTGAACTAAAAGATTTCGAACAACTGCTTAACAAAAGCTTGTTTAGGAGGTTTGAGACTAATTAATAAATATAACTTACGCTTCCATTTCTTGGATCTGATGCTGAGTGTGGCGGTGATAACGCTTCTTTTTGGGTCGAGGGTTTTCTTGGTCATCACCCGAACCGCCTTCAGGGTTGTCGCTGCCGGATTTGTTAGCACTGTCGAAGTCATCATCTCGGAACCGAGGAATGTCGCTTTCAGAGGTGTTTGGAGCCATGTCTAGCGGGTGCAGATTACTGGCGTCCATCATATTTGGCTGCAACATATCCAGAGATCTTTAAGATATTGATTTTTGTCCCAAGGGCTTAGCAAGCTTATGGTTTTTCAATCTAACAACAACAGAATGGAAAAATGTATCCACTCAAAAGGAAAGAAAAAAAAACCCAATACGCATCTCCTATATAGTAGTTTCTTAGCACACGCTGACCTGTGTATTAGGTCAATACTAAAATATTCTTTGAAAAAATGAACAAGAAAACGCGTTGAACTTAGATCTCTGAGCCAGTGTTTGTAGTGGAAACCATTCCAACTTTTTTCTAATACCGAGAAGGATTTTGCCACAAAAGAATTTTTTGGACTACCTGAGTAGTCAAACCCATCTTACGTTATAAAATTAATTAATTAAAATGTTAAAATACCGAGATGAAGAGGGATAAGGGAAAAAAAAACTAGGAAAATGGATCTTGACGTACTGATTGATAAAATCCACTTGTTAATTTTTCTCTTGGTTCAAAAAAAAAATTATTTTAGATAAATAGCCGAATCATTGGAAAAAAAAAATAGATCTAATTCGCCTGAAAAGCAAAGGCGTAGATTTGTAAATTAGTATACCAATTACACAAAAAACTCAAATTTAAGCGTGCTGACCTGACCAAGTGTGAGTCCTGAAGTTGACGCAAACCCAGTAATGTTCCCATTGCCTCCCATCATGGAAGGCATGTTTCTCGCCGGAATAATAAGCCCGGCTTGCATACTTCAAGGCCAAAAATACTCAAAAGCAACCTGAATTTTTAATTTGTGCGATTAGTTTCTTAGTTTAGGGGGTTTGAGGTTGATTTGGATTTTTGAGTTTGATCTAGACAGAGGGATAAATGTGAAATTTTTCAGGTGAAAAAACAAAGAGACAGAGAGAAGACAAAATGAGGTTTTGTCACACGGTTCAATTTTGCACTTGGTGATGAAATGGAGAGTGTGAGTATATGAAGAGATTAAGATTAAAGGGGTTGACGATTTCAATACGGCTTGAGTCTTCACACAAAAAAAAAAAAAAAAAAAAAAAAAAAATCGATCGATCTAAACCAAACACATAACGCACACGAATATATCTCGGGAGTAATCCAAACTGTAACAACCCAAGTTTCTCCTTATATTTTCTGGTCTTGCCCTAGCTGCCCAAAAAGCCAAATTAATGTTAGAAAAACTCAAAAAACAAAAATTTGTAAGAAGCATTACAAATACTGAGAAGACAGAAGCCTTCGGACAAAAATTGAAAAAGAAAATGAGAAGTTTAAGGCATGCGAAATTCTAGGTTGGAAGAATATGTACCTATAGATGTATGATGTTGTGTATCTGCACCTTATCAAAAGCCCTAGAGAGCGAGGCGCTGTAGATCTGGTTTTGGGCTTAACGTGTGCCGGGAAACCACTGTTTGGTGTCCCAAAAGTGGTTTTCCAGCGTACGGTTTTTGGTGTGCAAGATTATCTAGACTAGTAAAAGGTTTTGGAAGTTGGAAAAGGAGGAGAAGATGAGAAAGAAGAAAGGGAAGTGGTTTTAGGAAATAGAGAAGGGCAAGGAAGGAGATAAGGGGGCAGAGGGAGTAATTGCAGAGCGTATTGAGAGGGTGCAATTGCATTTAATGGTGGGAGAGAAAGGTGTAATTGCTATGCGAGAGAGAATGAGAGAGAGAGAGAGAGAGAGAGAGAGAGAGTGAGAGAGAGAGAGAGAGAGAGAGAGAGAGAGAGAGAGAGAGAGAGAGAGACATATATAGGGAGAGAGCTTAATTTTCTGCTAGGAATTTTATGTATGCAATGGATGACGGCTACCAAACTCTATTTTTTCTCTCCCAATCTATTTGCTACTGCCTAGTATTTGAATTTTTACCACTCAATAATCCTATACAAATTTATATCCGAATCTTTTCCAACAGTGCTTATTTCCCTATGAAGAGAATCACAAGCCCTATGAACAAGAGAAGACGCTTTCTAACTGGATTATCGACAAATTGTTGGTGTGATCTTGGTTATTGCTGTATGGTGTTTGCATGTTGGGAATAATTCAATAGTTCTTGATTTCTCGTGTACTGATGCATAAAAAGTAAAGATGTATGAGCACATTTGATTATGAAATAGTGCAGAGTAGATAAGCGGTTGTTAACATCAGTGTGGGCGTTCGGAAGTTCGAATAGGCAACTGTCAGTAACGTAATTTTTAGTCACACATGTACGCTTGAGTGACCGACCTATATAGAAAAAAAATCCATTGAGATTATACTTGGATTGGATTGATGAAGTATGAAAACAAAATTTACTATTAAAATTATCATTAATTAAGAGGTTTACCCGCGTGATTAAATGATCATCCTTAACATGCGCAATACAAGGAAGTTGTAAAGTATGTGGTGTTTTGATATGGAGATATAACCTAAAAGACTGCAACCACAATAGACTACAAGCCAAATCACTAAAAAGTAAGACCACATCATTTGCAAAGTGGGATAACATTATAAACAAATGATCTAAACTAATCCTAGAAGGAAACTCAAATACATAGGATTATGACACACTGGCAAGACTACTAGCAACTTCATAGCATCTAGAGAGATCTATAGTGAGCACGAGCTAAGCAAGGCGGAGGCTATGTAAGGAAGCTCACCCATCGAAACCAATTGTATGTGATAGATCTGACCCACCAATAACCGCAAATCCGAATCAAGTTTCAAACAAAAATCCACCTAATGTTAAACATTTAGATAAGACCTAAATTTCAAATAGATTGTCATGTAGACAAATATGTAACATATTCACTACTTATTGCCGCAAAACCTAATTATGTCAATATGTTATTACTCATCCTAATTATGATGACAATTAAACCTATATGAAAATTTTACCTTCTTATATCATAAATGTTAGTAACATATATGAATTAATTTACCCACATTCAAAAAATAATAGGCATCTATCGTATGAAAAAGAATTCTTTTGTACAACCAAGTATTTTGAATCAAATAATATTGTTTGAAAAAAAAAATTAATCTTTTATGTGAGTAAATTATCTTGCATGGATTATTCACTTTTTATATTATTATATATGCGTGCAAAAAACATTTTACCTATATTTATATGTAAAATTAATTTTGAATCAAATAACATTTCTTTAGTTTGTAGATATATAATTTTGTATGTATTATTACATATATTAGGCACATTTTATTGTTATTATATATGTGTGTCTAAAATAATTTACCTAGATTTATATGTAAAATATAGGTAAATTAATTTTGAATCAAATAACATTCTTTTATTTTGTAAGTAAATTAATTTGCATGTATTATTACATATATTCAGGATATTTTATTGTTATTATATGTGGTGTGTAAAATGATTTACCTATACTTATATGTAAAATATAGGTAAATTAATTTTGAATCAAATAACATTTTTTGCATGTATGATTACATAGACTATCCGCATTGTATTGTTATTGTATATATCATATGGAGTGGTACTAAGCCCACCCCATTGTCTTATCTTCCCACCCACTATAAAAGGTAAATAATAACATTACTCTTTCCCCCACCATTATTCCAAGGGTGATGCTAGGGAGACTAAATTTGTAGACAAAATTTACAAACTGGCACTATATTTGGATGAGAGAAATAAACTTGGAATTTAGGTAAAAGTCAGAATTTATAAATTGATATGCATCAATTCCTTTGTTTGGATTCATAAACATAGAAATTTAGAATTTCCGTGTGAAAAAAAACTTGGAATTTGGGACCTCCAACTTCCAAGTTTAAATTCCATGTAAATAGGTGTCATTTTCCAATTTCCATGATTGAGAGTTTAAAAATATAATTCCGTATTCAATTCCATTGTTCTTTTAGGTTAACCAAACAAGAAAATTCACAAATTTTAGAAAATAAAATCCCATCATTTCAATTACGGTCATTTTAAAATTCCTTAGTAATCTTAAATTTCTTCATCCAAGCATAGTGTAAATGATGTGCCACCAATAGGAATGAGCACGTTTATCAACGTGCAAGTAATAATCCAATTACCAACTTATATGTCATTTAGTTTACACAATTTTGTCTACAAATTTAGTCTTCCTAGCATTACTCTTAGGGCGCGTTTACTAATCCGCAATCAAATTGAGAGGAATTGGATTGAGGGGGAATTGGATTAAGGAGGAATTGAAATGAGGTGGAATCAGAATCAGATTCCTGTTGAAGTTGTTTACTAAAACTGTCAGGAATTGGAGTAGGAATGATGTTGAGTCCATATAAGTTGTTAACTAATTCATTTCAATCAGAATGAAAACTAGGTTGATTACTAAATTGCCCTTACATAAATAAATTATTTTCATACTAATTAATTAAATTAAATTTATATAATAAAATTCATCTATATAAGCATGTATAAATAGGTTTTATTTATTTATTAAAAGATGGCAAGAATGATGTTGAGCCCATATAAGTTGTTTACTAATTCACTTAAATCGGAATGAAAACTAAGTTGATGACTAAATTGCCCTTACATAAATAAATTATTTTCATACTAATTAATTAAATTAAATTTATATAATAAAATTATCTATATAAAAATATATAAATAGGTTTTATTTATTTATTTATTAAAAATGACATAACTAATGAGTGTCAAATGAAGGGCAATGTTGGGATAATAAGAAACAAGTGAGGGCATAATTGGAATAAAAGATGCATTCCCAATTCCCTTGCCCTCAGGGAATTCAAATACCTCACAAAACTAGGGAATCCGGTTCCTCCAATTTCAGGAATTGGATTCCTTGTTTCGTGTGGGCTCCACCACTTTTTTATTCCTTAATATTTAGTAAACACCGGAATACTCCGTAATCGGAATTCAATTCCCTTTCTTTATTCCGATTACCCTTACGTTATAACCTTTTAAATATATTTTAGTTCTTTAAATTTTATTTTCTGTAATAGGTATATATATATCAATATATATGTATATATATGTAATATATTTATCTAAAGAAAAAACTTCAGCTACACCAACACCCATGCCCTACCCCATGCCACCCTTCGCAGCACTGTCGTAGCCTCACAACCATCCACATCCACAATTTTACCCATATTTTCTCCTTCATCGTACACAATCTTTTCGCCGGAATTAGATTAAGGCTGCAACTTGTCATGAGAGAAAGGGAATTTGAAGAGGGAAGAGTTGCTGGCATCGACGCCGCCATGAGGAAGGCGTGCAGATGTGGACTGGTTAGGTTTGTATAGTAGTGTGGGTTTTTAAATGATTTTTTGTTCCCTTTTTCTTTTCTGCTGTTTCAACTAATGTTGATTTGGCAAAATGTTAGTGGTTATTGTTTAAGTCCATAAATGTAAATGTCATTTTATAAGAAGAGATATTTGTCATTGGCATTTATATTTTAGAATGGGTGGAGTGATAAGACAATAGGGTGGGCTTAACACCACTTATTATATGTGTGTTAAAATTAATTTACTAAAAAAAGAAATTAATTTACCTATATTTTTATGTAAATTATTTTACAGTGTCCTTTAAGATTTTCATTTGGTAAGAAAAAGGAAAAATTAAATTAAAATTGCCTAATATTATGCAAATTTGGGAAACAATTACGACGTCTTAAGAATAGTATATATATATATATAATTAATGCTTTTTTTTTCCGCCCGAAGGATTAATCTCCAATTTGTGATAATATGCAATTAATATTTAAACATTAATGCATTTTTTTAAAATCATTAATCCCTCCCTTCAAATCCACATACAATTAATTGTATAGGTTAAAAATTGTAATGGGGTATTTTAGGCATCCGGAAAAATGTAAAATGTGTAAAGTAAAAAGGAATTAATGAATTTTCTTATATGGAGCCACTCACTGGGTTTTTTTCTGAGTAAAAAACTATGTCAGGTTTTATGTGAATGAAATTGAGTTTTAAGGGCTAAAGAAATTATATTTCTTTTTTTATTGGGGATAATTATGTCAAAACTACATATTAATGAAACCTTCTTTGTCAATCAAAAGAGAGTGAAAATATATTTTTGTCTTCTATCACAACGAAAAAATTAAAGACAGTAAAGTAATTTAACAAAATAATTTTTTTTTGTTAAAGCCTCATCTAAATGTAATTTTATCATCTCTAATTTAAAAAAATAAAAAAAAATAAAAAGTACACAATAAGCCTCTCTCCCTCTCTCTCCACGTCCATGTTCTCTCTCACTCTCTTCCTCTCTCCTTTAATTTTAAAATAAAAATAAAAAATTCCACACACACTTTGTATGTGGGCATATACTAATTTCTTTTATTCAAGCAATTTTTGTTTGCAGGATTCATTGAACTAGATACGACGATAAACAAAAAGTAGAAACTAAAAAGTAAATTGTAGATATGGTTCATTAACTTTAACTCAATTGGAGCAATGGTCCATCAATTAAAAATTTATTACCATTGGTCTCTCAACTCATCAAAACGTGCAGCTATGGTCCCTCAACTAAAAATCCATTACCATTGGTCCCTCAACTTTAAATCAACTGGAGAAATGCTCCCTTAACTTTAACCCAATTGTAGCAATGGTCCTTCTAACATAACTCGTTTTGACAAAAATTTTGGTGTAGTTGATGAAAAGGGTCATAATTACACATTTTGATGAGTTGAGGGACCCTAATTATATAAATGGTTATTCCAACATAACTTATTTTAACAAAATTTTGACGAAATTGATGAAAATGACTATAGCTTCACATTTTGATAAGTTGAGGGACCAATGGTAATGGATTTTTAGCTGAGTGATCATTTCTGCAATTTGATTAAAGTTAAGAGACCATTGCTACAATTTACTCGAAACTAAATACTAAAAGTCCAAATGGTGATAGGTTAAGAAAAGAGATGAACAAATTGTCTTTGAAAACAACTTTGCGAGGAAAAAAAACTGTCAAATTGCCGTGGAAAAAATGGTCATAGAATTGAAATCTATACTGACATTGAGATGAATCATGTTTTTTCATAAGAAAAAAAACATGAGCGTAGTTGACGGGATGTATATTTTTATTTTATTTTATCAAATACTAGAGTTTTTTTATTTTATTTTACTGAACACAATACTAGAGTATGAATATCTGTATTTTTGTTGTCTACATTATATTTAGGATTGTGCTATTTACGCACTCATTTTTACTTTTAACACACTCCTTTTAATTTTCAGTCATCGGATCAAATGAATTGAAGAAGATTAATGAACAAAACCTAACAAGACTGTGTAGAAGATAAAACAGAGTGTGTGAATAGCACTACCCTATATTTAATCAACAACTTAATGTGATGTGAAAAGCTTAGCCTTCCAAAAGAAGATAACGTACAAATAAGAATATTTCATGAATTAAATGAACCAAACAATATTCATCTTCACTACTGAATTTGATATGAAGTTTGGTTTGCGCATAAAATATCATGGTTAATTAATATAGGTAGCTACCGAAGTAACACTATACTAACAAAGGATAACCTATTAGCATAAGTGTTCCAATATAGAATGCATATTTAATTTGGAGAAAGTAAAAGCTACAAAATTAACACAACGACTGTGATGTGAAGCAATGACAAAGATTAACCAATTTGTACATGCAAATTATAAGCCTTTAGTAACGAGGACGATCATATCATATATAGTTGAGTTAAACCTGTGCTATTATTTAGAGAAGACTCATACTCAATAGTTTTTTATAAAGTGTTGGTTACTAAAACCTTTCAGTTACAAGTGAATAGGAATACCACTAGACGGTAGTACTAAGTGACAATATAAAAAAGTTAATATAATAACGTAAAATTATAATAATTAAAAATTATTTAAAAAATCGAAGAAAAAATCCACCCGTATTTTCTTCCACTACTCTTCTCTTCCTACTTTTCAACTTCTCAACAATTACTATCTCATAGTACATGCATAGAATGTGTCAAGTTACTCGATGATATGAATATTTCGTTTATATTTACTCTGTGTGATGCTATTCCATGTGTAGTTTAATACAAGTGTTTTGCAAAGTAATCATATTCCATCTAATCATTTGCAGCCAAACAAAAGCCTACAAATTTGAACTTTTCCACCCTTATTATTATTAATTTTCGGCAGAATGATCTATCTTAAGTGAAAGGGGGAAGTGCTGATTTAGTCCTAAATTATCATTTTGGTGAAAATTAAATCTCTAAATTATTTTTGGGGTAAAATAAGTCTCTAAATTCATTAAAAATTGCTAATTTCATCCCTACTATTATATTCAAAGTTATTTTCCAATTTTTCGTCAACTTAAGTTACTTGACACACTTTAGAATATAATACCATCCTTTTATCGCCTATAAACCCTTAAGATTTCATATAGGTTGCGAATCTAACGTCTAATTTGCCACTCCAAAGTTAATTCCATACACTATTTCTTTATGTAAAATTACTCATCTACCCTCCAATGTATATAGTAGCTTTGAATATAACATTAGGGATGTAATTGGCAAATTTTTATAATTAAGGGACTGATTTTCTGAAAAAAAAATAGTTTAGGAATCTAATTTTTACTCTGGTGATAACTCAATGACTAAAAGTTAACCCTAAGTTAAAATAGAAAAAATAGGCAAACGAGGATTCTTCAAAGCGTGAAAACCCAACGTCATATTGTGTCCCAAGTTTGTCAAGTGACAACTCTATTCTACTATTGATATAATTCTATACAACGTCATATATGTTTCTAGATTGTCAATTTTTATCGAAAAAATCTTTGCAACTATTGATATATTTTTTATAAAACTTTAACCCCTAATTGTGGTCTTGTTAAACTCTTTAACTCCTACCACTATTGTTCCTAAATGTATTAGATTATATTTCTTATCTATTTTATTATAAGATTCTCTTTTGATTAAATTAGTTTTCTTTACGTCTTTGTCTACTACTGGTATAATTTGTTCTTGATAATGACTGTAAAGTTTACTTTCACTAATCCATTCTCCGTTTAATCTTATATATATATTGGATTTAACAAATGCATGGTATTATTTCTAAAAGCTTCTGCTTCTCTTTCAGTATCTACTTCTTCTTCTATTCTTATTAATCACCAGTTTTGATGTATTTGATTCTGACTTTCCTTTGGTACTTTCCTTATTGTAACATCACACATCGTCCAGGGGAGTGGATCCTGTAAGCCTTATATGTATATTCACATCTCTACCTAGTACGAGGCTTTTTGGGAGCTCACTGACTTCGGGTTCCATCGGAACTTCGAAGTTAAGCGAGTTCGCGCGAGAGCATTCCTATGATGGGTGACCCACTGGGAAGTTCTGCTCGTGTGAGTTTCCAGAAACAAAACCGTGAGGGTGTGGTTGGGCCCAAAGCGGACAATATCATGCAACGGCGGAGGCGAGGCCCGGGATGTGGTGGAGCTCGGGTCAGGATGTGACAATTTGGTATCAAAGCCAATCCCTGGCTGGATATGTGTCGATGAGGATGTTGGGCCCCTTTACTCGTTTAGGGAAGTGGTTCCTGTAAGCCTTATATGTACCCGGGTCGGGATGTGACACTTATCCTCAATATTCTTGATTTCTTTGTATTTTGAAATATGTGGATTGTCGGAATTTTTAAGGGTATTTTAAAATACAAGTGTTTAATATGATATAATTGATATACATATTTTCCTCTTCTTAACTGCTATTCCAAATGGTATTTATGTTGACTCTTTATTATCAAATTCAAGGTATTTATATTGACCCTTCATGGTTTGACCATATCATAATAAATCGGCCTTTTTTTTATTTTTTTTATTTTTTATTTTTTTTATAAATAAAATGGTCATTGAGATTGGCATAATTTCTCACTTTGATCTATGAGATTTAAAACTGATAGAAGTAGTCTCAAAGATTGTCCGCCATCATCAATCAATTTGGTTCTTCTGTGAAAAATCTCCGTTAAATTGCAGAAAACACCAGTTCAAGAGGAGAGTTTTTATTTTTTTTATAAATAAAATGGTCATTGAGATTGGCATAATTTCTCACTTTGATCTATGAGATTTAAAACTGATAGAAGTAGTCTCAAAGATTGTCCACTGTCATCAATCAATTTGGTTCTTCTGTGAAAAATCTCCGTTAAATTACATAAAACACCAGTTCAAGAGGAGATGTTGATTTGACAAAAATACACTCATATTAACAAAAAAAATTCATAGAATTACCAAAATAATTGACGGTTGACAATCTCAAGAACCACTTCTCGATTTTAAATTTCAAGTACTAAAGTGTGCCAATCTCATGATACACTACTATGTTTAACTACTTGCATGACGAACAAATGTTGGTCGTGCAAAGCGTATTTTCGTTGCACCAATGTCTACGTGACGCAAACTTCGTCGCGCAAAGATCGTGAAGAAAGATTTTGCGCGATGAACAATAGCATTGGTCGCAAGAACACGGCGCGACGATTTAGCCTTCGTCGCACAAAATACCAGGATACAAACGTGGGACGACTTGTATTCGTCTCTCGAAACTTTGCGCGACGATAATTTATTCTTGCACGACAAAACCTTGTTAGTCACTATAATTTTTTGAGACGAAGGTATTCGTCGCGCAAAAAGAATATTTTTTTTTTAATTTAATTTTTTGTTATGTCTTTTTAATTTTGTAATAAAATTAAATTGCAATTAAAAAAATGTAATGAAGAGAAAAATAATTTATTTGAATAAATATAAATGTATGTACAAGGAAAATGTATAAAAAGTAAGAGAGTAAAAAATTAAGAAAATGATGCGGTGTAATCTACAGGGTTGTCATTCGGAGGCGGTTGGAATGTCTTGAGGTTAGGGACGGGCTCAGAGTCTTCTTCTCCCGATTGCTCTTATTGGCATTTGCCTTTTTCTGTTATACAAAAAATAAACGTATTAGTTCTAATTTAAATGAAATATAAAAAAAATCAATAAACATTAGTAAGAAACGTATAATACTTTTAAACTTAATATAAAAAACGTACCGCATAGTCGGGCTCCTGAAAATGACTGCAGAGCCACACCCAATTATCTTCCCGATCCTCAAACTCTTTCGGGCAACCCTCCTCAAGAACGACATGCGGATCATCAAATGTCTCAAAATATTGGTGCAGGTCACTCTTTCACTGCTTGTATTGTTCAACGAAGAGCCTGTTGATGTACGCTAACATATCGTCGTTGATGTCATCGAAATTGTAGTTCGTCTGCAATGTAACAAATTAATTACATATATTAAGTAATATAAATATATAACATTTGAAGGAAAAACAACTAAAAGGTACTTACCGACAACTATGTGCGCACCTTCGTCCTCACCTCGTCCGACATCGCCTTCAAAGACTTCCATTGCATAGGGCAATAGGTCCGAACGACGTGACCAATGTCGTGGGCCAATGCGTTATCCTGCTTCGCCGTTGGTGCAGCCCAATGTCAGTCATCGTATCCGATCGTGATATGTCCATTGGTGACCCGGGTGACCTTCACCGTCTTCAACTGGTGACAAGGTCCCCAGTATTTTTCTTTGCTAAAAAGAAATAAAAAAAAGTCAAACAAACACAACAAATAAAACCAAAATTTCGACAGAACCTCCCCTAAAGTTATAACAATTCCTAAACCCTGGACATTGTAATGAATAATATATGATATCCAACAACAATCGCAATAGTTGAATGCTTTAATAGTGGATGCCAAGTGAAATATTACATAGTGTATATTTAGTTTGTAACCTATCCAGAATCAAAAGCCAACTAAAAATTTTAATCAGATGAGGAACATTTAACTTCCACATTCTATTTAGCATTTATCACATGTTTACCTGGTTGGGACCTCGAGGCATCAATATTGGCTGCCGATGTCGTGTCGGGCGTGCGGGGGGCGGCGGTGACCACGCCTGGCGCTAACAGGTAGAGTAACTGAAGAGGCTGATGACACCGGCACCTAGGAGAATCGGGAAGCAACTGCATCAGCCGCATCAACCGAATTAATCGGTATGGGCTCCATTTATGCTGGAGTAGTGGCAGTTGAAGTAGAAGGGGGAGGAATCAGATAGGGTGCAGTTGTCATTGCCTTATGACTTCTAATAAGCTGCAACATCTACACAGTTAGGAAAAAATCAGTGCCTATTCATTGAAGTCAACGTGCCAAATCCAGTGCTTATTCTCCATATTACATTTAGATATAAATTGCAAACCATAGTTGGTAGCACAAACATATTTCTCATCTTACTTGGCCTTGACAAAGCACCAACTCCTTAACTCATAACAAAACACAGGTGTAAAACATGAACACTAACAATCATTTTCCAAGTATTTGAAATTCAAGAAAAATAAAACAAAGCACATTTAGAATCAAAATAGACCTCAAATTTGACAGCAAATCATCACCTCAGAGTTGAATTGTGATGAAATTCTAGTACACCAGACATATTATAAGGTAAATAGAATATTGGCATCCATTGTTTCCTAGTTGATACATGTTGAAGGATATAATTGATGGAACAAGGTACAATAATTGGTGAGTCTTTTCTAAAGGAAAAAAAATTGTATAGAGCAGGATCGATACACCAAAAACCAGCTAGCAAAGCAAAATAATGCCATGTGCCAACACAAAAACTACAACAAAACAAGGACATAATACGGAAAATTTTGTAGGCGTATCCAAACAAAAGAATGCAGCTTCAAACCCCACCCAGGAAAGACGGCATAAATATTTTATCCCCAATCTGACCAAATGAAAACCCAACACAGGGATTCCCAAATAAAAATTCAACAAACCAACTTTATGAAGATAAAAACTTATGTTGTTAAAATATCAATTATGTTGTTAACTCAGGCAAAGTTGAACCAATGTTTTGAGCATTGGAAATTGTGAACCCTAAAACACTCTTGGGCGTTTTAATAACTGTAAACATGACAAGTTCAAGAATCCCAACCATTTTTATCTACTATTCTGCCACAAATATAGGTTTTGGGATTTAAACTATTTTTCTTATAAAGCTTGAGATCATAAAAATCAGTCAAATAAGGCTTTGTGTTCTCCACTTCAAATAGCATTTCATAAAAATTTGAATTGTTCTAATATCGTGTCAGATTCACACCTAAGTGACTTACAATTAAATACCACGATAATGTAAACAAGTTTGACACTTTGACATAAAGTACTATAAACAAATATTGGCAACCACAAAATTTTCTAGTCTGAAAGGAATACCAAAAGTCGGAATGGCAAGGAAACTGGTGAAGCATTCACAAAAGAAACAATCTTTCGAACTAGATAGTTTGAAAATTTAGAAAGCCTAGCCAGCAACCATAAGAACTACAAACATAAGTTGCTAGCCCAATATATCACAGTAAACGATTATTACTAAATGACAACACAATTCCTAATTAAAACACCACTTAAGAGAAATCAATTTAATAGGAATATTAAATCGAATTTGAAGCAAATTTCCTATTCTTCCTACTAGGATGAAAATTGAACCTAAAAACAGCCTCTATTACATGACAACACAAGCTCTAACACTAACCGAAAGAAAGAGAACAAGAAAAACTGACAAATGTGCATGCATATATTGCATTATTACAATTTTCATTCCACGCAATATAAGAAACCAACAGAGATATACAAAAATATGCAAAAAATTGTCATGGCATACATACATTCAATTATACATAGAGGTTTAATCATATACAAATACACATACATATATACACATAGAGAGAGAGAGAGAGAGAGAGAGAGAGAGAGAGAGAGAGAGAGAGAGAGAGAGTTAAAGGTGCTGACCTTCTGAGATGGGCGACATCAGGGAGGTAAAAGTAGCGAGCATCAAAGGTAATTATTTTGTGTATCTTTATAATATCTATGTTATTGTTTGGAATTTTGAATTGAAGGTTTCCTAAAGTTAGGGTTTTATGACTCGAAATCGAGGATTTTTAGATTTTTTTTCTTTTCTAAATTGGAGTTTTAAAGTTCACTTTGTGTTTGCATGTGCGTTATAGATGTGAATTTTAGAACCCATTCTTCTTGGTCAGATTAGAACCCTAGTTCTAGAACCCTAATTCAAAGCAATTATCAAATCGAAAGTAATTAATCAAAACATTAGAACCTTAATTCTAGTACCCTAATTCATAATTTTACTAGAGTTAAGTAAATTGAAATTTAGCTTAAAGGGAGATTGTTGTCGAAGGAGGAAAAGATAGGGTTGTCGAAAGAGGAAGAGAGAGTGCGAGGGATAGCTGAGGGAGATGGCTGTCAGATGGAGAGTTTACAGAGATGAGAGGTGAGTGGAAAGTGTTTGCGATTTTAGTTTAATCCTGAAGTTATTGTGCGACAAACAGAAGATATTCGTGGCGCAATAAATTCATATTTTCACGAAATTATTTTTGTGCGCGCCCAGGATGTCAAATTTTCAGCTCGTTGCGCGACTAAGAGTGATTAATTTTCATGCAAATGCCATTCGCGCGACAAATAATATTTTGTTCGTCGCACAATGAGCTGCAAATTTAATTTACCCCGGTAAATTTTTTTAAATTTATATTTATTCAAATAAAAAAAAATTATTTGTAACATAAGATAATTAAATTACAAAAAAATTCATTTAATATGTTTTACATGGCAAGTCACAAATAAATTGCATTATTCATCATCTGAACTATAATAACTTTCGTTATCGTTGCTATCATCATTTTCGATCTCCCAATCCTTATCGATAAGTACGTCACCGTCGTCGTTCGAGACCACTGCAACATCGTATCGCAGAAGATTACCGAGATCAATTGTAATTGACTGAATCAGTATTTCGATTGAAGACACTCCTTGTATCTGAAACGGTTCTTAGATTACATTTGTATCTCGAAGTGTGTCCGCATCATTTTTCATTGAAGATTCAAAACGTTAGTCAACGACGTTGTCATCAGTAAGTTCTTGTTTTGGTATAGCATACACATTCTTTTAATCCATCTTTTGAACAACTTTCCAACCTCTTTCGGCTTTAGGGTCTTCTCGATACACAATCTATTTTGCCATGTTTGCCAAAATGTATGGGTCGTCATCGTACCAAGTTCTGTTAATGTTTACAGATAGTAAGCCATGGTCGATTTTAACACTTCCCTGCCTATTTGGGTTTGTATGAAATCTTCGACACTTAAACATAATCACTTGGTATCGATCTTTGTAAAGTAATTGCATGACCGTTGTCAGTTTGCCATAGAAATCAATGTCTGTACTTTTACCTCCACCTGGGCATGGACACCGCTGTTTTGCGTACACAACTTGTCATCTCGTGTAGTCCCCAAAAACTTGACACCATTAACATAGCAACCCGAGAACAATTCAGCACGAATCGAGTGGAACGCCAAGTTATATAACTCTTCACTGTAAGTGGGGGAATTCGATGCTTTCAATTTAGTCACCTAATATTAGACAAAAACATACACCTGTTAGTTTGAGAAAATTAAATAGTACAATATATATCACAAATACAAATTACTTATAACTTACATATTCGAGAAACCACTGTGGAAATAATTTTCGGTGTTTCTTGGCATACAAATGTAATGGATGTTCTCGCTTCATCACCTCTTCATGCTCATCTAGGTATGCCATTATCTAGTCACAATTGTTCAATATGAATCAATGCGCTACCTCCATATCATTTTTGGAAAACGACTCGCCTCGTACAGGATCTCCAAAAGGGTTGTGCGCATTAGGAAAAAACAAAAAGTTTCTCCTTTCTTACACCCCCATCATTATTGCGCTGAGTATGATTGAAAGTCGTCTCCACATCTTTTAAATACATTCCATAAAAAGTAAGCAACTCATATTGAACCCAAGTCTCTGTAATTGATCATTCGGGCTTCGCCCTATTGTGTACACTTTCTTTCAGCTCCCCGAGTAGCCTACCAAAATAAAACGATACGATACAAATTAGTAAACATAGGTTAATGATGCATAAACAAATGATAAGGATTATATACCTTTTTATTGGATACATCCAACGATAGTTGACAGAACCAGCAAGCAATGCCTCTTCGGGCAAGTGAACCATCACGTGGATCATACTTGTGGAGAAAGCTGGAGAGAATATCATCTCAAACTTGCATAGGACTTGGACAATGTCATGGCGCACTGATTAACGTTCGTCTTTCGTAACGTTCTTACCGTCAGTTGGGAAAAAAATCTGGATAACAACATGATTGGCTTCATAACATCTTCCAGCAATAGGTATCAATACCCACATGAAGTAGGCGTTGCATAAACAACATGATTGACTTCACAACACCTTCCGACAATAAGTGTACAATCGCTACAACCTAGGTTTCAAAGGCAGATAACGCATGACTTTTTGTGGGATCTTAGTTGTTCTATTTTGAGATGTCATTTTGAACCTCGACTCATTGCATACATGACATTTATCCAATGCTTTATTCTCTTTGTAGAATAAAATACAATTGTTTTTGCAAGTGTGAATTTTTTCATAACCCAATCTAAAACCATTCAACACCTTTTGCGCATGTATATGGTTTTTCAGCAAACAATTGTCCTTTGGAAGCATTCTCTTGAAAACCCCCAGAAAGTAATCGAAACACTGGTTCGACATATGATACTTTATTTTTCCGTGCATTAGTTCCACAATGGCCGTGAGAACTAAAAAGCTCTTGCACCTTGGGTATAACTCTTGGTTGTCATTTTTTAATAGTTTTTCATATTGTTCAAACTCTGCATTGTCCATTGGTGTAGGCACGTCATCTTTCCCTTCCTGATTGGTGTTTGTCGATGCAAATGGAAAAGCATTATTTATAATATCCAAGAGTTGTTCGTTAGGATCCACAATAGGTTCAACATTGTCCACTCTTGTGGCATTTGAAGACGAAGTATTGTCTAATTGCTCCCCATGATGGTTCCAAGTATTATATGTCATAATCATTCCATTCCTTACTAAATGAAATCGAACATTTTCAATTGTCTCCCATAACGTGCTGTTACACATCCTACAAGGACACCGGATTCTAGTTGCACCCGGGTTGTGTGCACATGCAAAGTCAAATAAATTCCTCGATTCCATCCAAGTATTCATCCGTGCATCTATTCGGGTTGTGTATCCATGTCGTGTTATAATTCCTGGAACCACAATAATAATACAACAATCATAACAACTTCATACAAATGATAATGTCACCTTCTGCCTCCGATAAGGGCCCTATCCTATTCAGGAATGCATAGTCATGTCACGTAATTTATGGCTACATCAGATTAGATTTCAATGTTGGATGAATTTCGGCAGCATCTTGGTACAGTTCTTTAGATGTACGACGTAGATATAAAATACTTATGTGCCACCTGAAGAACGTACAGAGATGACACCAAAATCTCCACAACCAAAACCTAATCCTTCAATCATGAACTACGCGCCATAACTGTGCATTCCCAAACTATCCAAATAATGGGACAATTCAAGAATTAATTGGACAGCAATCATGCTTTTGCATCCATGCGCGAAATCCAACTAATCCTCAAACGGGAAACTAAGTTTTACTAAAAATAAAAAACAAGTACGAAGTTAATTTCAATTAACTCTTTACATCACAACACATATTTGTACGTCACGTACAAATTTAACAACATAATATATGTATATATATATATATATATATATATATATATAATTTCACAACACAATATAAACATTACAACATAAGTTCAACATAATTTAATTAATTTGATATTTTTTAAAAATAAAATGAAGAAAATACATTCTCAATCGTTCTCCACCAATCGCTAATCACACACAATATCCTTATAGACAACGAAATTCATGGCGTTAGTATGAATTTACATTAATACTTTTACCCTAACAAAAAAAAAACGCTTACCAGACACACCGAGATTGCTCGATCAACCTAGAGAAGAAGATGGAGGGAGTATTAGTTGATGAAATTAAGAGAAACTAGAAATGACGGATGCTAGATTGAGCAAAATCGAAGGGGATGAGTGCAGAGGCTAAATCTGCAATTTTACTGCAGTTTGCCTCTGCACAAGCTGAATCCAGATTATAAAGTTCACTTTTGGATGAATGATTTTGTGAGACGAACATGGTCTTCGTTGCGCAAATGTCCATTGCGTGACTAACAAAGTATTCGTCACTCAAATAGCCTTTGCGTGACAAAAAAATGTATTCCTCGCGCAAGTTTACCATTTTTTTATTTTATTTCCTTTACTTTATAATTTATTCTTTTCAACAAATTACGGGACGAAAACATGTATTGTCCCGCAATGCATATTTTTTAAGTTTTTTCCATTTTCTTTTTATGTAATGTAAATTTTATTTTAATCTAGTTAAAACTTAAACCTAATTAAACATTAAATTAATTAATAAAACTAATTTATTATCCCAAATACAAATTATAATTAATGTAAATATTAATACTCATCCACATAACATAAATTTATTAATTAAAATAAATATAAAGTCCACAAAATCTTATTCCAAAAATAAAAATTACAATTCAACTTCAATCCTCCTCCACCTGCAACACATCAAACTTCCACTGCCAGAAACTCTGCTTGAAAAGCCCATCCACATACTTCAGCTGCTTCTCATCGGTTTTATCAGCATCCCAATGAACCTAGATTAATGCTAATAACAATAAATTAGTAATTTAAAAAATATTATGTTTTCACAAAAAAATTATTCGTTATTTACTATAAACTTACTGATAGCTCCCCTAGTATGGACTTCTTCAACTCCTCAGGGACCTTTTTCCAAGACTCAAACTCAGCAAAACATTCCTCCACACTAAACTCTCAATGTCATACCTAAATTTGGCGTAAACATCATCCATACTTGTCTTCAAAGTACGGCACTGGCTTCCGTCGATACCTCCCTGATCGCACAACAAGTTTCTTTTTGCCAGAACCTTTTCCAGAATCGGCCATTCTTTTGAAACATTTTTTTTTTTTAAACTAGGGTTCTGAAACTGTATTAATATAGCACTAGGATCCCCTTGCGCAACGAAGCTATTTGTCGTGCAAATACCTATTTTCATTGTGCAAAACACATCATAAATGTGCAATAAATGGGAAGGTTTGAACGCAATCTGACTGTACTTTGCACGACTCAGCAATAAGACAATTATTCCGTATGGCTATAGCAATCGCATGTGCGAACTCAAAATGTTGCCTTAAATCATTCGGGTCGGCGGCGGGCATGCTTTGATCCTTGTTTTTATCCTCCAACCCAGAACGAACGAAATTGTGAAGAATAAGGAGAATAGAATTGTGAAGAATAAGGAGAATAGAATTGTGAAGAATCAGGACAGCAAAAGCGCATATTTATAGGAAGGTTAGGGCCTTTGCCCGACGAAGGCTTTGTCGCGCAAACATTTGTAATAAATGCAATATTGATTCCTTTGATTCACCTACAGTGACATGTCTGAGTGAAAACTGACAGGAACTTGCAAGATGAAACCTTTGTCGCGCAAGATTTTCGCGCCAAAATAAATTACCCCTCGTTTTCTTGATGACTTTGTGCGACGACAACTATTGTTAGTCACGCGAAGTATTCTTGTGCGACAAAGGTTTTCGTCGCGCAATTTTTTTTCTTTTTCCTTTCCTATCTTTTTTGCCCGACGATACTTATTTTTCCGTCGTGCAAGTATCTCTTGTGCGACGAAATATCCTTCATCTCTCGTGGCGTAAGTTGTTTTTTCTACTAGTGATAGACCATTTTAAATGATTGGTGCATGGCAGTGTAAAACTCATGTATGTGCGGTGGAGTAAAAGGGGTTTCACTAGCTGTGATATCCATGGGATTTATATACATAGTAGAGTACCCCCTTCCTCATACAATCGGTTTCTCTGCCTGTGCGAAATCATCTCTCGCAATAAATTAGAAACTGAGCCACGCAGGGTCTGCATGGCAAATGGCATTTACTACATTCATGCCTCTCTTGCATACCCCTTTCGATTTCACATAATTTACCAACTATTTATCTGTCTACCTTGTCCATGTGTTGTATACCATCACAATCCCTTGTATAGATTTTTTTTTTATATTTTTTTTAACAAAATACCATACTAATTTCTTTATTTCTCACACTCTCTATAATTTATGTCTTTTAATATTTTTTAATTCACTCTATCGATAATTAGAAATTAAAAAGGGTATGCGAAAGGTAAAAAGAGGTGTGTGGATAGCACTATCTTTTTTCTTTTTTTTTTTGGTTTAGTATGCATAACTATATTGTATTACATTCTCATTACATTTTAGTTCTGGAATTGATATGACATCGCCAAAATTTACATAGTTGCGATTGATAATTATTATGTCATGCAAGTAGCTCGCTTAATGTAGTTAATTGTCACATTGATCGGTAGTAGTAACTAGTACGAGCACTGATTAGTAATAGCCCTTTTTTGAGTTTTTAATGTGACAATACTTTAGATGTAAATATTTATAATAAATCTATTATTTGAAAAAAGAATTCATAATTAACAATAACACTCAACTTGCTCGTACTCACCAAAAAAAAAAAAAAAAACACTCGACTTGCTATCGTTGTCAACGTAGTACCGGTAATTTATCCAAACTTTTAAACTTCTCCATAGTTGTGTAGATTTGTGAAACATTGATGGCAACGTTTCCTACCCAACATCATTAGGGTTTACCTGTAACCTGTGTGTTCCTTCTAAGTTAGAACCAAAAGTCAAACGCTGCGTTCCATTCCATACAAAATTAGGAACACATTGTCATTGGCCAGTCGCAACAACCACCATACTGGGACTGGTGGAACTGCAAGCCAAATGCCAGTGGTTGGAATCCAAGCAACTCAACTCTTTCTCTTATAGATCATCTCCCATGTGGACTGAAGCAGGCGTAGCATTATTATCTTTTTCTCTTTAATTTTTGGTATCCATGAATTGATTTACAATAAACTTTAGTTTTCTTGTGGTATGAAATTTGCTGAATAGCGGTTGTTCCAATATTAGTTTTTAGGGAAAACAAAATTAATGTGCTTGAAAATGATTTATCATATAATGTTGCTATATTCACAAAATTACTTCATGGTTCCTTGCATATGATTTAATATTTAGGCTGTCGGGTAACCACGGGCCGATTTGAATGGGTCCAAATCTTCTTTACCTAAATTTCCATGTGACCTCTCTGTGACTTTCCTTAATTTTTAACGTGTGTCCACACTAACTAACTACAGTCATAAACACTATTAAAACATTGAAAATTAACAATAATACAAACAAAAAGTTCAATCTTTCTTCGAAACACTGTTAAACACTTCAATTCTTTGTGGCCTATCTTCCTCGGCAAATCCAAACGACCCGCCCAAGAAGACGACGCCGACGACAAAAAAGAAAAAGAAAAAAGGAAACCGATACTCAAATGGAGAAGGTCGAGACTCAGGCACAGAAGAGAAGACTGAGACCCATACTGAATTATCCCAATTCGATTAAACCCAAAACCACGTCGGTTTCACACTCAAAATGTGACCAAACAAATGACTATATAGATTATAACTATTTGGTTGATAAATGATTATGTGTGTTAAGCCAATTAATCAAAACGGTAGTTCAAAATATGTATGTTTTTGCCACTTAGTACTACGGTTTAGTGAAATTCCTCCTCACTTGGATTCTGGCCAAAAGTGAATTTGAATCACATTATTATAACTCTCTCATTGTGAGACTTAACCTACTTCCTCACCCCTTTAATGTAGATAATATTGTTTGTTAAAAAAAATATGAAAAAAATGATATAAAACCAAAGTAGACTACTATTGGGCGGTTTGGTCTAGTCGATTAATCCTTATGTTATTTTGCAAATTTTCTACTTATCCGAATTCTATAGCTTGACAAAACATCATTTTATAATTTCTACATCTATAGATCAAAAGAAAAAAAAAATAGAATTTTATAACCATAAAGAAAATTGGGGTTTCACTATAAAATTAATGGCCAAAATAAAGAGTAGTTCAACCTCTTATAAGCTATTGCAATGTTTTTTTTTCACCGATGTGAAATTCGTTTACCTTTATATACTCACAATTTGTATATAAATAGAAATGTATTTCTACAAAGAAATAATCTAAAATTAATTT
Organism: Malus domestica; assembly: GCF_042453785.1. Classification (NCBI taxonomy): domain Eukaryota; kingdom Viridiplantae; phylum Streptophyta; class Magnoliopsida; order Rosales; family Rosaceae; genus Malus; species Malus domestica. The sequence continues at coordinate 7,885,203 of NC_091677.1, read as the reverse complement.
AATTTTAAGAGAATAAGATTTAAATTTGGATGCAAGAGAACAAAAATTGTCATAAATCCTAACGTCATAACACATTAATAGAACCTTGTTTATTAATAAAGTTCAAGACCATATACTCTAAACTACCTATTAATAGAACCTTGTTTATTAACTAAAAGAGAGTGAAAATATTATTTAGTCTTCTATCACAATAAAAAGGGGAAAATGTAATTTCACAGATCTGAATTTTACTTTACCTAGAGGTGATATTAAAATATATCTAATATTAAAACAAAAAAAACAAAAACCTCCCACCCACATTCTCTCTCTCCCTCCCTCCTCATTTTAAAAAACAAAAATAAAAAGTGTTCATACACAGTATAGGCTAGTTTAGTTATTACAACTGAAAGTTTGCAAAGAAACAATAAAATAAGAAATGGACGATAATTTCAATAGGGGGTGAGATTTATAGAGGATCAAAACCGCAACCGAGTTGAACTAATACGATTCAAGTGGTTTTGATGGTCAAAATTCGAATCAAACTACTCATTAGAAAATCACCAATCAATCTCTTAGGGCTTGTTTGGTATAGAAGATTGACTTGGAAATGATAACCATTCTAAATTAATTCAAAGTATTTTGTAGGCAGTCATCTTTTTCATACAAAATTTCTCGCTTCTAATCCAAAAATTGTGGGAGGATTGAATTGGATAATTTTTTTTAGTGATTCATCTCCAACCTTAAGTTGCCACAAAATTTTTATTTATTCTTTCAATATACGTTGAAAGTAGTGGTTTATCCCTTCTAATCTAGTTTTCTATATATACCGATCGAGGCCTTAGTGTAATATTCAAGTGGATTAAAAATTTAAAATAGATATATCAATCAAAGAGTGATTTGCCCCAAAGTGTGTGGAGTAAAGTGTATTTGACTATTACAATAACGAACATTTCCTTCGTGTCATTTTCTTGTTGAAAAGTTGGTAAAACTTTCAGTTTTTTACAATTCTAAATTTTGTAATTTCGTACCATTTCTTCTTCTATTCCTAATGACACGATCACTATTCCGCTGTGACAGTATTATACAACCGTATAGACTAGAGCTTAAGGGTATAACTAATTAAATTCCCATTTGGTTTTTTACAAATTAAACAAATCTACATCAAAGCAACCTTATCATGGGAACGGGATGGTGACATCTTGTTATTCACAAGGAAATTGGGGGCCTAATTCTATGGTCCACGTTGTTGTTCTATCCTCATCAGACGGTCTAGGTGCTACCCAGTCTATTTCATCTGTCCCCCCCCTCAGATCAATTATCAATTTTCTTTTGTGCTTGAGAAATTCCTTTTTAAAGCTTTCTTTAAACCTCAGAATATATTGTGGTGTAAACGACTAAACGTAGCCATAGAAGAAATAATAGCTCAAGCATTTCTTTCATCCCTCTTTTTCTTAACTCTTAGGAATCAACAACATTCCGAGAATGCAAAGAAACTCATGAGTTTAGGGTACATGGCACGATTGGTAATGAACTATTGCATTTGTTATAAGCTTATTTAACTTGTTTCATCATTTTTTTTTTCATACGCAATCACGTTCTAGAATTTATATAATCAACCCTATTTAGTGAGACTTGTTGTATAATTTTTTTTTTCATTAATTAGGCTTATATTCACACAAAATCAGTATATTATGGAAACAAACTATATTGTACAATTGGATATATAAAAAGAAGAAGAATAATTTGGTTGCATTGAAACTATGAGTAGGTTTTTAAGGTTTTGACATTCTCCAATTCCAATATAACAAACAAATAAAAAACAGTGGAGAGTATAATACGCGACACGGTTTTTTGGATCTAAAAATTTATTTATTTGTTTGTTTTGAAAGGATTTAGGAAAATCATGCTTAAGCATACATCATTGTCATACGTGTATACAAAAATGGGAAATTTTATTTAAACCCATGCAACCTCTTTTTACACCCAACTTAAAATTTTGAATGTTAATTGTCTATTTTACCCTATTGCATAATTACTATTAAGTACAAAATGAAATTAATAATAAAACTTAAATTTATCAATAAACCCAAACACTATAATTAAACCCTACTAGCTAAAACCCTAGAAAACCGAAGAAGGTGAAGCCAGTGTCTCTTCTCTTCCCCAGTGCTTGCACGTTTTGTAGCAGATAGAAGAGAAAGAAGAAGAACCCAGGTACCAAATCCTCCATTTGAGATTAAAAGGTGTTCATTTTTATAACCTTCCAATCAAAAATACAATCCCATGCATGAAAAACAAACAGATAAGATACAGTTAATTACTTGATAAGACAAATAATTACACACTTTGAAGTTGTTCCAGTTCATATTCCTAAAAAGAAAGTAATCAAATCCTTTGCAGCCTGAATGAGCCATGAACCTGTAAATTTAAGACGATCCATTATATACAGAACAAAAGGAAATAGGGGAATTAGAGAACAAGAATCAATTACATACAGAATTATGCCAAATCACATAATACTACCTGCACTCTTGAGTATGATAAACTACATTCCTCTGAATCTTACTCTTGGATGATCAAAGGGTGTTAACGTGCCGCACAAAATTCGAAGCTAGTGGAGCATCGTCATCAGATAAATAATACAATACATCAAATTAAATCCGGGAAAAAGGACAAACAAAAATAAACCGTACCCAACACCAATGGGTCACCAATCTGAGGGACAATGAAGCTGAAGCCACCTAACTGCATTTTTCTCCTCTGAATGCCTAGACGATCAGATGGCATTCGATGGGTTCGACAAAAAAAACTAGATCCAGAGCGTAAAGTAAAAGGGATTTCATTTTTAGAAAAGTCAACCTTGGCTCCGCTACTGCTCCCAGGAACAAGACCCTGCATCTCTTTCTGCAAGAACCTCAGCCTGCCATTCATATCATCCACAGCCCAAGATTTTTCACTAACATTTCTCACCATCTCCGGCGACATAATTGGTTTCAATGCACCCGAAACCATCATATAAAACCCGCACATCGCCACATAAACCAAGCTTAAACCCAAAATCAATCTCCAAAACTCACACCCAAAATTCCATTTTCTCTCCATCTTCTTAGTCATCTTCTTCGATTTCAATCTTACATCTGTTCAAAACTCAATTGTTCAAAATCAATCTTACATCTGTTCAATGGGTGTAAAAATAAATCTACATATTGAATTGGGTTTATGGGGTATATTAGGTATTAAATTTGGGTTTAAAGAGATATTAATAGTTTAGTTAAAAATCAAATGGGTGCAAAGAGTAAGTTGGGTGTATAAATAGGTTAAATGGGTTCAAATAAAATTTCCCTACAAAAATTAGTATCCAAATATTATCATTTCAATAGTTTGATCATATTTCAATCATTCAAAATTTCTTCATATAAAAAATTTCGTTTTTAAAATTTAACTAAGACGTGGCCAGGGTAGATTCACAATTATACATACATACATACATATATATATATATATATATATGTGTGTGTGTGTGTGTGTGTGTGTGAATACATTCATCTACTACAAACGTTATTTTCAACTTTCTCGAACCTTGGCACCTACGGCCGAAAAAATTTCAAACCGATAATATCAAATCATTCGGTAATCGATACCAAAAAACAAAAAAAAAATCCCAACAATAAATATATATTTTAGTAATTTTTATTAGAATTAAGTATCAAAAACCCCTCAACCTTTCAGTATCATTCCAAATTGATCTCAATATTTTTAAACATTCCAAACAAGTACCCAATTTATTGAAAATGTCATATCCGTTAAGCCCCAGTTAAAAATCTGTTAATTAACTGGGGCTTACTCTATCTCCAAAATTAACAGAATGTCATGGAAGCATAACCTCCACCAAATAACGGTCACCACCACCCCATCATGCCATCACCTCCAAACCCAACACAAAACCACCAACTCCACCCTACAACTCAAGCCACCAACAATGAGAAGAATATCATGGAGGTTGCTGATATGGTATGGACCATCATGATGCAGCCACCACCATCTTTACCGCCCACAAAGAAGAACTGGAAGCTTTACGAGCCAAGAATCAGCGAATGAGAAAATCACATGAGCATAAACAAGCTCCTTGAAACCCTTATTGTTCTTAACACTCGTCTTTGTTAGGAGATTGCCCTGCTAATGTAACTTCAATTTTGGTTCATTTTCAATTCAATCAATACTTATTTGATCATAGGGTTTCATATTATATAGGCCTAATTGGATAAATGGTCCCCGTGGTTATAAGGTATTCAGATGATAGCCTTTGTGGTAAAAAAATTCGGATTTAAACCCTTGTGGTCTAAGTCTGTTAGGATTTAAATCCCTGTGGTATAAGTCTGTTAGGATTTATGCCCTTCTGTTAAATAATGCTGATGTGGCTGCCACATATATGGCACGTGGCTGCCAAATGTCTGCCACATGGCAAAAATAATAATTTTTTTTTTTTTTTAAAACCTGAATTTTTACAAAAAAAAAAAAAAAACCCAGATCTGCAAGAAGAAGAAGAAGGAAGAGGGAGAGGGAGAGGGAGAGGGAGAGGGAGGAGGGCGTGGGGAGAGGGCTCCAGCGGGAAGAAGAAGGAAGAGGGAGAGGGAGGAGTCGCGCGGGGAGACCGGCGGGAAGAAGAAGAAGAAGGAAGAAGGAGAGGGAGGAGGGTCGCGCGGCGGGGGGGAGTTTCTGGGGTTTTTTTTTTTTTTTTTTTTTTTGTAAAAATTTAGGTTTTAAAAAAAAAATATTATTTTTGCCACGTGGCAGACATTTGGCAGCCACGTCAGCATTATTTAACAGAAGGGCATAAATCCTAACAGACTTAGACCACATGAGTTTAAATCCGAATTTTTTTACCACATGGGCTATCATCCGAATACCTTATCACCACAGGGATCATTTATCCGATTAGGCCTATTATATAATATATGTTTGAAATTTAGATTTTGAGCCAACTAATATTAATAATGACCATGATGTACTCAATTGGTGGGTTTTGAATAGAATCTATATTTGAAATATTAACTGGGGCCTAATGAAAATGACATTTTCAATAGGTTGGGTACTTATTTATTAAAAAGGTTGAGATCAATTTAGAATAACACTAAAAAGTTTGGAGGTTTAGTTACTTAATCCTTTTTATTATATAATATGTATTTGAAATATCAGTGGTGGTTGGATTTGCATGAGATTGAATTTGAACCCTTTGTAAAAACTAAAACTCCCTCTCTCACTCAGAAGTCCCTCCCAGTTACATCATCTCTCCCGACTCCGACTACCCCTCTCTGTTTCTTCTCTGGACACACCACAGCGCACACCACACCTCAAAGTTCATCTTCTCCAACAACTCCGACACCCTCTCTCTGTTTCTTCTCGACTCTGACTCCTTCTCTCAATTTCTTCCTGTCAACTTCTGCAATCGCCCAGTCCCACCAAATTTATCTTCCACATCCGAATTCCCAATGTCGACTTCCACCGAAAGACTCTCATCATACAAGCCTAGAAGATAAGAAATTTCACCCTAACTCGGATTAGTTTAGTGTTTTTTTAGTGAAACACTTGGGGAGTTTTGATCGAATTAGTTTTTTCGATTTGAGGATTGAATCGGGTTTTCGATTTGGGGTTTTAAAAATCGAATTATGGTTTTCGATTTAGGGATTTTAAAATCGAGGTTTTAAATTGGGGAATTACAAAAAAAAAAAACCGAATTAGGGTTTTTAAATTTCAATTTGGGTTTAATTTGGTTTGTTGTTTATTATTTATGGCTATCGGCTGTCGATGGTTGAGGTTTGAATCCTCCTACAGTTTGAAGCTACAACAATTTCCAGCATCCGAAAAAAACCGAAATAATTTTAAGATTACTGATTTTCGGTAACAGAAATTTCAGTTCGGGATTGGTGTTTTTTTTCCTTATTGCTAATATTTACGATTCGAGCTGAACCGAAACCAGCCCTATAGCACCCATACTACCATATATTATGGCGATCAGAAAACGAGATTGTGTTCAATGCTGTTTAGCATTGATTGAATTGATTAAAAAAACAAAATTCAGATGAAAAGAATTGAACATGTTTAGTAGTCTAGGGTGTATTCAATTGAGATTTTGAGGGATTTTAATTCTTTTAATGAATCCAGAGGTATTTAATCAGGATTTTAAGTGATTATCTGAAATTCAATGTGTATTCAATCAGGATTTTAAGATAATTTATTAAAATCTTTAAAAATCCGGGTGTATTCAATTAGAATTTTAAAGAAGTTTATAACATTTCAGGTGTATTCAATTAGAATTTGAATTTAAAGAATTTAGAAAGTTGAGGAATTAAAGGGAATTGGAAAGATTTTGTAGTGTATTTTAAGCGTCCACAAATCTCATCTCTTCCTATGAAATTTCGAGGGAATTGAATCAAAATTTTACATGGAATCTCTACAAATCAGTTAAACTTCATAAAAATTCATAGATTTATAAATCCATTAAAATATCTTAAATTCCTAATTGAATACACCCCCTACATATGTAAGGTTGGCCTTAATTCTATAAAATTGTTAATATTTTGATACTTTTGCATAATCCCCAAGGACCACAACCCTACGGATGGGATTTTAGATAACTAATGTATCACATGTTGTGCTCATTTACGGCGATAAGCGGAAACAAATTAAAAATTGTGATGCAACCCGCCCATGCAAGATGTTATGTGGTGTAATTTGCAACCATAGTGTCCTATAGTCTACGCAAAAATATTATATGAACGTTCCTATTTTTGAACTTCTTTTAACTCTCCTCTTTAGCAAGCACATCTTGTAATCAATAATTTCATGTGGGACTTCTCTTTATTTAATTAGGCAAGGTCTTTTTAATCCATTAAGCTTATTTGTTTTTGTTGCTCATCAATAAGAATTGAATATATGATCTCGTGATGCTTTGGTGACCCAATTGAAATCTCAAACATCTGTTTATCTAAGATCACAACAAATTCCGATGTATTTATTCCCCGGCAAAAAGACATTCTATAGTGCGTAATTATATACCTTGGTCTAATGGATTTTGTGATAAATTAAAGAATAATTAATAATCAAAGCTTAATTGTAGCATTAATTCTTGAACTTTAACCCTAGTTTAGTTTTAGTTCCTAAACTCTCATATTAGTTTATTTAGTCCTTGAACCTAACAATGTGTTGTACCATTCATCATTTTCATTAACGACGTCTATTTTTAAATTTAAGGCTACGTTAGGCAATGCGATTTTAAAGTTGGTATGAGATCGTACTATGGTTGAACTTAAACAACATATTGAACTACGAAAAAAATTTCCTATGTATCAGTTAATTTTCTTACAAACAAGATCTGATTTTTTTTAGGTTTTTTTTCTTATTTTTAAATTCACTTTTAGTGACACACCCCGACCTAAATCTAGGCATGTTGGCCGTCACATAAGGGTGACGTAGCCATGTGCACAGTGCGGAAGCAATAGAGATATAAAGAAATACGAATAAATAAAGACCAAGTTACCAGCAATACTAGCTAGGAGAAAGTGCTAGTGCGAGATTAAGTGTGAAATACACAACCAGAGCATAAATAACCTAAGTGCAGTCAAGCAAGACAAGTACTAATTATACAACACCCAATGGTGATCCTACGTTTATGATGTTCTATCAGAACTACGGTCGAAATCCCCGTGAGCCACCAAGCACTTCTACCTAAAACCTGGAGGGGCGCAAAATAGAAAGTGTGAGTGAGCAAAAACAAAACTTTTCAAAATCATTTCATTTCTCAAAAGTTCTAACCCCTCGCCGTAAAATCTGTATAATTTCCCAGAAATATAATATATGCTATATCATGAATCATACTCAAGATGATAATCTGTAGAAGTATACCATGCCAAAGTATCTCAATGCAATGCCATAAGTAGTCCAGACAAAATATATCAATGTCAGATATCGCATCAACCGAATCCCTCTAACTCAATCTGTACGGCTGAATCTATAGCTCATAACCAATCTCAATCATATCAAATCCTGCACACGAGTCGGAACCACCTAAGGTCTGTACGACAAGACTAGGTGTAAAATAAATATGCTCTAGTGCTACGATCACGTGAAGACTGTGCGAATGATCGTGGGTCACCTACGAGTCGGAACCACCTATAATGGTATGTACGACAAGTCTGTGCACCTAACTTGGATCCAAGGTAAGGACATGATGCGGGAGGTGAACGTCACGTGAAGGACTGTGCCTTAACTCTGGGCGGGAGCACTAACACCGGGGTGCAGGTTTATGAGCTCTCAATACATCACATCATATCTCACATAACTAAAGTAACCTTATATCTTTAATTTATGAACTTACCTGGCACTTACATATGCATCCGCAGCACCAATCATAAATATATGCAACTACTAATGCATAAATAAAATAGGCAGATACTTTGCATGGCATTTCAAAATGTATAATTATTCAAATTCATTTTCTGGGAAAAATCTCAAGTATATAGATATATAGGAAAACCAAAAACCCACTCACTGATATGTCGAAGGGTCATAGCCCCCGAGCCTCGATTGATGGTGCTCGTCCTCCGGATAGGCCTCACCTATATGCGAAATAACTAAATAAACGTTATTTAAAGCACATATACAAAACTAGGAAATAACTTCTCATACAATGCTCAAATGGGGTGTTTGAATATACAAACGTGATCTACCCAACACTATGAACACCCCCATATTTTTAGAAAATTTTTTCGAGTACCCACGCGCCTTCACACACCGGCCAAACGCACGGCCCACGCACAGGCACGTGCCTCTGGCACACCAAACGGATTCCCTAACGACGTTAGGGAATATTTCGTTAAAAATCAGAATATGCCATTATGTTTACCTGACGGCGTCAAAATATTCCATCAATTTTGACGGAATATTCTCCTCCTCCTTCCTTAGGTCGCTGGAGCCCGGCGCTGGTGCCACTGCTATCGCCGGAAACTGGAAAAATAATCAAACCTTCATATCTTTTTCGATTCTTAACCAAAATTCACGAAATTTATACCAAATTGAAGCTTACAACGAGTAGAACAAAACCTTACCAATTTAAAGCCCTAAAATCCACGGAATCTCACCGGAAAAACCTCGATAATCCGACCAAAATTTGAAACTCGCGAACTGGGACTTTCGACGTCCAAAACACTCCAACTTTCTTCCCCGAGCTTCGTGAAGGTGTTTTAAGGCTTCCTATAACCTTAAAACTCCTAGAAAACTTCACAATCACGAGTGCATGACCAGTACTCCAAATTGGGGTTATTGGGTTCTCGGGTTTTCGAGGGATTCACAAATCAAAAATGGTATAGAACAACTCCTGAACTTACTAGGAGCTCAAAGGTGCCAACTACAACCTCGATCCGTGACTGGAAGTGAAGGTTTGAAGGTTGTCCATACGTTGTACGGAAAATGGATAAAAATTCGAGAGAGGGAGGAGGGAGAGAGTGTCAACGGGAGGGTGATAGTGAGGGTGTGTTTGTGTGTGGTCCAAGTTTGGCCAACCAAACCAAAAACAACTAAAACCTTAATTTCTAATTGGGTCCAAGTACTTAGGAAATAAAATAATTGGTCCACAATACAACTGAAACCACACAACACCACAAACGTTTAAGGGTAAATTAGACATTTCACACCATTAGATAATATCTTTCGAGACGGGCTGTCATATTTAGTAATGTGGGATGAAATTTCTAATATACTCCTAGATTTAACGGAAAAATGACGGCAGTAGTGAAAAAGACCAATGGTAAAACACATTATTATGTTTGACTAAGAAAACTAATGTGAAAGTTCAAGGACTATAATTAAACTAGGCGTAAAGTTTAGTGACTATTTTTACAATTAAGCCAATAATAATCAATAATGCTAGAGTCTTCAAATTTGTTTATCAAATATTTTGTCAACATTAGTACAATGAAAACGAAATAGGAAATAAGATTAATTTCAACTTAGGTATTGAATAAAGAGGTAATTACACTCTATCACTAAAACAAGCCCATATATATTTGAGTGATGTGCGATTCAGTCATTGAATTATTACCTAACTGAAAACTAAGTTATTAGATTTTATAATTTTTTGAAAAAATTAGTCAATTTGTTTTTTTAACTGTCAGTTTCCGCTACTATAAGGTTTGAAGTTGTTAGACTATTTCCAATAGAAGATGCAAAATGCGTGGTAACAACCGCTTTTACATTTTTTTGTTGGCCAAAAAACTCTCAAGTGGGAGAGATGTAAACATCTATCTTGACCATAAGATGTAAATAAAAATGCAAATTTACATTTTTTTAATATCTTTCTAAGGTGGACCCTGCCAGTTTAAGAGAGAAAAATAAATAGGACCCCAAATTTGCACCTCTTCCATCGAAGTAGAACTAAAATGTACATCTCTTGAAAATATAAAATTAATGTAAATCTGGCTTTTACATCTCAAATTTGCATATTTTTATTGGAGATACCCTTGTATTTAATTTTTCCTCAAATTAAGTCAAGTGATTTGCATGTAATACACTTTGGAGGGTAGATTGTAAGTTTTAATGAATTTAAAATTTTAATTTCTGAAAAATAGTGTATTGAGTTAACTTTGGAGGATAAATTGATCATTTTGCAACTTATATGCATTATTAAGGATTTACAGGCGAGAAAATTATGATTTTACTTTCAAATGTGTGTCATGTGCAAGTCACGTATCTTAGATTGACCAAAAAATAGATAGAATAGTTTGAATCTAGGAAACTTTAACGAAAAGCACCCGGTACTGTTCACTTTAACGAAAAACCACATTTTTACACTAAAAAGTCAATCCTGGTACTATTCACTTTACCCTTTATTTTGTCCTTATCATTAAAACTCAAAGTTTTCAAGCCATTTTCATTAGTTTTCCTTTGAATCTAATAGTATGGATGAGCCACTTAGCACTACAGTTTAGTGGTATTCCTCTTCACTTATAATAGTGAGAGGTCTTAGGTTTGATTCTTGCCAAATGAGAATTTGAACCACGTTATTGCTAGCTCATTGTGAGGCTTGACCCACTCTCATACCATTTTAGTGTAGATAATATCGTTTGTTAAGAAAAAAAGGTATGGATGAAATGACAATTTCTAACGAGTTTAAGGACTTCTTTTTGTTGAAAAATAATAATTTAAGAACTTAACTTTCACTCGGATAATAATTCAAGGACGAAATCCACAATTTACTCTATATATTTGGATGCTCAGGGGTTGTGGTTCTAGTGACATATATTTGTTTTCGTCCAATTTGATAATTTTACAAATCAACTTGTGTACAGTAATAACAAAGTCATTATGTGTCTTTAATATAGTCATGTCAGTATTATGTAACATTGGATTGTAAAATTTGACGATTATATTGTAATTTTACATCCTTGTGAGTTTATCTTACATTGCCGGTCCCAAGCCCGAATAAAGGAGGAGGGGGAGGGCGTCAGGTAGTCGACAGCCGGCACTCCATGATCACGTCGAATCCTTATGAAAATGAATCCAGAACGAAATCGCGCTAAAGCTAGGGCGTCACCCGTAAGTGGCGCGCTGTGTGGCCTGAGCACAGTGATAAGTGAGCAAGGGTCGCTGTATCTCCATCGACACCCGGATACAGTGTTAAATGAGCAAGGGGGCTATAGAAACTTCTTTTCGAACGACTCCACTCAAAGTTGTTTGGGAGCATATGCTCCTATCAACTTTACACGGGACACACAAAAGAAGTACTTTGATCCTATTAGACGGGGAAGGGTGAAGAAGCTAGGACAGAAGGGTAGAGTTCAAGAGAGCAAAATGCGTTTAGGAACGTGGAATATAGGAACCTTGACGGGAAAATCTATGGAAGTAGTAGAAGTTATGGTGAGGAGAAGGATAAATATTATGTGCCTACAAGAAACTAAGTGGGTTGGTCGTAAGGCAAAGGATCTAGAAAACTCAGGGTTTAAACTATGGTATTCGGGCACAAATAGAACGAGAAACGGTGTTGGCATCATCGTGGACAAGACCTTGACACAAGATGTTGTAGATGTCAAGAGGGTAGGAGATAGAATCATGGCAATCAAGATTGTAATAGGACAAGAACTTATCAATGTGATTAGTGCGTACGCACCTCAAGTAGGGTTGGATACGAGTTCAAAGGAGAAATTTTGGGAAGACCTTGGAGACTTGGTGCAAGGAATTGCTCAGACGGAGAAGTTATTTATAGGAGGAGATTTAAATGGACACGTGGGCAGGGAGACAGGCAACTATGGAGGTTTTCATGGTGGCCATGGTTTTGGGGAGAGAAACGAGGATGGGGAAGCTATCTTGGATTTTGCAATGGCATATGATCTCTTCTTAGCCAACACCTTCTTTAAGAAGAGAGAAGAACATGTGATCACCTACAAGAGTGGGTCGTCAAAAACACAAATAGATTTTCTTCTAATGAGGAAAGGGGATCGTATAACTTGTAAGGATTGCAAAGTTATACCAGGAGAGAGCGTGACTAATCAACATCGCTTGTTGGTGATGGATGTACATATCAAAAGAGTGAGAAAAAAGAACAAGACTTGGAAGTGCCCAAGGACTAGATGGTGGAATCTAAAAGAAGAAAAACAAGCCATTTTCAAAGAGAAAGTAATCACCCAGTGTGTGTGGGATAGAGAGGGGGAAGCTAACCAAATGTGGGATTCCATGGCTAGTTGTATCCGAAAAGTAGCAAAAGAGGTATTAGGAGAGTCCAAGGGCTTTGCCCCACACCAAAAGGAATCTTGGTGGTGGAATGAGGAGGTACAAGCAAAGGTGAAGGCTAAGAAGGAATGTTGTAAAGCCTTATACAAGGATAGGACCGATGAAAATGGTGAAAGGTATAGAAAAGCGAAGCAAGAGGCGAAGAAAGCTGTGAGAGAAGCTAAGTTAGCGGCTTATGACGATATGTATAAGCGACTAGATACCAAAGAAGGAGAGTTGGATATCTATAAACTAGCTAGAGTAAGGGAAAAGAAGACAAAGGACCTAAACCAAGTGAGGTGCATCAAGGATGAGGATGGAAAGGTTCTTGCTACAGAGAACGCGGTTAAAAACAGATGGAAAGGTTATTTTCATAATCTTTTCAATGAAGGACATGAAAGGAGTGCTTCTTTAGGGGAGTTGAGTAACTCAGAAGAGTGTAGAAACTACTCTTTTTATCGTAGAATCCGGAAGGAAGAAGTGGGTGTAGCTTTGAAGAAGATGAAGCATAGAAAAGCAGTAGGCCCAGACGATATACCAATCGAAGTGTGGAAAGTTTTGGGAGAGACAGGTATAACATGGCTCACTGACCTTTTCAATAGGATTTTGAAAACGAAGAAGATGCCGAATGAGTGGCGAATGAGCACTTTGGTGCCTATCTACAAGAATAAGGGCGATGTACAAAATTGCATGAACTATAGGGGAATTAAGCTAATGAGTCATACAATGAAGCTCTGGGAGAGAGTCATTGAGCATAGATTGAGGCAAGAGACACGGGTTTCGGACAACCAATTCGGGTTCATGCCAGGGCGCTCAACCATGGAGGCAATCTATCTCTTACGAAGATTGATGGAAAGATATAGAGATGGGAAAAAGGATTTACACATGGTCTTTATAGATTTGGAAAAAGCGTATGATAGGGTCCCAAGAGACATTCTTTGGAGGATTTTAGAGAAGAAAGGAGTACGAGTAGCATATATCCAAGCTATACAAGATATGTATGAAGGAGCAAAGACTGCCGTAAGAACTCATGAAGGACAAACCGAAAGCTTTCCCATAACTGTAGGATTACATCAAGGTTCATCCTTAAGTCCTTACCTTTTTGCGTTGGTAATGGATGAGTTAACAGGACATATTCAAGGTGATATTCCTTGGTGTATGCTTTTCGCAGACGATATAGTGTTGATAGATGAAACTCAGGAAGGGGTAAATGCAAAGCTTAACCTTTGGAGAGAAGTGTTGGAATCTAAAGGTCTTCGCCTAAGCCGATCAAAGACAGAATATATAGAGTGCAAGTTCAGTGCAAATGGAGGCCAAAACGAGTTAGGGGTGAGGATCGGAGATCAAGAAATACCAAAGAGCGACCGTTTTCGTTACCTAGGATCTATCTTGCAAAAGAACGGAGAATTAGATGGAGATCTCAACCATAGAATACAAGCTGGATGGATGAAGTGGAAGAGTGCATCCGGCGTGTTGTGTGACCGCCGTATGCCACTGAAGCTCAAGGGAAAATTTTATAGGACGGCAATAAGGCCGGCGATGCTGTATGGCACAGAATGTTGGGCGGTGAAGCATCAATACGTACACAAAATGGGTGTAGCGGAGATGAGGATGCTTCGTTGGATGTGTGGGCACACGAGAAAGGATAAGATTAGGAATGAGGATATCCGGGGTAAAGTAGGAGTAGCCGAAATTGAAGGAAAGATGAGAGAAAATCGGTTACGGTGGTTTGGACATGTGCAAAGAAGGCCTACTGACGCTCCGATTAGAAGATGCGACTATGGGACAGAGGTTCAGGGCCGAAGGGGCAGAGGAAGACCTAGGAAAACTTTGGAAGAGACCCTAAGAAAAGACTTAGAGTACTTGGATCTAACGGAGGACATGACACAGGACAGAACACAATGGCGTTCTAAGATTCATATAGCCGATCCCACTCAGTGACTTGGATTTTCCAAGTCTCCAACCGAGAAGTTTTCCTCACTCGGGAAATTAAGGGAACACTACCTCAACCTATATGCTCCACTCACAAAGCTTCAACATACAAGCTTCAACAAAAGAAAATTCAATGAACTTAGCGAAGAAGGCTTTGGTGTATTTAACACAATACGTTGAAATGAAGGAAAGCTTATTTATTGATATCCCCGATAAGTTACAAATATGTACATATACTTGAGTCAAAATAAACAAACAAGAGGGAGCCTTCACAAAGGTTGCTTAGGAGAAGTCTCAGCAGTCGGTAGAGCCCCAGAAAGAGAAGGCACCGGAGGGGGATCATTCGGAGCCTCAGTATTGGACAAAACCCTAGAAGGAGGAGGCATCAGAGATTGATCATTTGGAGCTTCATTACGCGGTACAGCCCCAGAAGACGAAGGCAATAAATGCCTTTGGAACAAACCCACAAATCTCTGATGATCAAGTAAAACTTGACCATCAGATTCCTTCATCTGGTCAAGCTTCCTCTTCATGTTTGTAGCATAGTCATGTGCGAGCCGGTGCAACTGTTTATTCTCATGCTTGAGCCCTCTAATCTCCTGTTTGAGACTCATCACTTCAGCCGCCAATGATTCAACTTGGCGGGTTCGAGCAAATAGGCGTTGGGCCATATTAGACACAGAACCTGCACACTGAACACTGAGAGCCAGAGAATCCTTAACAGACAACTCATCAGACCGTTTGGAAAGTAGTCTGTTATCTTTGGGAGTGAGAAGGTTCCTGGCCACTACCGCAGCGGTCATATCATTCTTCATCACGGAATCCCCAACGGTAAGAGGACCAGTAGGGGAGACGAAGGATGGGCGCCATATGTTGTCTGGAGAAGGCGGGGCTGCCTCTTCAACAAGGTTCAAGTCAAAACGACGGTCGGAGGGGCCAGACATTTTCAAAGGTGTTGAAGAGAGAAGAGGTCGGACAAATCAAGATCTTAGAAGTGCAAGAATGGAGCTTCTACTGGTGGATATTCAAGTGTGCTTTGGAACTTAATGTCAGCCCCTATAAAAATCTGCACTCGACGAAGCTTCAGAAATCGAAGAGGCGCCTGCTCAGAAATCGAAGAGGCGTTTGCTTTCTCAAAAGCTGGGCTGCTCAGAGATTTTCAAAAGCTGGGCTGCTCAAAGACCACAAAGGCCGATCTCAGAAATCGAAGAGGCTTGCTTTCTCAAAAGCTGGACTGCTCAGAGACCACGAGGGCCGATTTCAGAAATCGAAGAGGCACCTACTTTTCCAGCCTTGTCAGCACCTGTCACACGCACACTCAGCTTTGCGGAAATTATGGGCATTCTGTCGAAGATTTCTGGCGAAGTAGAAAGCACATGAATCGTACTGTTCAATCACCCACTTCCCACACGCAACAGTAGCTCATGGGTACCACAGATAACTTTGCCAAAGTCCTCTGACAAAGTTGAGACACGTGAAGCTTGCAGCTCCCACTACATCGCTCTGACCAAGAAGGGTAAAAGAATTGCAAAGAAACAACACTAACAAAGTTTAGACACATAAATTTTGAAGGTCTAGCTACCATATTATTACCCACAAGGGTAAAGGAACAGTACCACTGCTGGATAATTGGAAAGTCCCGGTGTGTCAACCTCTGTGCTTCGTGGCAAGGTAGACTAGCAAACATGCCCAACCTTTACTCACATTCGAGAAAACACTCCTAACAAGATTGCTTGCTCCAAAATCGAAGAGGCACCGCCCTCCGAATCTCGAGAGCCAGACTCCCAACATGATTACTTTCTCAAAAATCGAAGAGAGGGTAAAGGAACAGTACCACTGCTGGATAATTGGAAAGTCCCTGTGTGTCAACCTCTGTGCTTCGTGGCAAGGTAGACTAGCAAACATGCCCAACCTTTACTCTCATTCGAGAAAACACTCCCAACAAGATTGCTTGCTCCAAAATCGAAGAGGCACCGCCCTCCGAATCTCGAGAGCCAGACTCCCAACATGATTACTTTCTCAAAAATCGAAGAGACACCGCTCTCCGAATCTCGAGAGCCAGACCCCCAGCAGGATTGCTTTCTCAAAAATCGAAGAGGCATCGTTCTCCGAATCTCGAGAGCCAGACCCCCGACAGGTCTGTAATCTTCACACGCAACATCAGCTTTCCAGATACCACAAACCACTTTTTCAAAGTGCTCTGACAGAGTTAAAACATGTGAAGCTGGCAGCTCCCACTACCGTGCTATAACCAAGCAGGGTAAAGGAATAGCATTATTACTTGATGTTAGGGAGACTCCTATATATGTCGACTTCCATCCCTAACGGACAGGCAGACCTGCAAAAATGCTTAACCCTTTCTCTTATCTGAGAGGGCACTCCCAACAAAGCCTTTCGAAATATTCAGCTTTTTTTCCCCCCGATAATACCTCTGTAAACAAGCTATACTAGAGCAAGAATATCTCATATCATCAGGGTTAAAAGCAAGAGTATCCCATATCATGCTTTTTCCCTGTCTTTTCCTTTGGCCTTGTTCTTACCTGCAAGACAAGGAGAAAGAGAGCAATCAGTCAGCACTTGGAATCAAGCTTCCAGCCAGGAACTGACTGCCTGGAACCCCTTACCTGATTACTTACCTGGCATTGCTCTCGAGTACTCATCTTCAACATCTTATGTTTCCAGGGAAGATACCGCATCTGCCTGAGGAACAGATAGGGCAAGTGAGAAGGATACAAGGAAGCATGTGGAGACAAGCGTAACAGCACACGTGCCGATACATCCACTACTCTATCAAAAGCAAAAGTATCCCATATCAGCAGGGTCGAACGTACTCTAGATTTGATGGACTTGTTTTGACCCTCAAATTCTTCAGTCGGCCTTATACTCTGGAGGAAACCAGAAAACCCTCCAGCCCAGTTCAAGAATAAGCCTGTGGAAAGTTACTTCTTCAAAAGCAAAAGTATCCCATATCATCTTTCCTCATTTTTCTTCTCTTTATCCTTCATGCTGCCTGCAAGATAGGGAGAATGTGAACAATCAGCCGGAGCTCTGATTGCTTACCTTGTCTGTCACCTCTTTCAGCAGATCCCCCAGCTCGGCGACTTGGGGGACTCCTACTACATGGTTTGTATCTCGCTTGACCAAGCATGAAACTACAAGTAAGCTTCAAGTGAAATTGATACATTACCTTGTGCATCTCCACCAGTTACAGATACCACCCCTGGATGGAGGAAGAGTACTTCCAGAGAAGATGCCACATCTACCTATGAGACAGATAAGGCAAGTCAAGACGATACCACACTCCGGTACTTAGAAGTTTCGTGGCTACGAGATCATTCTCCCACAATTTTTCCTAATGTCATTTGTACTAAATCATTCACTTGTACTCACTAAAGGAGAGCTTGAACCTATGTACTTGTGTAAACCCTTCACAATTAATGAGAACTCTTCTATTCCGTGGACGTAGCCAATCTGGGTGAACCACGTACATCTTGTGTTTGCTTTCCTATCTCTATCCATTTATATACTTATCCACACTAATGACCGGAGCAATCTAGCGAAGATCACAAAAAGTGACCGTTTTCGCTACCTAGGATCTATCTTGCAAGAGAACGGAGAATTAGATGGAGATCTCAACCATAGAATACAAGCTGGATGGATGAAGTGTAAGAGTGCATCCGGCGTGTTGTGTGACCGTCGTAGGCCACTGAAGCTCAAGGGAAAATTTTATAGGACGGCAATAAGGCCAGCGATGTTGTATGGCACAGAATGTTGGGCGGTGAAGCATCAACGTACACAAAATGGGTGTAGCGGAGATGAGGATGCTTCGTGGGATGTATGGGCACACGAGAAAGGATAAGATTGAGAATTAGGATATCCGAGGTAAAGTAGGAGTAGCCAAAATTGAAGGAAATATGAGAGAAAATCGGTCCCGGTGGTTTGGACATGTGCAAAGAAGGCCTACTGACGCTCCGGTTCGAAAATGTGACTACGGGACAGAGGTTCGGGGCCGAAGGAGTAGAGGAAGACCTAGGAAAACTTTGGAAGAGACCCTAAGAAAAGACTTGAGTACTTGGATCTAACGGAGGACATGACACAAATGAGCGCAATGGTGTTCTAGGATTCATATAGCCGACCCCACTTAGTGGGAAAAGGCTTTGTTGTTGTTGTTGTTGTTGTTGTTGTGATTCAAACATTGGATCTTTACATTATGTTGAAATTAACACCATTGAACGTGAAGCTATGAAGCCTATTTTAACCAAACTAGTCCCTAAAATTTGCATAACTCCTCACTTTGTTCCTTGAGATTTGAAATAAATATAAGTGATCACTGAGATTATCCACCATCAATCATTTTAGTCTTTGGGTAAAAAATTATGTTAAATAAGGATTAAAATAACAAAATTGCCCTCAATTTAATAAACAATAGGCCAAAATGATTTGACAAAAGTCAAGGGTATTTTTGCCATTTTTCCCTTATTTGATGGAGATTTTTTCACGGAATAACCAAAATGATTGATTGTAGACAAACTCAGAATCAATTCTATCGATTTCAAATCTCAGGGCCCAAAATGAGAAATTATGCAAATCTCAAGGACCATTTTGGCTAAAAAGCTTATTTGTTTTTCGATAAATATTCTTTTCAAAATTTTGATTATAGGAATATGATATATACGTTATTTTGTTTAATTCAAAATGTAATATGGTCTGGTGGCATTTCTCATTGTTTATAAGTAGAGGTATTAAGTTCTATTATGAATGACGAATTTAATATTAATTTGTTATAGTCAACTTATTGTGCAGTTTAGCTTAAATCTCAAACCCTTTAATATAAATATATCGATGTACAATGAAATAACTAAATATTATTCCTCATCCTATCAAAAAAGAAAACAAATTGCATGCCATGAAGCAAATAGGAATGCCTGATTCATAAATTTGTGTTGTGCCTGTCATGATATATATGCCACAATATTCAACCCAGTCATGCACACATTGCAAGTCCTGCTAAGAAACCATGTCCTTGTAGGCCATCCTGATCTCAGGGCAGTTCCCCATGCATATCTGTCTTGGGCGCCCTTTAATGGGGTCTACTGTAGCTGTCATGTACCTGGGGGCGAGGCAAGTAATTGGGTTTTCTCTCTTTAGTCATTATTTGACTCCAAAAAAATGATGATCATTATATTGGAGTAAAAACCAAACATAAATACAGCTTTAATTTCATGGCAAACTCAAGTGAGAAAAATTTACATGGCATGAGTTTCAAAAACCAATAACGCTTAAATTATGTCGAACCAAGATCGATCAATATTCTACGTTGCACCCAATGTTTATTGAATTTATTGATCAACAAAACGAGTTATTGCTCGCATCACTTAGCTCATGGGGATATAGCTCAATTGGTAGAAATGCGCTCTCTAATTGATGAGTCAAGTTAAATACAGGAAAGTCCCACAAAGAAATCTTAGACAATATCTTCTCATATGTATACTACGATGATATGCATAAAATTTTCTTCACATAACATTGTATTAATGTCAAAGAATATTCCGATTTTCAAGCTTCTTATTGAATGAGGTCTAACTGTCAAAGTAAAAAAGCCTCATAACACAGTACACACCCTTTCTTCTGCCAATGCCCATGGGTAATTGGCCCCTTTAATATTTAGAGTATAGCAATCCACTAGCGCAATTGACGGTTTCAATTCTCTTATGTATTTTTCCTTGCGCATACAATAATATCTTCTAGGATCCCCACACAACCAACCATCAAATGAGCCGCCTTATTAATTAGTTGATGAAGTCAAACCTAGATACTTTTCATAATTTGCAGAAGCTGCAGATCGATCACCATTAATAAGAAAAAACAAACTTAGTTTTTAGCCCTTATTTTTTTTTTTAAGTTTTAACAAAACACTTCAGATACTGTTTACTTTTAACGAAAAATTACATTTATACATTTTTCTGGTAATATTCACTATACCTTTAAAAATAGCTTTTCATTAAAAGGGAAGTTTTTTTTTTACTTTTCGTTAGTTTTTTTATTTCTTGTTGGTTCAAAGTTCAAACTTAATAAAGGATTAGGAGTGCGTTTGTTGCACCAGACTATCTCAGACTGGACTAGCTTCAAGGACTAAACTAGACTGGCTTATATTAGACAAAATTGAACTAACTTAGTAAAGCGTTTGGTGTACTGTCACATTAAAAAACTAGACTAACTTCTAATTCTAGTTCAATTCCTAAGCTTCCAATTAAATTACCTATTTTCCTTATATCTTCGACATTAATACATAGAATGCAATTATCCAAAACATCAACCTGGAATCCAATTAATCAAGTTTATGATCTCTTATTTTCTCAGAAACCAAACATAATATACATACATATAATTAAGAAACATAATTCGCCACACAAAATGCATTTGGATAAACAAAGATTGGAGCTTTTAAGCAAATATTTTTATCCTAACTGACCTGCAAAAGATTTCGATAGCTGGACAAAAACTGAAGTTGGTGACTGAACAAAGTTGAAGTTTTGCAAGGAAAGAATAAGATAATAAATGGGTGAAAATTTTCATCTTTTTAGATTAATTAAAGTTTTAATTCTTATTTTGTGGACGTTCTTTTTCTTGTTTTGGGAGAAAAAGGGGGCACTGTCAATGCATGAACCTCTCTGGGATTTATGCCTCCTCAATGGGCTCTGGTATATTATAAACAAATCTAAAAAATCTCAAGCATAATAACGAAACCCTGGATTCGAAAATGAAAACTGATGAAACGGACAACTCGCAGATGAATCGGAATGGAGGACTATGACGAGCTTCAAAGTTGGATTAGCACGTAATCCAGTCCAATGAAAGCTAGTGAGGGCAAACAAACACACCCTAGATGTACTGGGTCCCTTTGTGCAATATTTCAGATTCTCACAGTTACTGACATTGATATCAAGGTCTTGTTACATATTATATAATTTGCTTCATTAATTTAGTGTTAGGTACTATAAGGTCGACCAAGAGATAATAACTATATATTTGGTGAAGAAGAATATTTGGATGCTCTGCTTTGCGTATGTATAATGAGCATGAACTATGCTGGGCATCCCATGTTAGAAATATTCTGTAATTTTTCATGGGACTTTTACATTTATGTGTCCATGGAGCCATATCGACAACATTGAGCTAGCAAGTCAAGAAAATAAGATCGTAGTACGCAGATGTAGAGCTTTCTTTTGTTCAGATTGATTTCCCACACCTTTGCATTTTGACCTTATTTTCTCATACCTTAGGCGTGCCGTGTACCTATAATCATGTTATTGGTGAGTATTAAAATAGATAATGCTAGGTAGATCAAATTTTTAAAACAAATAATGTGTTACCAATATGAAATAAACACGTTAATTAATACTTGAGTAATAATCTAATCATCAATGTCCACACATGTGGTTTATAAATTTTAGTTTAAAAATTTGATTTCTCTACCATTACCCATATTAAAATACTATACCAAGATCATCTCTGATGTACCTGATATCACTAGCAGTGCACGTGCATGGCATGCACCTCAGTACTTCAAAAGAAATAGAATATGCTGAAGTTGCAAAGGTTACTCACTAGGGCATGAGAAATATTGTCTTATCAACATTATATTATAAAAATACCACACTTAAATTATATTTTATAAATCCCATGACAGTTAAAGACTAAATATCTTTTTTAAATATTTTTTTTCATTGAAATATGGTATTCTTGGTTGACAAGAATTACTTTGACATCTCACTTTTTATTTCCTCTAGTTGTTGGTCGAGAGACGGACATTTCAATCCCTCTGGACTTAACAACAATTCAACTTTTCCAACCAGAAGAAAAAAGAGCACTTCAACACTAACCGAGAAAGGTATTCGTGCACTTTTTTGTTTTGTTTTTGTTTTTGTTTTTCATGATATAGATCTTTGCACAATTGGTAAAAGCAAATGCAGGCCTAGAACATATTTGCACAATTGATAACCACACATCATTAATTTTTCTCTCCTACACACCTCTTTTTATTTAAGTCACCGAAATTGAATCGATTAAACGAAAATTATGATTAAAATTAATGATGAGTGTACATGAAAAGAAAATTTGAGTGTGGTTATCATTTTGCTTTAAAAGATGGGCAAATATTAATTATTCCTAACCCTACTTGAGCAGTTTCCTTAACCTGAAATAAAACGTTAAAAAGTGATCTTGGGCCTGGGCCTGTCTTTGGGCCCTGGGTGTCGGCATAAATTTTTGAGGACAAACTAATTGGGTGCACCTGTAATCTGAGGTTGGTCCAACCCTACAACAAAGAATCCAAACTAGAAAATGAACATAAATGCCTACACCATGCGCAAAAGCCTAAATATGATGTGTGATTATTTAGTGAGAAACAAAAAATGGGAAAATGTTGTAGATGTTGCTTTAGCTAAATTGTGTCTAAAGAGACATTTTCGTAGCTTTTGGAGGAGCCTTCGAGTGTTTATGTCCGATTATTCATGACCACGGCATAAGCCCGCACTCGATCCCAGTTGTTACTTACTTGTTTTAGGCTTTTTCCACTTGTTTGTTTGAAGATTTTGATTTTTGTAAACATATACCAGCCGAACCAAAATTTTGTTGTCCTACTCAAAATGGCATTTCATTTGTGTGGTTAACAGTGTTTGGTTTTTTTTTCCTTTTGTTTTTGGGGAGGGATGGGGGTGGGGTTTTAATTGATAATCAAGTTTAACGATGATCACAACTTTGACAGAGTGATAAATCATTATACTTCTGTCATGTTAGATGGAATTCCAGTCGTTTATTCAAT
The DNA here is from genome assembly GCF_042453785.1 of Malus domestica. Lineage (NCBI taxonomy): Eukaryota > Viridiplantae > Streptophyta > Magnoliopsida > Rosales > Rosaceae > Malus > Malus domestica. The sequence goes on along the minus strand of NC_091677.1, from coordinate 7,861,709 downwards.
AATCGCTGGCCAGGAAAAATCTGGCCAAAGTAATGAAATATTTTGACAATTTCTTGACACCCTTGCACGATATGCATTCGTCCGGAACAATCTGCCTAACCTACAACCAATTGGTTATGGCAGGGACGGGTGTGTTCAACAGAACTTGTATGTTCTAGTCAGCTCGGAATTTGATGAGTTTGTGCGAAATGAGTCAAATGACCAATCCCTGTTGTTTGTCTAGGATAACTTAATTTGGACTGTATACTTGACTCAAAATTCCAACTTGGGCTTTGAAATACGGTTTTGAAGCTCAATCTCTCATGCCCCCAGTTAAGGACAACACTTCTCCTTCCCAGTAAGAAAAAATCCCTCCTTGCCCCTCTATTATCGCCTCATTTAGCGGTACAGATGTTATAATTGAAATGAGATAACTTATCTTTATATCATTACCTAAATATTATTTTTAGAAAAATTCTTCGATTTGAAAACCGTTTCGTCATTCATGCATGTCAAACAAATTGACAATTAATTCATCATAAGAATGCTATTTTGAGTGTTTGACAAATATAAATGACTAAACACACTCAAAATTGAATGAATTTTCTTGAGAGATTATCTTTAGATGATGATAAAAAAAATGAACAATTTTAATTATAACGTTTGTGTGATAAAAGTAATGTCACATTAAACGGCAAGGAGGACTTTCACCTTACTGAGACTTAGGGAAGGGACAATACTTGGGTACAGGTTAGGCAGTACTCAATTTACTCACCTTATTAAGTAACAGTTTGGTACTGCTTAATTTTTAAAAAAAGCACTTAGTTTTTTTGTGAAAAAAATAAAAGCTAAAAAGGCAAAGCCTTTGGAAAACTTGCTTTTTATCACAATACACGGGTGAACAATGCCATTAAATGAATTTTTCAAAATGGCAACCTTACCCTCTCTTTCTCCTTCATCCCAGTTCTGGACTCCACCCCCTTTCTCCAGTCTCTCTCCGACTCGTACTACCTAGATTCACCACCCCATCCCCTCCATCTTTTCTTACTCCCCAGATTCACCAGCCCCATCTCTCTCCCAATCCCCACCAAATACACCCATCGCCACCTCGCAAACCATGATCCCAACCCACTCCCTGCTAGATGATAACCCAGATCCCACCCACCCATTTACCACTGCACCTTCCAAAACATGTAATGCCCTGGAAATCGAAATTCCGGAAATAGAAATGGGAGAGAGGATGAAGGTTCCAGATCGCAGGAACTGAAAGAGAAATGCGAAGGGACTAAGGTGGGTGAGGACTTTGAAATTTCAAAAGGGATCATTGATGTATAATGGAAGAAAAGCCAGAAATATTTTGGCATAACAAAATATAAAGAAAAAAGAATGAAAAAGCTAGAAAGAAAGGGAAACAAAGAAGAAAGGAAAAAGGAAACAATCATGAACTTTTTTGCAGGGAGAAAAAGAAAGGAAGAAAAGCCCATAAGTTTTGTTTTGTTTGTTTTTTTGTCATTTTACACAATCACAACATTTTTCATAAATATTTACCAAACATTACAACACTGCTTTTTTTTTATATTAAAAGCACTTTTACAATTATCGTTACCAAACACTTTACTGCTTTATTTCACAACTGCTTATTTTTACAGCACAACATAAACAGTTTTTGTTCAAAACACAACAATACCAAACTAACCTAAGTAGGCCAATAAAAATTCTACAACGCACTTGTTATATTGGTAACCAAACACCCTGTCACATTAACCCATAAACCAAACACTCATCTTCTTCTTCCTAGACGCAGACATTCCACGTTCCACACACTTTCAAGTAGCCTCACCAGTCACCACCCACTACCCACTCCCATCTCTCCTCCAACCTCTGTCCTCCATCGATCACACCCCACACTCCACTCCATCCTCCAATGGTCAAGCCACCCCAGACCTCCGATATCTCTTCTCCATCGTCACCCTTCCTCTGCAACACTGATAAAAACCTATAAATCCGACCAAATAGGTGTGGTAATAATCCATTTTGATGTGATTTTTCAGACTCTAATCTCTTAGTTGCGGTCAAAATTTAACCTTTTTTTTCCCGCAACATGTCAAAATTTAACTTTAAAAGCATAAAAAATCATTAATTCTCAGTAAAGATTCAAATGATATTGATTATGAAGCATGTGTTGATGACGAGGGGCGAGATGCGTAGAGGAGGGGATGGGGCTGACGGCAACCATGACAGATTTGCCATGGTAACCCAGAAAGGGGTGGAAGATGATGGCGTTTGGTTATAGGTTTAAAGGGAAGAAGATGGTGTTTGGTTGTAGGTTTGTGTAAATTTTTTTTTTTACAGGTGTTGTGATTTTAGTGGGCCAACTAAGAGGGTGAGTAAATTGGATACTGACAAGGCAGTACCCAAGCATTGATCGGGTTTACTTGAACCCACGATGCCACAAGTCATACAAAGAAAAGTTGGTTACTATATATTGGTGTGAATTGTGAAAATCCCATTTGATAAATACCATAGAGAGATTTTTCAGTGTGACGGAAACACAAAGTGTTACATCATATATCATTATACAAATAGTGAGATATGTGTGTTAAAAAATTAATAATTTAAAAAATAAAATTTTCTAACACTTACATAAAAATAAGTGATATATCACTAATCTTCCCCTCACAATTAAAATTTTTTTATTACCACAAAGGTCAACTCCTCCCTCCTCTGTAACTTTTATTTTTCTTTGCAAGTTCTCTGTTATCTCTCTCCATCTCCCTATTTCTTTCCCCATTTCTCACCCCTTGGTTTTATGTCGAGATTCTGTTTTTTTTTTTAACTTCCTTCACTCTCTCTCTGCCCCACACTAAGATACTGCATTATGGGTTCACCTTTTTCCTCATTCTTTTAATCCTCTCTTTCAGTTATACATAAATCTCTCTTTTTAGAATCAAAAGGCCAGGCAGCAAATATCAGGCAGCTGCCCTCTCTGTCATGGAGAAGTCTAGCGATTCATCTCTGCTCAAAGCTGTTCCTTCAAAAGAAACCACATACTCATGCACTGAGGAGGAGAGTGGTTGGACTGCTTACTTTGAAGACTTCTCAAACAACAATAATAACAGAAGAGAAGAAGAAGGACGAGGAGGACGAGGAGGAGCTCAAAGTTTTGGCTGCACCTCTTCTTTGGTTTCTGATGCTGCTTCTGGTGCTGCATGGAAATTAGTTTCCCACAACAATCAAAACCATGCAGGCTCTATTGGGGTCCCACCCAATAACATTTCCAAGAAATTAAGCTTCAAGAAAACAAGAACCAAAAAGATTTCTGGTGATGATTTGGAGGACACTGCTAGTTCTCCGGTTAATAGTCCCAAGGTCCTTCTTTATTTAGATCCACACATACAAATTAATTGTTCCCTTTTTCTTTTCTTTTTTCAATTTCTGTTAGTTTGTGGGAATTGACTTTTCTTTTGCGGTCGTTATTATTTTAATAGATTGGTGATTCGAGACCAGTTGGTATAAACCCAGATAGAGATAGATGATCTTCTTATGAGTATGAATTCTTTGGTACTATTCTTTTTCTTTTCCTTATTATTTCTTCTATTAGTACTCTCTTGAAAAGAGATTAATTATTTGATTAATTATGATCATTTTGTTTGGTCCTGATGGTTTTGTAGGGTAAGGAGGAGACTACTGTAGGACATTTTGCAGAGATGGAACAGGCAGATGATGAAAAAACTAGTGATTGTACGGACTTAAAGAAAAAAGGGTTGTGCTCCATGTCCTTGTTGGTGAACTATCTTGGTTAATTTCACATTTTTCAAAGAAGAATCTCTATTTCAACCTCTCTGCTAGTTGCAGATGCTTTCTTTGTCTTCCATAACTTACTGTGTAAAGGAAATATCTGTCCATATAGTGTATATATAGTTCTTGTAAAATATGTGATCATTCCCTCTCTCTCTCTCTCTCTCTCTCTCTCTCTCTCTCTCTCTATATATATATATATATATATATATATATGTGTGTGTGTGTGTGTGTGTGTATACCTTTCATTTCTTCTATAGTCCAGATTTTTGCCAGATCAATCTTCCATCATGTATACTAACATGAACTATATTATATGGGTTTGTTATTTCACGATATATAGTACTAAACTAGCTAATTTATGTATAGATAAATCTTACCATAGTAAATAACTGGAAAATATTCTTTTGCTAGTATTATATTGCTTGAATAAACCTAACGACTGTTGTGTACTTTCCTAAATGCGTGTTCTATAAATATTCAAGTCTAATTAACATAAGCGTTTATCTAGCAATATAAATAGTTTTACTAATGGATTTGAAGTTACATGAAGTAGCTAAGACTAGTAAACAATTTTATCAATTAACTTGGACGCAATGTCTTAGACTGGAGATCTTCATTTGATGCCACAACGTGTCTTAATATCAAGCAAGCCAAATTATATAACGTAAATCGTGTTCTTTTTTGGAAGCTTTCCTCAAAAGTAACCCCAAAATTCAGCAGTTTAATAAGGGAATTGTTATTAGTACTCCAAAAATCTAAATTTGTACTCCAAACTTACTATAATTAGAAAGAAAAATACCATTGTAAGGAGTGTACAGTAAAATTTTTGAACTGCTAATAACAGTTCCCTTTAATAAAAAAAAAAAAAATAATGAAAGTAGCACATGAAAGTGATTGTGGTTAATTAACAGGGTCATCAAACAAGGCCAGCCTTTTGCGCCCCCCTTGCTACATTTCTTCTCATCGACTTATCCGCTGATCCCATGTATGAATATAAATACCAAATAAGATTTTTTTTTCATTGTTACAAACGACATTACTATTCTAAGTTATATTGAGAAAAAAAATGTTAAAACTTAGGACGTAGTAAATTAAAACACAATGTCCTATTAACCAACCAAAACGATACATATGACTTGCAAATAAAATATGATAAAATTTATGTAATTCTTATTCTACAGATTCTAATAGGGTATTATATTTGGTGACTACTAATAATTGATACATGATATATTAATATATATGCAAAGGGCATGAGAATATCGCAAACAACTAAATCCTAAAGGATGCAAGTTCCTTGTACGTCCGAAATAACATTAAAAATAGCTAGAAATAGTTATAAAAGGGGGAAAAAGTAGATTGATAGGTTTATTTATTAATTCAGCTCCAAACTCTTGCAGGCCATTCATGTATAAAAAAAACTCAGAAACGGCTGCAATACAAGACCCCTCCATGTGCACGGAGCACTAAAAGCAGGTGAGACGGCATTCATAATTTAGTCTGCTGCTGCCCTTTGACTCTTTCATATTCTATAATATTCCTCTTCTAAACCTTTCGATCAGATTCTTCTCTGCATAATTAAAGACTAAGATGCTACCTATATATGTGCCTCCTGTGTTTTTGGCTAAAGGGTATCTGAATGAAACCTCATTGATATATGCATGGTCGATTTATTCTTTGAATATCTAAGGTTTTAAGAATTCGCTAGTGATTGTCTCTTTTTTTTATTGTCTAATATGGCGTTAGGAATTTTTTGCGAGGAATTCTAATTTTAGTGTGGATGAAACTTAGGTACCGTTTGGTACATAAACGGGATGGAACGAGATGGAATGGGACGGGACGGAACAAAGATTTCGTGTCATGTTTGGTACTAGCAAGATGGAACAGAACGGAACGGGATTAAATGACTAACTTACCCTTTTTATTTGACTCTCCCTCTCTCTCCCGTTTCTCTGCTTTCTCTTCTTCCATACGTTTCATGTTCTTCGCATGCCCAGATTGATCCCAGTAAAAATCAATCTCAGTAAATCAAACCCATACTTTCTCTTCATTTCATTTTCTTTCTCTTCAATTCAAACCCATAATTCTCTTTTTTTAATTTCTTTCTCTTCAAACCAGACACAGAAAAATCCCAAATTATTATTTTAGGGAAAAACTAATGAAATCTCGAAAGTTCGTATTCAAACAACCACTTTTACTATAAAACTTACAAAATTAAACTAAAAAAGGTGAAATTGAACAAAATGCCCCGTTCTTAGCCTCCACTGGATGCTCCTCATCGATGTGGTAGCAAAACCCAACAACATCAAAATCCTCGGCGCAAAAAGGGCACAAAAACTCGGCCTTTAACTCATCGTCTCCGTCAGTCTCTTCGTGTGAAAACAGATCTGCACGACACAAACCGCAATCATTAGCACCAAAAACCACCCATAAAAAATCAAGAAAATCATCAACAAACAATGAACACCGCCAGAGGCAATTTGGAAAAACTCACCGAATCGCGATTGGTACCGCCTCGACGAGGAGGTCGAAAAGAGACTGCTTCATAAATTATCAGAGTCCATTTTCTATGCAGTACAAAATCAAATCATGGCGACTAAGTTTCAATTTACAGAGGTTTCGTTGGAGTGTCAGAGAAGAAGGTGGAGCGCGGAGGTGACGGCGCCGGAGAAGAAGGTAGAGCGCGAATGGACTGAACCGACGGCCATGGTTTGGGTTCAGATGGGTTTTTTGCGATCGAATTCGAAGAGAGGGAGGCTACGGGAGAGAGAGGAAGGGTAGACAGTGGAATTAATGAAAAAGATGAGGGGTATTGTTGTCCAAAAAATTATAAATTTGTGTTCCACGAGATGGAACAACCCGTTCTAGGGGGGGGTATGTGGAACCAAAATTTAACCCATTTTCGTTCCGTGGGACAGGCGTTCCACACAATTTAAGCGCACCAAACGTGGGACGGAACGCATCCGTCCCACTTTGTTTCGTCCCGTTCCACGTACCAAATGCACCCTTAATGCATATGTATTATCATCTCATTCTTTGACTACTTAAAATGCGGGACCGTTAACGAATTATGTGTTATACGGTGGGTATGATCGAAAGTATATTTCTTTTTTGTTTTCTCATCAACCAAACAAGGCATTATTAAAACACAAGAATGTCAAAAGTGGGTATTAATGGACACTTTTGTTGCGAGTTGATGGAGTGTGGAGAGTTTGTTCCACATTGGTGAGGGACAAGTCTAGCTAAGAGCTTATATGATGATCTTAGGCTACTCTTTATATTGTCAATTAGTTTTATGATGGAATCTCAATTTCATCATGGTATCAGAGCAGGTTGTCTCTCGTGTGAAAGTCCAATGGGCCACACGTGCTCACGTGTCACTCACTTGTTATCCACGTATAGGATTGAAAATCGGCCACACATGCGGTGGCATGTTGAGAGTTGATGGTGCATGAAGAGTTTGTCCCACATTGGGAAGGGACAAGTCTATCTAAGGACTTATATGATCTTAAGTTACTCTTTATATTGCCAATTAATTTTATATATGGATGTTTGACACTCTAGTCTAGAAAAAGGTTCGTGGTACATATACAACTACTTTTTATAAGTGCTATAACGTACGATAACAATGTTCTTGATGCGCTTGTCAACTTGATCGTAATGGATAATACTTTCCCTACTGACTGCGTAGTACGTACGCACTTGGATCAGTGTTATTTAATTGAACCAGTTTAATTTTCTTTCCCATAATAACAAAATAACTACTATTTCATGCACATAAATTTGATATCGATGTTTTGGATAATTGTAAGACTATCACTGCACGAAAAATGACTAATAAGGCTACATAAAGACAACAGATATATAATGTATTTAAAATGACTAGGGATAGCCACTTAGTACTTCGGCCTAATAATATTCTTCTTCACTTGTAAGTTAGATGTCTTAAGTTCGATTCTTACCAAAGGAGAATTTGAACCACATTATTGTTTGCCCATTGTGAGGATAAGTTCACCCCCTCAATCTTGAAGAAAGTTGGGGTTTTACCATAAAACCAATTGGTAAGGAGAGTAGCTCAACCTCTTATAAGGCCATGCAAAGTCCCTCCTCCATCAATATGGGTCTCATTCTCAACACACCTTCTTATGTGTGGTGAATTTTCAAGCCTAACACGTGGACAACACAACAAGGTGACATGGAGCACGTGTGGCCGCTTGACTTCACACGTGGGACAACCTGCTTTGATACCATGAAGAATGTTGAGATTCCACTATAAAACCAATTCGCAATATGGGAAGTAGCCCAACCTCTTATAAGCTCATGCAAGGTCTCTCCTCCCATCAATGTGAGACTCATTCTCAACAAATTTTTAGTATAGATAATATTGTTTGTTTCAAAAAAAAAAAAAAAAAAAAAAAAAACTTGGGATATAATGTAATATTTTGAATGACTAGCTAGGTGCGTTGTAAGTACACGATAATATTTAAACAATCTTATCCCTTCTAGGATGGACCTTTAGAAGAAACCATGATTGAACAAAATAATGAGGAAATTTAGAGGTTTTTGTTCTTGGTAGCATGAATGTATTTTGATACAACGTTATCTCTACTATTATAAAGTCAAGCTCTCTATTTGTTTCATAAACAGTTCAAATCTCATAAACCAATGGCTAACTCAATGGCGAAACCATAATTGAAATTTTCATCTATGAAAGCCCAACTTAAGACCTTATAATTGAAAAAAAAATACGCGTGATGCTAGTTAATTAGATTAGCATAAGTACTTATATACTAAGGAGGAGAAAGAACCTTTAAATGTTTAATGAAACCCTAGTATTGGGAACATTATATTATAAGGAAAACTAATGAAAAGGGTTTGAAAACTTTGAGTTTTAATGATAAGGACAAAATAAAGCGTAAAGTGAATAGTACCAGAATTGACTTTTTAGTGTAAAAATGTGGTTTTTCGTTAAAGTGAACAATACCGGGTACTTTTCGTTAAAGTTCCCATTATTATAAACATGAAATTAATGGCTAAGACATGGTGGCAACACACTATACAAGGACCTTATTTAATAACTGTATCAGTTTTCTTTCAACTCAATATGTGTGGGAATTTTAACAGTTTTGTAAAACAACATGCTATAAGTCAAGGTGGAGCTGCAGAAGGGGGCTAGCTAGGTCTATCCTGGTTTCCATGTGCCTCCACCACTGAATTTGATAGTTTTATTAGAGATGAGAAAAATTATAGTTTTTCTTTGCTTTGTTGTAAAATCGGGTAAGGCAGGTATTCTTTTCTTAATTAGATTTTTTTTTTCTTTTTTAACAAATGATATTATCTACATTAAATGGGAGATGGGTTGGCTTAGCCTTATAATGGGATAGCAATAATGTGGTTCAAATTCACCTTTAACGAGAATCGAATCTAAGACCCTCCTCAATAAATTCTTAACTAAAATTTGAATTAATAACTTCTCTCTCAATTTTTTTTTCTTCAATAGTTTGGTAGGGTTATGAGGGAGGGGAAAAAGGGGTGCGAGAGTCGACAAAGAGGGCCACAAGGGTGCTTGATTTCCACGGTAACACTAGCCCTCCTCAACAAATTCTCTCTCGACCATATGGAGGTAATTTATGCAAAACCATATATACTACGTCTATCCATCTATTATATATAAAGAGAGAAGAAAAGGTGAATAGTCTTTTGGTGTCACCGACTTTCAACAAAAATAATTGGACAAAAATGCCCCCAAAACAAAAAACTTCAAAGGCACCCCAAAATAATGCATCAAATAAGGCAGATCGAGAGGCAGTGAACAGTGGGATTTGGTGTCACTAGCTTTGTAACATCCCCCATCGACCAACGGAGAAGAGGTGATGTGCCTTATATGTACATGCCCACCTCCTATAGCATGAGGCCTTTTGGGAACTCACTGGTTTCGGATTCCATCGGAACTCCGAAGTTAAGCGAGTTTGGGCGAGAGCATTCCTAGGATGGGTGACCCACTGAGAAGTTCTTGTGTGAGTTCTTAGAAACAAAACCGTAAGGGCGTGGTCGGGGTCCAAAGCAGACAATATCGTGCTACGGCGGAGCCGGTCTGGGATGTGACAAAATGGTATCAGAGCCATTATGCCATGTGGTACGAGTGTGTCGACGAAGACGTTGAGCCCCTAAGGTAGGGTGGATTGTAACATCCAACATTGAGCAACTGAGAGGGGGTGATGCGCCTTATATGTACATGCCCACCTCTTATAGCACGAGGTCTTTTGGGAACTCACTAGCTTCGGATTCCCTCGAAACTCCGAAGTTAAATGAGTTCAGGCGAGAGCATTCCTAGGATGGGTGATCTGCTGGGAAGTTCTCGTGTGAGTTCCCAGAAACAAAAATGTGAGGGTGTGGTCGGGGCCCAAAGCGAGCAATATCGTACTACGGCGGAGCCGATCTGGGATGTGACAGGCTTCGACAAAAAAAACTGGACCAAAATGCCCCTTGGCAAAAAAAAATTCAAAACCAACCCAAAATAATATATATCAAATCATGCAAGGGTATTTTGGTAATTTGATCATCATAAAATATAATATAAATATAAGTGGGAAGAGAGAAAAGAATAAAAAAATGAAAGAGAAGAGAGAAAAGAATAAACAAATGACAAAGTTGATGGTGCCCATGTGATGGGGGAAGAAAAATATAAGAAAAATTATGAATGTTGTGTTCAAAATATCTTAAGAGGCATGTAGCGCTGTTGATAAAAAAAAGAAAATAACGAAATAAAAAAATATTGAAGCAATTCACGCATATAAATACATTTCAAATGTATAAGTCGCGCGTAGCGTGTTGTGATTCAAAAAGTGCATTTTGCACGCGGTTGTTTATTAACTATTATTTCTCAATTTTTAAACACTTAAGAGGTGCGTAGTGCCGGTTACAAAAAAAGCCTCTCGCACGCGCATAATAATATGATTCAATTAGTTGTCAAATGATCTTCTTTTTTTTTAAACAAATGATGTTATCTACACTAAGGGGAGGGAGTTGCCTTAGCCTCACAATGAGCTAGTAATAAGTTGTTTGTTAAATATTATTTTTCTAATCTTAATGTAAATTCAATAAAATGTACATGGAAATTGAAAGACTGCTTTTATTAATATGGATTCAGCTGTTTTGATTAGTTAAAAGACCGCTTTTATTAAATGTATTTATTATTCATTTCCATCTACATTAATAAATACATTTAAAACATGTAAATCGTGATTCAAAAAATGTTTTTTGCATGCGCTCATAAATATTAAAATGCCAAAAGAGGATATTAAGGGTTCATTTGGAAAATGACTTCTAAATGGCTGAAAAGGTTTTTAGTGATTTTTTTTTTTTGAATCAATCCTTAGTATAAATGCAAGTGAATCCTTTAAAAGCACTTGGAGTGCTTCATGCAAGAAGAATAGTGAGAAGCATTTCAAGTGCTTTTAAAACCCAAAATCATTTTCTCTAAAAACACTTTCAATCATTTAAAAAACTTTCTAAACGTGTCCTAAAAAACGAAGTGACAACAAAAGACCCTAATTAGGTAAATATTTTTTGAATCGTCATCAATAGTTGAAGAAGTTCGTGAAAAATTTAGGCTATAAGTGGATTGTGGATAGTGTACAGTTGGCCTACCATGGTCTAAATTATATGTAAATTAATTAAGAAATTGTTATTGGCACTTCAACTTCAAATATAAAATATCTAATTGTTCATTTTAAACGTTTTATATTTAGTAAGAAAAATACTCTTATAAATAGTGCACAATTAAATTGTTAGAATACCAATAATGATTCTTTCAATTATATACAGTTATCCAAGATAAGTCGCCTTTGTGTGACCAACTACCCTTCGCATATTCTCCTCTAATTATTCAAATCCATCATACAAGTAATTGTGAACTTCATCGTGTGTGTGTGTGTGTGTTTTGACGATTAGTTTAAACTAGTTCATCTAAATTAAATTATAGAAAGGTGGGTTCAAAGATGAAAGCAAAGGGATTTGTAGACCGTTTGTAGCAAACTTTTCTGAACTTAAGTATGTAACCGCCTGTAACTAATTAATTTAGCTGTATATGTGATAGCATACCAAGTCATAATTATGAATATGATGTGATAAGTTTACCAAGTCATAATTATGAATATGATGTGATACAGAGTGCTTAGGTGCTACTTTAAGTTCCTCTCCATACTCCCTCAAGGACACGTAACATCAAAGCAAAATTAATTCTTTGTTATTGGTGGATGGTTGGATTAGACAACTAATTATTGATTTTGGAAACCTTCTAATACTTTCTTTTTTCTTTTTTTTTTTAATTTTTCATTTGCAGTCATATATCATCACAATAGGGAAATGGATAAGCATTAGTGTCCAATCGATAGGCAATTATCTTGATATTGTGTATCAACAATTTTTGGCGAGCCATTCTGAGTTAAATTGATTAGCATGCAAATCAAAGTTAGGTGGTCGATCACTTAGTACTTAACTACCACTAATAATGTGATTTCAACTTGTGGAGTGGTAGATTAAAGGTCTAACTCAGTTTATAAATCACTATCAGCTTAATTAGAGCATGCAAAATGTCACAAGGAGTATAAACATGGCATGCATGCATATATGTGCTCAAGACTTTCTTTCACCACTTTGGATTGCCATTTTCACTCTTTTATAAGGGTGCTTTTCAGAGTTTGCCTGTGAGTAGACGTAGTTATCCATTAATTGCAAAGTGTTGTTCAAGTAAGTTTCTTTTTCAACTCATGCATATGGTAAACACTTAGCAAGTAGGGTCGCAGTGCACATATGACAAGAGAAATCGAACAAAATTTCTATGCTAAAATCTACTAGCAAGCCCTAGCTTGAGTGTCTATTAGGAAAATAGAGAGAAAACTCGTGTTTATTGAATAATAATTGAAATATTACAAATCCTAGCCCAAAATGATCTATTTATAATGTAACTTAACCCTGAAAACCCTAGAAATCCAAATAGAAAAGAAATGAAATAAATAACAAAATATAAAAAAAATCCTAAAATATTAAAATTTGAATTGAACATGGTAAATGATATAGTTTGCTCATTCCAACTGGAGTCGTTGTTTGTAGATCTCATCGTTCTCTTCCAATCCATATATTACGGGCCTATAATTGACATGCCAAATGAAAGTTATATTAATTTGAACAGTCCAACATATCTATTCCCGGGAGATGGTAGTAGCAAATAATCTACTAACCATTGAATTTCCGATTCCCCAATCATTTTTCTTGATTGATATCGCTGCTTTCTTCTTTTAATTTTATTGCATGTATAACCCAATATATGTCCTACATCAGTTTGTCCCACTTGTAAAGAACTCGACCCCGAGTTTACCTTGAATAGAAGTTGTTCTTGAGTAAAAACTGAAAATAAAATAACTTTACCAAGCAGCTATGAGACCAAGCTTCATCATATCTTGACGGAACTATCATGAACCCAACTCCATAAACAATATTGGAATATGCAACTTGATAATTAGTTTCATTCTTGATTGTTAACTCTTGTACCCCAAAGTTTTTTGTTTCTTAACATTTAATTCGATATCAACTTTATCACCTACAAATATGTCAATCATAATATCTTCAGATTTGACACTACCTTAACTTTTATAGATGCACTCCAGCAGGGTTTTAACTTGCAGAATCTCTTCTTCCTCTCGTAAATTTTCGTTTTCATGGCTATTGATGTTTTAATTTGAATTTATGTACGTAAAGCTTTTAGCCTTAAATCTTTTGGATTAATAATTATTATTTTTGCTCTTTGAGCGTCAAGGTTCCTTATCTTTTTCTTGTGTTCGTTAATTGTGAGCGTTTTATTCATATCACCACTACGTTTAACCTTTAGCGTGACGAACACAAATTGGTCGCGCAAAGCTTATCTCCATCGCATAAACGTCAAAGCGACGAAAACTTCGTTGCACCAAATTTTTAGGAATGAAGATCTTCGTCGCACAAAATGCTAGGATACGAGTAGCAGTCGTCAGGATACATACATGGGATGATTAATCTTTATCTCTAAGAACTTTGCGCAACAACATGTTATTCTTGCATGACGAAAACGGATTAGTCGCTAAAAATTATGCAAAGCGAATGTATTCGTAGCTCAATAAATAAATTTTTTCTTAAAATTTATTTTTTGTTTTGGTTTTAATTTTGTAATACAATAATGAAATTAAATTGCAATAAAAAAATGTAATGAAGAGAAAAATAATTTATTTAAAATAAAAAGAAAATGTACGCACAAGGGAAAAGTTTAAAAAGTAAGGGAGTAAAAAACTAAGAAAGGAAGGTCGAATAATCTACGGGGTCGTCGTTCATAGGCGGCTGGAAATCTTAGGGCAAGAAGGCCTCGAGGATGAGGACAGGCTCAGAGGTCGAAGGGGCGAAGTTTTGGGCATGCGTTAGTTGGAGGGGCTCGGACATCGATGGGGTACGAATATCCGGAGATGAATGTCGGACTCACTAAGGGCCTTTACGATAAGTGACATCTGGCTCTTATACGAGGCGAGCTTACTCCTAAGGCCGGCCACCTCTTCTGTCAAAGCTGTCACCTCGCCGTTCAACTGCGAGGATGAAGAGACTCTAGGTTCCCGCCACTGGGCATTCCCCATCCCCTTACAATACGTTCCCGGCCTCTGCCCTAGAGTCTGATCTAAGGTGTCTGTAAGGATCTGAAACCCCGTATCCTTGAGGAGATCCACAAACTCGATCGGAGTGTCAGGAGGAAGCTGGAAGACGGACTCTTGAAGAACCGATTGCCTCTTCTCCATCATCGTCGCATGTGTAATATACCATGAAATATTAATAATAACATTGAAATAATAACCATGATACTTGAATGCGTAAGATAGTAATTACAATTGAAGAATACTTACATGAAGGGACTCGGCCAACTCATCCCCGGGTCGAACATAAACATTTGCAAAGACATCGAATAAAACAAGATAAGAAAAATGTTAGTATGTAAAAAAATTAATATTACCACTGCGCCTCCATCCTATATGAGAATGGCCTCGAACCCAAATGGTGGAGAAGAATCTTCTTCTCCCAATTGATCTTGTTGGCTTTCGCCTTCTTCTGTTATACACATAAACGTATTAGTTGTAATTTAAATGAAATATAAAAAAAATCAATAAACATTGGTATGAAACGTATAATACTTTCAGACTTAATATAAAAAAACATACCACATAGACGGGCTCCTGAAAATGACTGCAAAGCTACACCCAATTTTCTTCCCGGTCCTCAAACTCCTTTGGGCAACCCTCCTCAAGAGCGACTTGTAGATCATCAAACGTTTCAAAATATTGGTGCAAGTCACTCTTCCATTGCTTGTACCGTTCAGCGAAAAGCTTGTTGATGTACACCAACATATTGTCTTTGATGTCGTCGAAATTGTAGTTCGTCTGCAATGTAACAAATTAATTACATACATTAATTAATATAAATATATAAACTTTAAACGAAAAGCAATAAAAAGTCAGGATACTTACCGACAAATAATCGCGCACCTTCGTCCTCACCTCGTCTGACATCACCCTTCCAAGACTTTCATCGCATAGGGCAATAGGTCTGAACGACATGACCAATGTCATGGGCCAATGCGCTATGTTGCTCTGTCGTTGGTGCAACCGATGCTGGTCATCGTATCCAATCGTGTTATGTTCGTTGGTCATTCATGTGTCCTTCACCGTCTTTAACTAGCGACAATGCCCCTGGGCATTTTTCTTTACTAAACAAAAAAAAAAGTCAAACAAACACTACAAATTATACCAAAATTTCAACAAAACCTCCCCTAAGATTATAACATTTCCCAAACCTTGGACATTGTAATGAATAATATATGATATCCAACAACAATCACAACAATTGAATAAGTCAAATTTGGACCAAGCGCATAATTGCAGTACGTAACAATTTTGATTGAACTTAATATATGAATAACTAAATTCACAAGGAAATAAAGGGAGTTATTTAACTTTACCTGGTTGTGACCCTTAGGCATCAGTAGTGGATCCCGATGTTGTGTCGGGCGTGTGGGGGTGGCGGTGAGCACACTAACAGGTAGCACCACTGAAAAGGTCGATGACGTCGGCACTTGGGAGACCCAACGACCAACCGGATCAACCAGATTAACCAGCCTGGGGTCCATTTTTGTTGGAGCAGTGGCGGCTAAAATAGGAAACGGGGGAATTGAACGGGGTGCAGTTGTCACCGCCTTACGACTTCTAATAAGATGCGATATCTGCACAATTAGAAAAAAAAATTCAATGTATATATATGTTGTGATACGGCAGCAGTATGAAACCTTTTTTTTTTTTTAATCATAAAACTGCAGCAACCTTTAGAAATCCTATCTAATGCCTCTATATAGGCTTCCAAAAAATCAATAGAAACATGCTGACTTAGGATTTTCAACCAAATCAGATATGCACGACACTAACGCGGTCGTCAATCACATTCTTCTCGAACTTTGTAAGATACTAACGCGATCATGCAGAATGAATGAATGGTGTGATTTTTGAAAAACAATCAATTACGAAAATCACAAGACATATTTTCATAATTGATTTCTAATTAAAGCTCATAAAAAACAGTGATTAAAATAATTTAAAACACTTGAGTTCAAACACCGAATTTTCTGAAATACAAGACATTGGTTTCGAGGCTGCTCAAAATACCAATACACAAAAGATTTTTTTCTTTGAAAAATATGATGTCGATTAGCTTGAAGGAAAAACTCTTTGCTGCAATATAAGTGCACTCGGTGTCTTAGTGTTGCCACAAATGCAAACTACTATATGTTATATATAACTTCAAAACATACTCGCTCTCGAACTGAAATATATAAAAGACCTGCAATGCTGCTAACCAATTTCTTTCTCAATGCACTGTGCTTGCTATGCTTTTTTCTTTTTCTTTAACTTTAGACTCTCAATGCATAATTCCTATATCAACAGCCAAAATCAAAACTCCTAGTCTAATGCGACATGAGAGAAAAACAAAGGTAAGAGTTATGATGCTGATATGTGAAAATGCATGCAGTAATTGTTGAAAATTGAAATAGAAATGAACGAAGTTACCTAGAAAATGTAAAAGCCTTGAGTGATGAATGATTCTTGGGATGAGTCGCAGACTAAGTCACTCTCTTTAAGACGTTTCACGGCTCTGCCCAAAAGTGTGCAAGCAGTTCACAAACATCACGTCGTCCCCAAGATAAAACAGCCCAGAACCTTCTTTTGATAAGGTTCTTCCTTGCACAATGGAAGAACCTTCAAACTTGCACCCATTCAACATGTTGCTCTCAAAACTTAATTTCAAAAATTATTTATCAGCTTATAGTATTGGGTAAATTACACAGTAACCCCTCAGGTTTGAGGTATTGCACAAACTCATACAACATCTTTAAAACATTTCACTTTCATACCTCACGTACCATTTTATTTCAAAATAATATCTCCGTTATATTTTTTATCCATTAATCCGTTATGTGTGCCACGTGGCAATTTTTTTTTTATATTTAAAAAAAAAACTAAATCTTCTAAATACATATTTAACAAAAAAACAGAAAAAAGAAACCCTTTCAGTTCGTCTTTCCCCCTCCTCCTTTCTTCTTCCCCATCTTCATCTTCTTCCCCCTGCAACCCAGAAAAGAAAGGGAAGGTAAAAAAAAAAAACTCAGATCGCGTCTACGCCGCCATCGCCGGGTTGGTCAGGTGGAATCGGGTGCGGGGGGAAGATGAACTGGATTGTTTTTTTTTTTTTTTTTTTTAGGGTTGCAGGAAGGGGTTTCGGGGGAAGAAGATAAACATGGAGGAAGGAGAAGGGGGAGGGAGGGTGAGTGCGGGTGCGGGGAGAAGACGAACTGGTTGTAGGAATTGGGATCTAGGGAGGAAGGTTCGCGGATTGGGGTGTGTGTTCTGGGTTTCCGGTTTTGGGGTGGGGGACGCGGGTGGGGTGGGGTGGGGTGGGGGGGGGGTACGGGGGTGGTTTATTTCAGTTTTTTTTTTTATAATATTTATTTAGAATATTTAGGTTTTTTAAAAAAAAAATTAATTTTTTTTACCACGTGGCAGCCACGTCAACACTTAACGGATTAATGGATGAAAAATGTAACAGAGGTATTATTTTGAAATAAAATGGTACGTGAGATATGAAAGTGAAATGTTTTAAAGATGTTGTATGGGTTTATGCAAGACCTCAAACCTGAGGGGTTACTGTGTAATTTACCCTATAGTATTCTCTCTCTCTCTCTCTCTCTCTCTCTCTCTCTCTCTCTCTCTCTCTCTCTCTCTCTCTCTATATATATATATATATATATATATATATATATATATATATATACATACTAGCCTCTCCGTACGCACTAACGTGCGTGCGAGAGGCATTTTTACATCACGGGCGCTACGCGCCCCTAAAGGTGTATTCTGTTAGTTTTTCCCATCTTTATTGTCAAGATATATTTTAAATGTATTGTGCAAAGAGGAACTCTTTTTTTATCATGCATATCCTAAAAAGTTGTCATGTTTTTCGTTTTCACTTTGCGTAAAGTAATGATTTAAATGTTACTTGTGCAATTGTCAAACAACATGAGATTTTGGATGCAAGTTCCTACCTACCTAAAGTTCATAAACAATAGTAAGTAGATGTGAATAAAAAAAGAGTAGATGAAAACATTAAGTACTCGTAGCAAAATACAAAACAACTTAAATGTCAAAATATAAAACCTACATCACAATATGTACATTTTTCACAATACCCATAAAGTCTATATGTCACTGTTTCTTTTGGTATGAAAATTGACATCAATGCTGCAATTTCCACCCATTTGTTCCTATTAACGCTTCAAATTTTCATTGCCAATCTAGAACAATAGTGAGAAAATTAAAAATCAAATAAAAAGAGTTAAATGATAAGTGAGAAATGCATATTGAAAGGTTATCGTTAATAAAGTTGTTACCTATTAGGAATCACCATAATTAGCTGGAATGAAGCAAGACTTCTTTGTATACTACATTCCGTGTAAATACACCTTGTTGGCCAACTATGGAGCCATTTTTTACTAACACAGTTGTGGTTGACTTTGAGACCCCCCTCGATAAAGCCACATATAATTGTCCATGACTGAAGACGTGATTTGGAAGGTAAACGCCTACATGTGGTATTGTCTGACCTTGAGATTTGTTTATAGTGATAGAGAAACTTAGTTTCATTGGAAACTGCTTTCTTGTAAGTTCAAATGGAAGCCCAGCAGTATCAGTACTTTTGAGAGGGATTCTTGGTAAGAAAACTCTAAATCCGGCAAATTGTCCAGTTAGAATTTCAGCATCAATAAGATTTCGGTAAGAACCACGACACAATAATCTTGTACCATTACACAATCCCAATTTCGGATCAATATTCCTTAAAAGCATGATTGGAGCACCTTTTTTCAGAGTTCACTTGTGTGGAGGCAAACCACCAAGTGAGATTGAATTCAAGAACTCTGGCTGATACAAATTCCTTTCATCATCCTCAACTGAATCAAATGAATACATTGTCTCTTATAAACCTGGAAACATATTGATTATCTTTTCATTTAACATATCAACGTCTTCATTTGTAGGAGTTACCACTGCCCTTTCCACCATGTAGGTTGCATCATTTATATGATCCTCTAAGTCAGGGAAGATTTTGGCAATTAATTGATTAATGGAATGCTCACTCTCCCATGGTATCACCATGCATTCAGGTAGTTTTACCATATCATCCATAATAACATCTTCATTCCCATCACTAACACGAAGTAAAAATTCTGAAAATTCACGATCATTTATGGATCTTATGTTTTGTTTGAGTTTTAAAATCTTTACATGTGACCAAAATGATGCCTTAACAACACTTGCTTGGATTAGTTCGGACTTGGTTCCTTTCCGGATAACAGGAAGAACTTGTCGAAAATCTCCCCCAAATATCATTATTTTCCCCCCAAATGGTAAGTCAATATCTGTTAGGTCTCTGAACGTTCGATCAAGTGCTTCAAATGTATGACGATGCGTCATTGTTTCTTCATCCCAGATAATTGCCTTTGCCTTTTGTATTAGCTTTGCTAAATCAGATTGCTTACCAATCGAACACATCGATGATGCATCAAGACTAAGTGGTATCTTGAATTTAGAATGTGCTGTCATCCCACCAGGCAATATCATAGCTGCTATTCCAGATGATGCTGTTGCTAATACTATGTGAACCAACCTTCTCAAGCTTGCTAACAATGCGCAATATAAGTAAGTTTTTCCAGTTCCACTAGGACCATCCACAAAAAAAGTTACATTCTCTGATCGTTGAACTGCACCCATTATTATGTTAAACGCACTTCTTTGGTCATCATTTAAACGTTCAATTGCATCAAGATCTTGTTGTGGAATACCTATGGATATCTCATCTTCAATACATCTTGTCATTCCTGAACTTGATTCATTTCCTCTTGTCATTTGGGGCAAATCAAACTCGTTTATACTCTTATTAAATTGAACCAAAAGTATGTTCAACTCACGCAAGAGTCTGTTGGTAGCAAGTGTGGGAGTTATGTTAGTCATGGAAACATAATCTTCTATCATGAATGGATAGAACTCATCCCATAACCCTCGAACACCAATTGGTGCACAATATACCAATATGGTGACGAATAATCTTCTTAAAGCCGACGACATCTGAATTGTGGGGGCCTCTAGCAAACATTGTCGAATACTGTCATCTCTTTCTAACAAACCTCGTTGTTCTGCTGCTTGCTTAAATGTTGGATGCAAAACCCCATTAACTGTTCTCAAGTATGTGAAGGATGTTGGTCCTCTAACATGATTAAGAAGAATCCGAAGGTAAAATTTTTCACCTTCAGCAGGTGAAACTGCATATATTCGCCCAATAACCTTGTTACGATTCATTCTTTTAGACCACTTTCTTTGAGCTTAATTCCATCTGTAATGTGATGGGATTTCCATGTATAAGTACCGTCGCGCTTCTGCATCCACATGATTAAGCGTAAAAAATTCAGTTAACATTGTCTTTCTTGTACTCTCATCATGGAGAATATTTATTATGCTCTCATCGGCACGAAACTGAACTTGGTGCATATTAGGAAGATGTATTTGCAATCGCTTAACAGATGGGTAAATTCGATTAATAATGAACTTGAATATCTTCCATAATGCCTCTGGTGCGCAAACCCATCTTGCATCCTGAAACTGCTTTATTTCATCGTATTCAGGGTCTGATTGCACTTCGACTGTCACTCTATCTGGGCCTTTGTAAACATACTTATATAAGTACTTGACACTTTTTATGCTTGCACAAATTTCAACATTGATGTGACAATCATACCTTAACAGCAACCATGGATTATATGGAATGACCCAACTATTATCAACCATTATGTTTCCTTGTCGATCAAGAGAGACGGGCAATTGATTTCCTTGCCTTTGATAAATTGGATACGAATCATTCCCTTAAACAGTGACTGGTGCAAATGGTTTGGGATACTTTCTCTTACAACTCCCATTTTTCATACATGGAGATTGAGGATTATGAATCCCACACGGGCCATGAATCATATGCTTTAACACCATATTGTAAAGTTGAGGCTCTACGTCTTCGTTTGGTATTTCAGCTCTAACAATTCGGTCATACTCATCTGGGTTATTGATCTTATCATTTTCATCTAACACCACCAGCATATGCACATGTGGAAGACCACGTTTCTGAAACTCAATAACGTATGTGTAGGCAACAACACTGCCCAGTACCCATTTTTCAATGATGTCTTCTTTTAGTTGCTCAAGTTTTGCACGAAATACTCTAATGAGTAAGTCAGGACGATCTTGTGAAGTTTGTCCAGCGAGTAATTCACTTTTAATAGTTGCTCTCATATGTGTGTGAATGTGATACGGCAGCAGCAACAATGAAAACCTAATCTAATGCATATATATATATATATTGCTCTCATATGTGTGTGAATGTGATACGGCAGCAGCAACAATGAAAACCTAATCTAATGCATATATATATAGTTGTAGCCTATTGTATTTGACAAAGTGAAGGGGGGCCGGCGGTAAGAGTAGAGAGATTGAGAGAGATGTGTTTGTAGAATTGTAGGGAAATGTGTATCCCTCCTACATAGTGCCTTTATTTATAGTAGTAAAGGAGAAAAGAAATTCCTTCATCCCTAACAAATACAAGTTGTAATAGGGGAAAGGATAACTAAAATCAAATCTAATCTTGATGCATTTACACTTAAATTAGGAAAGTTTACAACATATATATAGGCAACCATTGTGAGCAATAAAAATGTGGATCATATATGCAATCAAGATAGATATGCATGCAAAGCAGATATGTATGTTATTAGGAAATAATCCTAAAATTACAAAAATTACAAATTCCTAAAATTTTCTAGAATTCTAATTTCTAAAATTACAAATTCCTAAAATTTTCTAAAACCCTAATTCCTAACTTTACTAAATCCTAAAATTACAAATTCCTATCCTTGATTTGAAATTAAGAAATAATCCTACAATTACTACTTCCTAGAACCCTAATTACAAGTATAACACTAGAGTTGAGTAAATTGAAAAATTACCTCAAAGAGAGAGTGTGACAGAGATTGAGTGAGAGAGGGGGCTATCAGAGGAGGAAGAGAGTGCGACGGGGTATGATGGCAAGAGGGTGAGATGCCGAGAGGGTGACAGAGATTGAGTGACAGTGAGGGTTGTCGGAGGGAGGAGGAGAGAAAGGTTAAGTGAGAGAGAGTTTGCAGCATCGAGAAAAACAGATAGGAAGAACTGAGGACAAAAGGTGTTGGCATTTTAATTAAATCTCGAGATTCTTGATCGATGAAAAGAAAGGTATTCGTCGTGCAAAAAATTCAAATTTTCACAAAATTATTTTGGTGCCCGCCTAGAAAGTCAAATTTTCAACTCCTTGCTCGACGAAAAGGATTGTGGTCGTCACGCAAAGAACATTTGCACGACGAATACCTTCATGTTGGTCGTGCAATAAATTGAAAATTTTAATTTACCTACGTCAAATTTTTTTAATTTAAATTTATTCAAATAAAAACAATTTATTTATAACATAAGATAAATAAATTATAAGAATATCATTTAATATGTTTTACAAAGCAAGTCACAAATAAATTGCATTATTCATCATCATCCGAACTATAATACTTTCATTATCGTCGCTATCATCATTTTCAGTCTCCCATTCCTCCTCGTCGATAGGTATGTCACCGTTGTTGTTTGGACCCACTGCAGTATCGTATTATGGAAGATTACCGAGGTCAATTGTAATTGACTGAATCAGTATTTCGATTGAAACCACTCCTTATATCTAAAATGGTTGTTGGATAAGATTTGTATCTCGGAGTGTTTCCGCATCATTTTCCATTGAAGATTCTAAATGTTGGTCAGCAACGTTGTCAATGTCGTCATCAGTAGGATCTTGTTCTGGTATAACATATGCATTCCTCTGATCCATCTTCTGAACAAATTTTCAACCTCCTGACTTTAGGGTCATCTAGATACAAAATCTGTTTTGCCATGTTCGCCAAAATGTAAGGGTCACCATCATACCAAGTTCTGCTAGTGTTCACATATAGTAAGTCATGGTCGATTTTAACACTTCCATGCCTATTTAGGTTTGTATCAAACCGTCGAAACTTAAACATGATCACTTGGCATCAACCCTTGTAAAGTAATTGCACGAAACTAGTTAGTTTGTCATAGAAATTAATGTCTATACTTTCGCCTCCACCTGAGACATGGACACCACTGTTTTGTGTACATAACTTGTCATCTCGTTCAGCCTCTAAAAACTTGAGGTGGTTAACATGGCAACCCGAGAACAATTCAGCACGAATTGGTCCAAACGCCATGTTATATAACTCTTCATGGTAAGTAGGGGAATTCGATACTTTCAATTGATTTACCTAACATTATACAAAAACATACACCTGTTAGTTTGAGAAAAGTAAATACTATAATATATATGTTAAATACAAAACAATTATAAATTACATATTCGAGAAACCACTGTGGAAACAATTCACGGTGTTTCTTGGCATACAAATGTGATGGATGTTCTCGCTTCATCATCTCTTCATGCTCATCTAGGTATGCCATTGTCTCATCACAATTGTTTAGTATGAACCAATGTGATACCTCCATGTCATTTTTTGAAAACAACTCGCCTCGTACAGGATCTCCAGAGAGTCGTGCGCTTTGGGCAAAAACAGAAAGTTTCTCATTTCTCACACCCCTGTCATTATTGTGCTGAGGATGATTGAAAATCGTCTTCACATCTTTTAAATACATTCCACAAAATGTAAGCGACTCATATTGAACCTAAGCCTCTATAATTGATTATTCGGTCTTCACCATGTTGTGTACACTTTTTTTTCAACTCTTCGAGAAGCCTGCCAAAATAAAACGATACGATACAAATTAGTAAGCATCAATTAATGATGAATAAACAAATGATGAGGATTATATACCTTTCTATTATCCAGCGATAGTTGACATAACCATCAATCAATGCCTTTTTTGGCAAGTGAACCATCACATGGATCATACTTGTGAAGAAAGTTGAAGGAAATATCATCTCAAACTTGCATAGGACTTGGACAATGTCATGGTATAACTGATTAACTTCCGTCTTTTGCAATGTTCTTGACGTCAGTTGGAAAAAAAACTGGACAACAAAATGATTGGCTTCATTACATCTTCTGGCAATAGGTGTCGAATACCCACAAGAAGTAGGCATCGCATAACCACATGGCATCATGGCTCTTTAATCCAACAAATTTACCCCCGTCAACATTCACGCAACGTGCCATTTTAGAAGCATACCCATCGGGAAACTTTACAGACGATAAAAACTTTAAAAACTCTTTTTTGTCATTCGGTTTCATGGAAAAAAAAAGAAATGCAAGATCCCTTATGGCTTTATCATTGTCCATATTCATCCATAAACCCCTCCGTATTCCCATTCGTTCCAAATCACGATGAGCTTTAATCGTGTCCCTTGTCTTGCCCTCGATATCTAGAATGGTGCCCATTAATGTGTCAAATACATTTTTGTCAACATGCATAACGTCTAGGTTATGTCTCAATTTTAGATTCAACCAATACGGGAGCTCAAAAGACGTAAACTTGTGCATCCAGTTCATATGTGTAGAAGGTCTGGTCGTACTCACTGTTTTCCCAGATGAAGCAAAATCCAAACGGTTAAGCTATTTCAAAATATGATCACTGGACCATTCTCTAGGTCTAAGGCGAGGCTCTGTTTTCCCATCGAACTCTTTATCCTTTTCCCACCACTCGTGTTCCCATGGCGACCATCTCCGATGACCAAGGTAACAAACTTTTCCGGCGTGCCAACTAGATGTTACATCATTCTTGTATACAGGGCATGCCATACAACCCCTAATGCTCTACCTAGAAACCATTACATATGTAGGAAAATCGTTCACATTCCATATAACTGATGCCTGCAAAGCGAACATCTTCCCAGTACACTTATCGTATATGCACACACCGTTTGTCCATAAATCCTTTAGTTCATCAACCAACTGCCTTAAGTAAACATCGATTAACCTACTAGGATCCTCAATTATCAAAAGAGTCATCATCATGTATTTTTTTTCATGCATTTCCAAGCTGGCATATTATATGAAAATACGAAAATCGGCCAAGTGTTGTGGTGTTGGTTTAGAACTCCGAATGGATTGAATTTGTCAGTGGCAAATTCCAGTCTAACATTCCGAGGATCAACAACAAACTCAGGGAACATTCAATCAAACTTTTTCCATGCCTTCCCATCTGCAGGATACCTTATCACATCATTGTCTACCCGTTTTTCCTTATGCCATCTCATGTCGGTGGCAGTATGAGTCGACATATACAATCGTTGCAACTTAGGTTTCAAAGGCAGATAACGCATGACTTTTTGTGGGATCTTAGTTGTTCTATTCTAAGATGTCATTTTGAACCTTGACTTTTTGCATACAGGGCATTTATCTAATGCTGTATTCTCTTTATAGAATAAAATACAATTGTTTTTGCAAGGGTGAATTTTTTTCATAACCTAATCCAAGACCATTCAACATCTTTTGTACGTTTCTATAGCCCTTCGGCAAACAATTGTCCTTTGGTAGCATTCTCTTGAAAAGCCCCTAAAAGTAATTGAAACACTGGTTCGACATACGATATTTTATTTTTCCGTGCATTAGTTCCATAATAGCCGTGAGAACCGAAAAACCCTCGTACCCTAGGTATAACTCTTGGTTGTCATTTTTTAATAGTTTTTCATATTGTTCAAATTCTGCATTGTCCATTGGTGTAGGCACGTCATCTTCCCCTTTCAGATTGGTGTTTGTCGATGCAAATGGAAAAGCATCATTTAAAATATCAATGACTTGTTCATTAGGTTCAACATTGTCCACTCTTGTGGCGTTAACATGATGGTTCCAAGTATTATAAGTCTCTACCATTCCATTCCTTACAAAATGAAATCGAACATTTTCAATTGTGTCTCTTAACGTGTTGTTACACCTCCTATAAGGACACCGGATTCTAGTTGCACCCGGGTTGTGTGTACGTGCAAAGTCAATAAAATCCTCGATTCCATCCAAGTATTCGTATGTGCATTTGTTCGGGTTATGTACCCCCGTTCTGTCTATAATTCCTGCAGCCACAATAACAGTAAGTGCCCTATCCCATTTTGGAATGCAAAGTCAATAAAATCACAACTTCATCATAATATTGTCACCTTATGCCTCCAGTAAGTGCCTTATCCCATTTTGGAATGCAAAGTAATGTCACGTAATTTACGGCTACATCAGATTATATTTCGACATGGAGGAATTTTGGCAGCATCTCTATACAGTTCTTCAGATAGACGACGTAGATATGAAATACCTATATGCCACCCGAAAAAAATCCAGAGATGAGACCGAAATCCCCACAACCGAAACCTAATCATTGAACCATAAACTACGCGCCATAACTGTGCAGTCCCAAACTATCTAAATAATGGGACAATTCAAGAATCAATTGGACCACAGTCATACTTTTGCATCCATGCACGAAATCCAACTAATTCTCGAATGGGAAACTAAGTTTTACTAAAAAAAAAAAAAAAACAGGTATAAAGTTAACTATAATTAATTCCTTACATCACAACACATATTTGTACGCCACGTACAAATTTAACAGCATAATATAAATATAATTTCACAACATAATTTAATTAATTATATATATATTTTTTTAAATAAAACGAAGAAAATACCTTCCAAATCGTTCTCCACCAATCGCTAATCACATACAATATCCCTATAGACAACGAATTTCATGTCGCTAGTATGAATTGACATTAATAGTTTTACCCTAAATAAAAAAAACGCTTACCAGACACACTAAGATAGCTCGATCAACCTAGAGAAGAAGATGGAGGGTATTAGATGATGAAATTGAGAGAAATTAGAAGTGACGGATGACGGATTGAAGAAAAACAAAGGGGAAGGAGGTGCAGAGGCGGATTTTACAGTTTTACTGCAGTTTCTGCCTCTGCAGCTGAAGTCATATTATAAAGATTACTTTTGCATTTGCATGATGAACCTATATATTCATCGCGCAAGTCTAAATATTTTTTTTTCATTTTCTTTATCATTAATTAATGTAAACAAGTTGTGTGACAAATACTCTGTTGGTCGCACAACATGTATATTTTTATTATTTTTTTCATTTTTTCCCTTTTTTTAACTAATGTAAATTTTTATTTTAATCTAAATACTAATAGTCATCCATATAACATAAATTTATTAAATAAAGCCAAACATAATGTCCAAATTTTATAAATAAAAAAAAACAAAAACAAATAAACTTCAATCCTCCTCCTCCAGGGCATCGGGAACTCCCGCACGCTCCGCTGCCCCGCTCCATATCGAACTTCCATAGCCGGAAATGCATCTTGAAAATGTCATCCAGATACTTCTGTTGCTTCTCATCAATTTCATCAACATCCCAATGAACCTGTATTAATGCCAATAAAAATAAATTAGTAATTTAAAAAATGCTACTTTTTAACCAAAATAATTATACATTCTTTAATACAAACTTACCAATAACTCCCCCACCATGGACTTCTTCAACTCCCCATGCACCATTTTCGAAGACTTAAACTCGGTAGAACATTGGTTCTGCACCAAACCCCCAATATCATACCTAAGTTCGGCATATGCATTAGCCCTACTTTTGTCTTCAAATGAGGGCAATCGCTTACGTCAGTACCTCTCTATTCGCAACATAGCTTTCCTCATTTCTTTTTCTACCACAAAATTTTAAAAGTAATAGACTATTAAAAAAATAATTTCAACCATATCAAATATAAGACAACTAATTCAACAATAAAGTTCTTTTTGACCTTTTCCTTCACAAGAGCTTTCTCCCACGCAACTTTTTGTTGAATCATGAACCGAATCGGCCATCGCCTTTGAAACAAAACCTTTGAAAACTAGGGTTTTTAAATTGTGTTTATATAAAACCTGTAACACTTTGCGCGATGAACCTCTTGGTCGCGCAAAATGCGTTATAAATGTGCACTAAATGGGAGTGGTCAAGGGCATCTGATCATTTTCAGTGAAACTTTGCGCGATGAATATATGGAAATATTCGTCGCGCAAACATTTGGCTGCAAAAAAAAAAAAAAATTCCCGCTTTTTCTTGCGCGATGAATATTTTCGTTGCATAATTTTTTTTTTTTTTTTTTTTGTATCCTGCCATTTCAGCAAAGAAGCCCTGCTATGAGACAACGTGGAGAAGTTGACATAGTCCTTTGCCAGGTACAAACAACCAAACCAAATCCTAAACAATAAACAACAAACACTAAACAACAACCACAACCACAACCACAACCACATATGCTCTCTACAATAAAGCGAGAGAGCGACCCAACCACAATGGCTTTCCTCGAGAACGACACAAATTCAAAATCTCTCTTCGACAAAGCAAGAAAGCGACCCAAATCCAAACGTAGCCAGAACACCTCAATCCATGACCCCAACATCTGCCATATAACCATCAGCCGCCATTCACCCAAACCCGCAAATCTTGCCAATAAAGTAGAAGATCACGGAAATTGGGGACGGGAGGCTGCAACAACGTCGAGAAGATTGGTTGCCCACAGAGTGGTAGGGAAGAAGAGATGCTTCTCAACACAAGAACTAGAAACAAAGGGGAAAAAGATGGGGAGTAAAGGGGAAGAGAAGAGGCGCTAGAAGGAAGGGGGAGAGAGGCTACCGATGGCCCAAGCCCAAGCAAGGGACCGGCAGCTAAAGCTTTTGCAAAGTTACGATTTTTTCTGAGAGAGAGTTAGGGTTTTTTCAGAGAAAGGGTACAACTAAAGCTGTGATTTTCATATAGGTGCTTTTGGATGCACATTATTTGAGAAGATTTCAAATGCAAGCTCTCCAACATACATGAAATTTTTTATTTAAACCAAGATTATATATTTTTACACCTAATTTACAAAAATTGTCCACCAAACTTTCAAAATTATCCTTAACGAAATAAGAATAAAAAAACAAAAATTCGTTTTTACCAACTGTCTTTACACCCAACAATAGAAAATAATGGTTTTTTTTTTTTTCTACACCCACGTCCCACAACCCGAAGTCCCCCGATGAGCAACAGTACCCCATTATTTTCCTTTGAACCCTAAACCCCAAAAAGTTTCGTGCTTCCTTATTGGGATTGGCCAAATCGTCCAATGATTCTTCCTCTTCGAATTTTGAAGCAAAGTCTGAATTTGGAGAGGACGCGTCAGTTGATAAACCCGTGATTAATTCCTGAAGCTTACTGGTTTCTCATGGTCTACAACACATTCCAAGTTCAATAATTAAGGACCTTTCTTTAGTCGTGTAGTTCATGTTGTAATTCGATTTCTTATATTCATTGAGTTCATAAATTCATCATATTCACTTATTACCTTTCATCGTCTACAAGGCGTCACTTCTCCAGCCTAATGTTGCGGAGCCTCCCTCTTTTTGTTATGCTCGTACCTGCGAGCGAAATCTTTAGTGATACTGATCTCTAAACATCGTC
The DNA here is from genome assembly GCF_042453785.1 of Malus domestica. Classification (NCBI taxonomy): domain Eukaryota; kingdom Viridiplantae; phylum Streptophyta; class Magnoliopsida; order Rosales; family Rosaceae; genus Malus; species Malus domestica. The sequence goes on along the minus strand of NC_091677.1, from coordinate 7,831,746 downwards.
ACTTTTAAGTCGATGTCGCTGTCTAATATTTGAAGTCCATCCATTGTTTCCGCAAATTTTAGGGTTTAGATTTGAAAGGCATCTTCTTCCTCCTCACGCGATTACTTGTGCGTTTGAGTTGCGTTTACTGGAAATAATGGAGTACAAGAGCCATAAGTTTATTTTTTGTATAGGAAAATATTAATTAGGATCCATTTGGTAACTTTTTTTTTTTTTGAACAAAAGATATCATTTACAATAAGAGGGAGAGGTGGGTTTAACCTCACAATGAGTTAGCAATGATGTGGTTTAAATTTTTCTTTGGCGAGAATCGGACCTAAGACCTCTCATTAACAAATGAAGATGAATACCACTAGACCATAAGATCTATTTGGTAACTTTTGAAAAAAGAAAAGAGAGAAGGAAAAAAATAGGAAGAGACACACGAGGGGTAAACCATAAAGTGTGCACACTTCCTCAATCTTCTCATTCTTTTTCTTTCTCACCTTTTTCATTCTTTTTTTTTTGTTAGTTTTGTATTTGGAGGAGATTCCATTTTTTTAACAACTTCTAATATAGAAATTTACAAATAAAAACAAAAAAACTGGGGCTAAATAATTGTACTATATTAACAAAAACAATGTTAAAAACCCTACATGCCTAGAGAAAAATCAAAGGAAAAATTCTCTGATGTCGGCTCCTGCCTTTGGTTTGGGGTCGGCGATAATCTTCTTGAAAATCATTCTTCATCTCTTCCCTCACTTTCTGTTTACTTTACTTGGTGTTGGATTATCACCATGAAATATTGTGGTCACCGTGATAGTCATCGTCATTTTTTGGCTCATGCACAAAGTTAACACAAGGTTTTTTTAATCTAGTTATCACCTTCGACATAGCGTTGAAGCGGGAAGCCATGGAAGATGTCAAATTGCGTTGGAAACGAGTTTAATCAGTACGATATTTTGGGTTTAGCCAGTGCAGTGGTATGACATGCGGATGTCCAAAGGATGTGGAGCAACGACATGATTTTATCCTTTTACGTTATTTCTATTTAATAATTTCCAGGAATTTTCCTGGAATTTGGTTTGATTTATTTCTGTAGGAGAGTTTGCTAGTTTGATTGCTCTTTATAGGAGAGTGCATGATTTTAATTTTAATTTTGGTGTGCTACCTCTTTTGGATCTATGTGTGAAAGGTGGAGCTGTTTGATTTGTTGGATCTACTTCATTTGGTGTTTTGGGATTGTGGCAGTGATTAGGTGATACGATCGACCCATGGACATTGTACTCCTTGTCCCAATTTATGGTATGAGATTTTGTTCTCACATGATCTCCCTGTAACACGAAGTTTAACAATTTTATTGATTTGTGTAATTGTGTGATTCTCAATGAGGGACGAGTGCTTGATGTTTATTTATTGCTTTGCGATTAGTGATACTTTATTGTGATATTTTTAGAGAGTTTGTAAGGACCCTTTTAGGACTGAGTTCTTCATGATATGTATTTATAATGCCCTTTTTTTAAGGAAAGAAATGTTGTAGTCTTCTTAAAAATAAAAAAAAATAAAAATTGTACTATATTGTTATATCTTCCTAGTATTAGAATGACTCAGGGCGGCTCCCACTATATTTTGATAGTGATAAAGGCTTCATATTCAAATCTCACCATTCTTATTGATTAAAAAAAAATGTATGATTTACTAGGAAAACTGTCAAAATGTTTTTTTTATTACAAGCGGTATTCTTATCTAAACTACATTAAGGAAGAGGGTTTGAATCAAAAACTCGGTGGGTTGAAAAATGAAGATCTTAACTATCAGAATAATCCACCACTTGTTAAGTTGCCGAAATGTTATGTATTGACATGGGTAGGTTAACTCTTTCTTCCTTTCTTCCCTTCTTTCTGTTGGGTCAGTAACTTAATCTGATTATCCTATATCAGAGCAGTGTGTCTGTATGACCAAAAAGAAATGCAAATACTAGAAGAACAACATTATTTTATAACTAATGGCCACTTTACAAAAGCAACAATATATTCTATCGAAGACCTAGATTTTGTGTGACAAAGACCAACATATAACATGAAGATGATTACTCCTTTTTCTGTACTGCGTGATTTTTGGGCATGTCCATTGTCTGTTTGATGTGTGTGTGTATATATATAAATATATAGGTCAAAGACTATTAAAAGAAGAAGAAGAACATTTCCATATCAAAAACATGCAGGGTCCACCTCGTGCTGAAGTTTTTGATCATTGATTGAATTGAAGGGGCAATTAGCCGGAAAGGGATCCGGAGATTTCCACTTAATCCACCTAGTTCAGGATCTGGGTCGTTGAAATTTATCTAATGGCTACAAACAGATGACTCTTTTAAAAATGATAATAACTGTAGACGTTGAATCAAATTTTAATAGCCTGAATCCCTAATTATATGGATTAGGTGAAAAGGGATCTAGGATCCCCTTCCCAATTAGCCATGTGCCACCATGCCTCGTCAAAGTTTTCGTCCATATATTCAATTAATCATTTCACCAGAGTGTTGCTTGTAATTTTGTCCAAAAAAAAGTGTTGCTTGTAATTTGGTTTTGCATTAGAAAACATATGTATGATTGCAAAATCTCATATGGTAATACATTGCCCGTGATGAGAAAATAATGATGGCCATTCAGGTCCCTTGACAAAATATAAAAGGAAATAAAAGTATGCTGAAAAAAGAAATGAAAAAAAAATTGTGTTCAACTTGAAGATAAAATAACTCATTAATGAAACTTATCATATTGAGTCCCTTTCAAATGAGAAGATTAGAAGGAAGAAATTTTCTTTTTGTATAATTCCATCAAATAAATCATTTGTTGTAGACCTATTAGATTGAGAATATGATTGTGTAAATCCAAACATATTTAGGATATCCTTATAAGATTCTACCATATCTCTTAGACTAGATATTATCCTATTAGAGTTGTAATCCTATTGGGCTAAGGAATTTACCTTCCCTACTACTATAAATAAAGGCACAATGGGGTGATATCACACACCTCACAATTACACATCTCTCTCTATGTGCCGCACCCCCTCTCTCTGGCCTCCATAATGCTTCGATAAATTATGCCTACAACACATTATCAGCACGCTCTTAACACTGCGCTAAAGAGAGTTTATTCTTCAATAAGGGAGGTATTACGTTTTAATCATTTTTTTTATGATTAACTTATTATTTTATTGAATTAATCTACATGCTATTGATTCAATTTAATTTTTTTTTTGTTGAACGTGATACAACGCATTGGAGATGCACGGCTTTCAGAGAAGGATCTTCTACAAATTCAAATGCTCAATTGTTTTTTGCCAATCAGGTTGTTTCAAAATAAAGGAAGATATTTGAAATGACCATGAAGCATGAAAACATTCCACATGATGCATGAACCCCCTATATTTACATTTACCTTCCAATATATATATATATATACGTTTTATGCATTACGTAATTTTTGCTATGTGGAATTTGTGAGTCAAAACATCGAAATAAATTAGAAGCAATTAGGGTTTTTCAAACCCTAGCAAAAGTCGGGAAAAAAAATTATAGGATTTTTACGGCATAAGTCGCGACTCACCCCACTAACACCACTGAGCTAAGCCTCATTGCTAGCCTGCAACCTAGCAGCGTGGAAGGCCTTGGGACGATGTTTGACGTCTGGACCACATGGCAGCAACCCTTTAGTCTTTGCTGCGCACGCAAGACATACCAAGCCCTCAGCCTAGTAGGGTTTCCTTGGGCCTTTAGCCCAGCCCAACTCCAAAAAAGGCCTGCAGATCTCTTGGATCTGTCATACCGTGTCCCTAGCCCAAAAAGCAGTAGCCCTATTCTACTAGGCCTTTGTCCTCAAACCCAAGCTTGCCTGCTCTGCTTCGCCCAAGCCCTTGGCTGGGCTTTCCCGCACACCCAGGCCAGCCTCGTACTGGGCTTATCCCATCATGCCCTGTTTTGGCCCAAACCAGCAGCCCATGCTGTTGCGCTCACCCCAAACCCACGGCTCAAAGGCTTGCATCCTTCATGTGACCCTTAAAGGCCTGCAACCATGCTACAGAGCCCTGCCCTTGCATTACAACTAACCTAATTAAGCTGGGCTATGTTGTTTTTTCGATCCAATGCCAACTTTTGGCATTCCCGCTTCATAACCACACCCATTTAATTTTTGGGATGTTTTGGTTAACGCTAATTAACCTATAATTCACTTGTCACATGGCCCACCGCTAATTGAAGCTAATAAGACCCACATGTCATTATTTTGCTTCCACGATCAATTCCGTATGGTCCTGACCTATTGAATTAATTAAAGTGACCAGTAGTCCATTAATCTGACAAGACATCCAAAATTATTGGCCCGAAGATCACTTTTGGACATTAACAATTCAATAATTTATTTTTCTTCTTTGAACCATTGATAGCCTTTCGTAGTCCGAAGCGCTCACACTTGAGTTCTCGAAGAAACCCAAATCCACTACACTTAAATCAGTACCTTGTATTCTATGTTCTTGCAAGATCCTCTCTTTTATGAACTAAACATTCATAACTAAATTGAACATGTAGTTTCAAATTTAGTGCCTTTGAAACCCGAAGTTTTCTTAAAACAATACACCCATGAAAACTTGATGTTTTTCATGTAAACTATGTCTTAGAACCTGAATGTTCTAACTTTGAGCTTATGGATGTTTTATTTTTCATTGCACTATTCACAATATTGTTCCCTCCATTCAATGAATTGTCGAACCATCACAAGTTCAATTTTCCTGATTTGAACGTTTCTAATATAAACCATTTTATGTAGGGTACAAGACATGAATCTCTGCTTGACTATCAAGAAGCTGAGAAACCATTGAAGCCAACAATGGCATAGAAGAGCTGAATAAGCCTCTGTCATGATCTTTATTCTAAGACCTATGCTCGAAGCATTACAAAAGGAAGTACCTCTCGAACGAGGATTTCATGGCTTTTTGGCTCGCTCCTACGGACCATATAATCATAAACGATATTGCCTGAAGCACACCATTAATACGTCCATGCATGAGTACGATTCTAAAGTTTATAAATCTGATCAAATTTTGACTGGAGAATATTTTTCTCGTCCTTCCAAGTTTCTAACTAACTCCTGAAGCAACAGTGTAGAGAACGGAAGTTTACCAAAATTTTGGATCTAATTACTACCACAAATATGAGTGAATGGTATAGATTCGGCTATAGTCTATCAAATGGTGGTGCCCTGCTTTGGCAGGGATGCATTGAAGGTGATGTTCTACTTCGGCAGAGTTGTATCGAACGGTATTGCTCCACTTTGGCAATGGCCTACCGAACAAACCCCTCCGGCTTCGGTTAGAGCCTACTGAACCCAAGTCTGGGTTTATCTCTCACAATCCAATTTCGAGTTTGTTTTTACAACATATGGTAGAATCAAGGCCTGCCAAGGTATGGCATCATGCCCGAAGTGTGATCCTTGGCACCTAAGACTTAAAACTTTGTCATGCCCCAGACCCAAGATCGGCAGAAAAATTAACCCATCGCCCGGCAAGCAAATAAATGTAAAAATAAAAACGAAAAACAAACTTCTTTTATAAAAATAACTCCAAAATCCTTACAGGTATACAAAATAAATTAAAAACTTAAATCCCTCATATCTAACACAATCTCAGCTCGTCTATCACATGTCTTGCCAAATAACTCATCTGTAAAATAATAGGTGAAGTGTGAGCAACAATCACCATCACTCAGTGAGTAGAATATATAATATGCCAATCAAGCGATGCCTTTTTACACACTCTAGAAAATACAATAATAATATCATAGCTTTAGCCACATAATTTCATATCACATCGTCCCTTCACATTTCCATTATATCTTTTATAAATTGAAACTCACCATGTGACCCCTAATAGCCATTCTGCCTTAGTGTCCCCGTGTACAATTTACATTTATCCCTCAGATTAATGCAACACTAAAGTTCTCATGCTCCATGAACATCTCAAACAATGCACTGACCAGATATATAATAACTCTAAAGGTACTTCACAAAATCCAACATGCTTAACTTGAAATAGATCGAGATTTGTAAATAGAATAAATCCCACAATAGTTTGTGGTTTGCATTTATCGAAAATAAGAATTTTTAAACACATTATATAAACCACTCACCTCGATAACTTGAATCTCGACAAGACAACTTACTAACAATCTCCCCGCAACAAACCCTAGCTCTTTCTCTCTACGTGTAACATGCATGCTCTGCATGCTGCCTTCTTTTTATGCTCTAAAAAACAATGGAGCAAAGCTCATATTTATACTAGTAGGAGACGGCCAACTATGACCTCCAATTGGTTGGTTTTAGCGGCTAGACAATGGTGGCATGCAAGGTGTCAAATGGATGGCTTAAGGGGGACACCTTCACTAGTAGCTTTCTACAATCATCATACTAAAGTGCTTACTCACTCAATCACGATAGGAATGCATGAATGGCTTCCACCTCATGCTAATTGAAATAAACATCTGCTTTGGGAGATATCTATGGAATACTACAACTTATAAATTAATATCTAATAATATAATGCTATGACAGGTTGTTGTAGCATAAGGATATCACGTGGAATTCTCATGTTAACCTATAAACTTGCTTAGGAGAAATATATATTGGAAAATACGGGTCCTTACAAACTTCAAGAATAATGGATAGTATTCCTGAATCTCAACCATGTAGAATCTATTTCCATCTCAATGGAATAGATCATTGGTTATACAACTGTTTGTGCCTTTACCAATGTCGTTGAGGAGTACCATTATAGTAGTCAATATGTGAGACTGATTTTGCTCCATCGAACATTGTTGGAAGAGCAGAATTTTTACATGAATGCCTTTTTGGCCGAATCCCCTTAGTAACTTTGGTTTACTTTGTGAACATTTTTCTATGTTCTTAGATTCACTTTTGGTGTTTGTTTTAGTTATGGATTAGATTATGTTATCAATATTGTCCTCGAAAATGAATTAATTGAATCATGTTTCTTGTATACATCTGATCGAATTCAATTAAACACGTGATTAGGTATGAATGAGGTAAAGTTAGTTGTCTGGATGAATACGAAACTACGCACACTAACTTTACACCTAAATCACATATCTAGCTACTTCAGGTCCATCCAACCTGATTAAGAGCATTGGCATGCTCCTCGTTGTATGAATGGTACTACATTACCATTTAAGAGACCTTATATTCTCCTCGTTCCTGAAGAACATCTTTAAGTTTTAAGGATATTCGAGAGAATACTGATCATAATTGAAACCGTTGAAGAAAATAGAGTGGAATATCTTTGCACCACCTCCAAAAATGAGCCTGAAGCTTTTTTTTTTGGGCTAATAGGCTGCCTCTCAACTAGGAACACACCACATGTGGCCAGCCTGGAGACAGGTAATTCGAGCAATTTACTTGCTTTTGGCATGACCTTTTGGGACACTTAGGTCAAACAATGATGCCATGACGTATCTCCTTACCTGATGTAAGGATCTTGTACCTACAAGTGCACTTTGCCAAGCCTGCTCGTTGGGGAAATTGATTTTCTAAATCATCCCTCATAAAGATACGGAATCACCCTTTTTCACAATGGATTCAAGGGAATATATGTGGACTAATCTAACCAAAATGCGACCATATAAATACTTATGGTTTTGGTTGATGAATCAATAAACTGATGACATGTTTGTCCACACACATTGCTGCTAAACAGCCTCGTAGAGCGATCATAAAGCGCAATCTAAATGATCGCTTGGACCTTGGTGAATGCACCAAGCTTTCAGTTTCTACCTAGGGCAATGCAATTTTGTACGCAGTTTTGTTGGTCCGCCTTGAGGCCCATTGCCACCTAACCATTTGTTACGTTATAGTTGGTTATTGGGTACAAACATGATGTTTCATATTTACGCATTTGGGTGTGCATTCCATGTGCCAAGTTGTGCCGTCACAACATACCAATATGGGTCCTCACAGAAGGTTGTGAATCTTTGTTGATTATGATTCTTTTTCATAATAGCTCTTTTAGAGCCTTCTCGCCGTTAAAGGGAGATAAAAACGTCAACATACCTGTAAAACGGCGTGAATTTGCGTGGACATTGCCCACTATGTCTCATCTTGATCCTCGTACTGCACAAGTGTGATAAGCAAGTGCGATGAATTCTAGTTTTCAAAATGTTGCTCCAGATGCATTCCTCTGATCTAGCTAAAGTGACGAGATTATATACTACCTGTAAACATACCTACAAGGATAGACATAATTAACGGACGTCTAGTCAACATCCTCGAAGGGTGTACCGTCCCTAAAGGACGGTTTGGCCATCCTTATTGGACGGTCTGGTACACCGGCGGATAGCCAATCAATCTGTCTTAGCCTGAAGCATGGCAAATCACTCGGTTCATATAATTCAATTCCATAGAAAGGAAGATCACGACACAACGATGAATCCATACTTGATCGTTGTCTCAAATCATTTCCATCTCATGAGATTAATCTGGATTACCTCCGAGACTTGAAGTTCTTGGTCTAGTATACTAGTTTGGATGAGAAAATAGAATTGGAATGAGATTATCATCGATGATGTTTTCACTTATATGGTAGCTACCGACATAAATGAAAAGCGACGATATAATCGTGGTCCGTTGATTAGTGACAATGTAGAATTGATTGGACAACCAAAATTACAATCTAGGTTAAATTCCTTACCAAAGTGTGTTTGGACTTATCTTTCCTACACTGCCCAAGGTAACCCTGTTGTGTTACTAGTGGGAAAAGAAACGTAATGAGATGAATGAAATAGTGCGATATGATGCACAACTTATGACACAAGGTTTCTCTCAAACATCCTATGATTGATAGCAACATTATGAAATGTGGTTAGTGTTTTTCCATAGGGATAGTAATACGAGGATTGACATGTAAGTTCTAGAAGAATTACGTAGACTGGTTCAAATAGTTATAAACCACGAAACACCCTCTCAACTCGTTTAAGGCGTTCACTTATGAAATGAAGCAATCTGGCGGATGTGGTATACCCATCTAAGTGATTATTTGATCAGTTAGGGATGAATTATGTCCTTGCGTGTTAAACTATGAAGTCTTATCCCGAATTGCTAGAGTTGTAGTTTATGTCGATGACATGCATCTCATTAAGACTCTAGAAGAGCTTGAGAAACTATCTCGCATCTAAAGATAGAATTTGAGGTGAATGATCTTAGGAAAACTCGTTTATGCCTTAACCTGAAGTTCAAGCATTGTTATGATGAAACTTTGGTCTTCTAGTCGAACTACACCCTAAAGGTGTTACATTTGAGTATACCTATGATCTTCCATACGTTACATGCATTTGAGTATACCTATGATCTTCCATATCTAAGTTCAACTTTGGGCTTTGTTGTACTTAGCTCATTGTGTTAGATAACACATCTCATTCGCTATTAATCTATTGTTAAAGATGCAGCATCGTGCCAACACGCAGCCACTGAATTGGTACTAAAGACGTTTTTCCGCTACCCTGAAAGGTCTAATGCATCTCGAGAGGATCTGACCCCTTTGTTCCTTAGAATGATCCTTGCATTGTTTGTTATGTTAACGATGCTTACTTATCAAACCCCCATAAGGCACATCTCCGAATGGTTATGTCTCGCAATATTTTGGAGGTCCATGATATGTCGTTAGTTGCGAAATCTTCAAATTGTTCCAAGATTCACCTTACTTCATTATGCCACACATGAGACATGGTTGAGGCTCTTGTTGAGCATATTCAAAGTACTTGTTGTTTTCATCCATTGTTGAGTCCCGACGACGATCCATGAAGATTATGTCGCATGTATCAACCCAACCAAGACACGATACATCAACGAAGTCAACGCTAAGACATATTGCATCTACATCTACATCAACAAAGCATTAAGAGATTGAAGTCATGCAAGCTGATCCTAGACAACCTTGCCGACCTTTACACGATGTCACTGTCGAAGTCAACCTTCCATAAGCTTGTTCAAGGAATTGGTATGCCTAACTATTCATATGTAATGCTTGTAGTTCTCATTTGGAAGTTCTGTCAAACTTAGAAGGAGTATCCAGAAGTATACTCACTTGATCTTAATGTATTATTTTTCCCTACGATTAGGAGCATTTTTCCCATTGGGTTATTGCTATCTAACTAGGTTTTAACGAGCCACCCATCCTGGGCTGATCATACCCTTGTAAGCTCTTCTACTTATGTCGAGAAGATGTATAATTTTGACTTAATGCAACTTCTCACTTTTCTCCTTAGTCTATGGGTTTCTATCCCACCTTGGGTTTTACCATAGTAAGGTTTTGTGAGTTTTACCTTTTATGCATTCTTCCGTTGATTTGAGACTCGCATTCGCTCATTGTGCCGACGACTTCATCAATTGAACTTACTTCATCGCTGAAGACTTGATGCGTCATGTGTTTGAGTATTTACACAATCAATAGGGAGTGTTGCAGACCTATTAGATTAGGAATGTGATTGTGTAAATCCTAACATATTTAGGATATCCTTATGAGATTCTATCATATCTCGTAGACTAGATATTATCCTATTAGAGTTGTAATTCTATTGGGGTAAGGAATTTACCTTCCCTACTACTATAAATAAAGGCACAATGGGGTGATAAAACACACACCTCACAATTACACATCTATCTCTTTTCTCTCTATGTGCCACAACCCTTCTCTCTCTGGCCTCCATAATGCTTCGATAAATTATGCCTACAACATCATTCACTCTTATCTTGAATTTTATGATTTATCTATTTTAATCTGACTCTAGACACCAAACAAAATATTCACTTTTACTCCATCAAATTGCTGAGCATGAGAGTGAAATATTGCAACCTTAAATTGTCCCGAGAATCTACTTTTCATTTGTCACAGACCAAACATTGAATAGCTAGCAAAATTTCCTTTTGCCGGCCCTAAAACAACCATTCTATTGTAATATAATATTAAACTAGAAATTTGTGAGCATACAATCAGATTACCTAATTTCGTCTTTGCAACCATATAAATAATACACATCTTTATTAGCAAAAAAATACTCATATTTGCGTTAGTGTATAAATAAGTGTAAACTTTTAGTCTGCATTCATTCTTTTCCACTCAATTAAGCCCCAAAGAATATTAATTGTACTTGGACGTGATGATTCGTGAATGAAGAGCAATGTAGTCACAGGTGTGATTCTTCCACCTTGTAAACATATTTAAAATAGGGTTTTTATCACAAATGGTCCCTGAAATTGACCCACCCAATCAAGATGATCTCTGAAATTGAAAATCGATAAATGCAGTCCCTAAAAATGGCTGTTGCAAATCAATGTGGTCATTCCGTTACGATTCTGTTAAAATTTCTGTTAAGTGCTGATGTGGCACATAAATGGGTCCCACAAATTTAATTAAATATTATTATGTGAATAAAAAATATTTAAATAATATAAAACAATTGTTATTTTTTATAATTAAAATCTTAAAATAAAAAAAATAAAAAATAAAGAGATGATTGAACACTGTTCATCATCTTTTTCCCTTACTATACACAGAAATATTCATAGAAATGATGAATTTGGAAGGAGAAATCCCAAACTCTTTCATGGTGTGGATTTTGGTTGTGGCATCACTATCCTACTTTCACACCGTCGGTAAGCTCACTTCTCCAGGCACCACTAGACTCCTTGCCATCCTACCCATCGCATTCTTCTTCTTCTACCTCCCTCTCAATCTGACCACCATTTTTCTCAACGGCCTGTCCTCTTTCTTCCTCGCCTGGCTTGCCAATTTCAAGCTTGGGATTTCTCCTTCCAATGTCATCATTTATGTGAATATTTCTGTGAATAGGAGGGGAGGAAGATGATGAATAGTGTTCAATCATCTCCTCCTTCTTTTTTATTTTTTATTTTTTAAGATTTTAATTATAAAAAATAACAATTGTTTTTTATTACTTAAATATTTTTTATTCACATAATAATATTTAATTAAATTTGTGGGACCCATTTATGTGCCACATCAACACTTAACAGAAATTTTAACGGAATTGTGACGGAAGGACCACATTGATTTGCAATAGCCATTTCGAAGGATTACATTGATCGATTTTCAATTTCATGAACCATCTTGATTGGGTGGGTCAATTTCAAGGACCATTTGTGATGAAAACCCCTTAAAATATGGAAAATGTTTGTATTCTCTATGGGGGACTTATTTGTCTCCCTACTTATAATTAACGAATTTTTATATCCGAACATCATAATCGGAATTCTTCATTCTCTTTATCATCATCTAAAGATTATTTTTGCAAAAAAAAATCATTCAATTTGGAGATCGCTATAGTCATCCATACGTGTCAAATCAGTCAACGATTTTAGTAACAAGTAACATCTTTATGATGAACCGTCTATTTGTTTTATGTATATTAATGGGATAAAGATCTCCAAATTAAATAGCTTTTTGTATATAAAAATTGAGATGATGATAAAGAAAATGAACAATCCCAATTATGATGTTTTGTTGATGCACAAAATCGGAGGTCTTGGAACAACGTAAATCCGACCGTGAATTTGCAAGAAAGTAAAGAACACAAGATGTATCGTGGTTCGCCCCAATGTTTGGGCTACGTCCACACTGATGTTGATTGTATTTCTCTGTGATTGTATGTATGGATTACAAGTATGAGGGGGAGTCCCCCAGAGAAAGAGAGAGTTTGAGAGAGTTTCTCTTTGGATGTAAGGTTTGTGGCTTATGTATGTGAGGATGAGCCCCCTTAATTGTGAGGGTGAAAATGCCCTTTTATAGACTAAGGGCTCCTCCCCTTTTACATAAATCATGGGTTCAATGTCTGGAAGCCCAAGTAACGAGGCCCAATATAATATGGTACTAACAGTAGTCCCCCAGGTCTTCAGTCAAGAGTTGGCTGGAGACTTGAAATTCAGTCCATGTGTGGGCCGAAGTAACTAGATGTCGTCTATAACTGATACTCGATATGAGGCGGTACTCAATGTGAAATGATACTCAACTAGAAGTAGCACATGTTGCAAGGCTGCTCAACTTGTGGCTTATGTTGCCTTGGTTAGCTCGGCTTGTAGTGTTGAAAGTGAGGGAGTCCCTTTTATAAATTAAGGGCTCGCTCCTTAGTACATAAATGATGGGCTAAAGTTGAAGCTCGTGGCGAGGCGGATGCTCAGTAGGCAGCGATGCTCTCTAATGATGGTAAGGGAGTCCATTTTATAGAATAAGGGTTCGCTCCTCAATACATAAGTGATGGGTTATGAGTGATGCTCGCGGCGAAACGGTTGCTCAACAGGCGGCAATGCTCTCTAATGGTGGTAAGGGAGTCATTTTTATAGAATAAGGGCTCGCTCCTCAATACATAAGTGATGGGTTAGGAGTGATGCTCGCGGTGAGGTGGTTGCTCAGCAAGCGCGATGCTCTCTAATGATGGTGAGGGAGTCCCTTTTATAGAATAAGGGCTCACTCTTCAATATATAAGTAATGGGCTAAGAATGATTCTCGCGGAGAGGCGGTTACTCAGTAGGTGGCGATGCTCTCTAATGATAGTGAGAGAGTCCATTTTATAGAATAAGGGCTCACTCCTCAATACAAAAGTGATGGTTGCTCTCTAATGAAAATGAAGGAGTCCCTTTTATAGAATAAGGGTTCGCTCCTCAATACATAAATAATGGTTACTCTTTAATGAAAGTGAGGAAGTCCTTTTTATAGAATAAGGGCTCGCTCCTCAATACATAAATAATGGGCTAAGTCCCCCAAGTATTTTTCATGGGCCCAGTTGCGGAAGCCCAATATATGGTACATAGTGTAGTCCCCCAAGTCTTTAGTCAATAGAGTTTATTGGCTGGAGACTTCAAATTTAATCCATGTATGTGCCGAAGTGGCAGTTGTTCGGAGGCGGTCTTTGTATACCATGCACTGAATCTTTGTAGGTGAAGCTTTGAAAATGAAGCTTTGAAGCTGGAGCTTTTGTAAATGAAACTTTGAAGTCGGAGCTTCGTAAATGAAGCTTTTGAAGCTGGAGCTCTGTAAATGAAGCTTTTGAAGCTGATTGACATGAGTGATGCTCATGAATGTTTATATGAGTGATGCTCATGAATGTTGACATGAATGATGCTCATAAATGTTGACATGAATGATGTTCATGAATGTTTATATATGATTGACATGAGTGATGCTCATGAATGTTTTTGTATGATTGACATGAGTGATGCTCATGTATAATTTTGGAGTACTGGATGTACTTTTGATCACCTGGTTGGTGATAATAGCGGCAGGCTGCCGAATAATTTTGGAGTACTAAGTGTACTTTTGATCACCTGGTTAGTGATAATAGTGGCAAGCTGCTGAATAATTTTGGAGTACTGGACGTACTTTTGATCACCTGGTTGGTGATAATAGAGGGCCTGGCTTTTTTGGGCATATAGGCCTTCGCCTTCCACATAATATTCCAGCCCATTATGTTGGGCTTGCCCTTTTTTTTTATTACCTTCTGATGGGGTTATACAGATGTTTCCGAAAGATAAGAAAAATAAATCACATCATTCAAAAATAAATCCGACCCTCTGCTCAATGGGTCACGCCCATAATTCCCCTTTTTGCATGCCATCACCACCGCAATTATGTCTGCTTCTTTTTATCTTCTTTTGCTTTCTGCTTTTGCTTTCTGCTTTTACTTTCTGCTTTTGCTTTTGCTTTTGTTTTTGCTTTCGGCCTGGTTGCTGCTGGGACCTTGTAGTGGGATGGCATGTGCTCTCGCAGAAGAAAGCCTCCATTTATTCCTTGTTTTTGCATGTGGGTGTTTATTCCTTGCTTTTGCAAATGGGTGTTTATTCCTTGAAGTTGTTTTTTTGGTGCACGTGGAAGCGCAGTCCTCAATTTTTCTCGAATGGTTATAGGATCTGATCCAGAGGTTACCTGTCAGCACCCAAGAAGCACACCCGTTAAAGTTAAGACCACCATGTCCAAGACAATTTTCAAAGGGCAGAGACCCTTTGCAATATTCCTAACGGCAGCTGCTTCAGCTTCAATCTCATCTGGAGTAGCAGGAACAAGTGAAATATGATGCGAGGCATCAAACATACTAAAATGATATAAGCTCGAGTTCTGAAACCAGATCGCTTCATCAAAGTAAGGATCGAGTATAGGTTTGAGCGCCTTCATAATCCCGTAATCTTGCAGCAAAACACCTCCCCCCAAACAAAATTTCTAAACTTTAATGTGGATGACTTCACTTAAAGTCGGAAGCGAGTACTATGTGCTCAGATACAACACATTAGCATGAACATGAGGATTTACTGCCTTAAGTACAGGTGTTACAGATCCATCCCTGATAGTAAAAATATCAGAAAGTGACAGATACTGGGAGGTCGGGCCGCCGTGTTTGAGAAAAACTGGTCCGTGCTCAGCCAAATCCCGACCCATCTGATCGTACAGTGCAGACCTTCACTCCTTGTTCGAAATTACAGAATCGGAGGAAGAGGTGGAATTACGTGAGGAGTCGGAGTTCCGGAGAGCCATTTGGAAGAGAGAGTAGAAAGCAAGGCGTAGAAGATCCAAATGAAAACTACAATCTTGGAGCGATTCATACTACCACGTCGTCGGCGCCACCATCCAATCTATCACCGCCATTTAGCCATCGCCATATCTCAACATTTACTTTCTCAGATATCGGTGGCACTGATGAGCTCCAACGCTTCAGACTTGTCAGGTGGCGGGTGTGCTTTCACGGCCGACAAGGACAAGCAGAAGGAGAAGGCCCGAGTCAGCCGCACATCCCTCATACTCTAGCACACCCACCACAACGACGTCGTCATTGTTCGCAAGCTCCTCGAGGAGGATCAATCCCTCGTCCACGTCCGCGACTACAACAACCGCACTCTGTTCCTTGTCGCCTCGCTCCACGGCTGGATCGACGTCGCCAAGTGCCTTATTGAGTATGGTGCCGTCAACGCCCAAGATCGCTGGAAGAACACTCATCTGGTTGATGCAGAAGGAGATAAGAACTGATGTTTCCGTTGTCTAAGAGTAGGGTTTGTGGGTGATAGGGTCAATTCCCATCTTGGAAAGCTTCTTTTTTAGCTTGGTGTTCCAGTAGTTTTTTACATCATTGTCTGTTCTTCCTGGTAGTGTTTTGCAATGAGAGACCACCTGCACTACATAAGCATGGAGTAAGAGAGAGAAAGAGGCTGTGATTGTGTTTCCATCGCTGCCGCCGTGACCGGGAGCTGGAGCGGGAGACATATGTTTTGCAGTGACTGTTCAGGTGTTTGGTTCTTCGATTTTTGTAGATTCACGGTGGAGTGTGGTGAGATCTCACGGTGGTGAGATGAAAAAAATGAAAGAGAACCGACATAGCTTTTTGTGTCGATTCCCACAGACGGCGCCAAATGTTGATGCACAAAACCGAAGTTCTTGGAACAACGTAAATTCGACCGTGAATCTGCAAGAAAGTAAAGAACACAAGATGTATCGTGGTTCACCCCAATGTTTGGGTTACGTCCACACTGATGTTGATTGTATTTCTCTGTGATTGTATGAATGGATTACAAGTGTGAGGGGGAGTCCCTCAGAGAAAGAGAGAGTTTGAGAGAGTTTCTCTCTGGATGTAAGGCTTGTGGCTTCTGTATGTGAGGATGAGCCCCTTCAATTGTGAGGGTGATGAGGCCCTTTTATAGACTAAGGGCTCCTCCCCTTTTACATAAATCATGGGCTCAATGTCTGGAAGCCAAAGTAATGAGGCCCAATATAATATGGTACTAACATGTTTAAATGATAAAGGCTCGTCAATTATGAGTAGGAGATAAATAAGTCCCCACTAAGAAGGACACAAGCATTATCCTTCAAATATTTTGATGTATATGTTGTTCGTCAACTACCTAAGATACATAACTTGCAGGTTTTCCGTTATTTTCTTGATTGAAAAACAAGAAAGCTAGTAATACAACGAATTCTAAGGCTTCATATGTTGAATGGAACTCGGTCGTTAATTAGAAAAATGTGTATTGTTTTGGAAGCAATCATATTGGTCAAATTATAAGAATTGGTTTCTTATTTTAATATTGTGATTAGGGGTGAGCACGGTTCAGTTCGATGTGGTTTTGAGTGAAACCGAAACCAAAACCGAATTTTTTGCGGTTTGGTTCGGTGCGGTTTTGAAGCCAAAACCGAAATGAAACCAAACCATTTAGTTCAGTTCGGTGCGGTTTCAAACAATTTCAGTTCGGTTTCAAACCATATAGATACAAAATGAAAAAAAAAAAAACAAAATCTCTTTACCTTCCTCTCTCCCCCCTGAACAACATTAGTATTTTTAAGAAAAAAAATATACAATCTAAAACCTTATTTCAAACCATTTTCAAACATTTCCTAATGCAAAGTCAATGTGCATATTCAAGCCTTCAAAGGACTTTGCACCCCAGTAAGGCAGCAAATGCCTTCTCATTATGATAATATCACTCAAGGGCAGTAAATGCCTGTAGCTAATCTGCAACAAATAATAGTACTGTATTTTCTAAAGATAGTATGACATGGAAGAATTAAAATTAGAGAAACTGGATTGGTGAAATTACGAAACATGCCAGACAATACAGACCAACAGATGCAACATAAACAAAAAACTTGACCCCAACACCCTGAAGGCTGCTATCCCAAAGGGTTTTTGCCATAGTTGTAGAAGGTATAAGTTATAACTCTATATAAGTCACACACACAAAATATTATACAAATACAAAATAAAGCATGCACACCCTAATTTAACCGACACGAATTGCATTCCTTTGCCCTTGATTACACACCCTAAACATATCAGACAAAGTCTACAAGTTTTAGAAAAGGCCTAACCGAATCAAATACACAAAATAACAATTAAACAAATTGATACACTTCAATCATGTTTTTTTTAATACTTGTGGCACGGTTTTCAAAAGTCAAAACCAAAACCAAACTGTTTCTCTACATTGTGGTTCGGTTTCAAACCGAAACCGTTTCAAAACCGCAAAATCAAACCGTTTGGTATGGTTCGATTTGGTTCATGTTTCAGTTTCGGTTTTCGGTTCCAAGTGTCCACCCCTAATTGTGATGGGTAGTAATTAGTAATGGACTTCATTAGGAAACGAGTCTTTCTCTGCCTAAAATAGCGCACATACCTGTCTAATGTGGACACTAATGAAAAAACATGTATTAGAGTTTTAACGTGCAAGCAAGGTTAGAGAGAGAAACCTAATTTTCTCCACGTTGACGACTCGTCTACAGATCATTCAAGATAGAGATTGTAGATGACATTTGACGTCTAGTTATTGAGATGTGTAATTTACGTATTCTGTAATAATCGATTGTGAAAATGATAGAATTCAAGTTCTTCGCTCAAGGATTGAGTCTTTTACATTTACCCAATTTATAAGTTTACAGATACAACCGGTGCAGGTTTGCCCTTGATTAGTCTTTAAACAAGAATGGGATTTGTGAAGTCTTGTCACATTATTCTAGCTCTGGATCGAATATATATTTTGACGAAGCTTCTGACCCTTGTCGGCGGCACCTTCCAGCTGCCTCTTGATGTCTTACTGTAGTTTTTCTTTATTGACGTTTATCCTCGAGTTGTTAACCAGCACCGAAAAAACAAAGAAAAACTCTAAGAAGATACGAATCTCTTGATGTCTTTCTTTATAGTTGCCCACGTAGCCAACTAATAAGTTACCTCTCCTCAGTCTTTAGACCTTTTGGTGGTTTTGCTAAAATTTCTAAATCTATGATACGAAAACTACTTATCATCCGACAGAATATGAAGTTCCAACAAATCCAATCCTAGGTATCACTTTTTGGGTATATTTTAAGCCTTTAAGTGATGAAAAAGTTGAAGAAGGCAAGGGAGGATTGGGATGGGTTTGTTGGTACCTTAAGGAAGAAGGTGAAATTCATGCATGTTTTATCCTTTCTAGCTTATATATTCACGTTGATTACGGAATATCAGGCTTTGCTTCGTGCAATTTATCTTTTCAGTCAAACATTTTCTTTGTTGAAATTAACTAGCAACATTTTTTATTTGATTTTGATGAGTGCCATCAAACTTGCGTGTCTTCAGCTAAAGCGTCGATTTAATTACATCCGCAAAATTAAAATAATAAAGAGTTTGTAACAACATATATAATAAGCTAATTCCTCCCAAAAAAAGGGTTAGTCCATATCATCACCGAGAGCAGTCTTAATGAAAATTTATATACCACTCATGTAAGTGACAAAGGAACCCTTGGCATATGCCGACAGGTGATACCCTTTATCTAAATGGTCAAACTTTTGCAACACTAATTATAGATTTGATGTCACTTAGTATTACGGTCTAATGATATTCTTAGTCATTTGTAAATGAGAATTTTTAGGCTCGAATTTTATGGATGACAAATCACAACTAATTTATTCTCCCACCCCTTAATGTGTATATATAATTATATAACACAAATTAAAAATTATGCAAGTGATACACTAGAAAATGCAATCCAAAACCTATAATTTGAAAAGTATTTATGCGAATGCCAACTATTCTAAGTTACCATTTATTGGGTTTTTTGTTTCTTAAACAAAAAAAATTCTTTTATATTTTACTGTCTTAAAGCAATAACTTAAGTTCAGAATGTCAGGGAGGATTAGGATGGGTTTGTTGGATAGCAAGGGATTGCTTTCATTCTCTTTCACTATATTACATGATGAGCAAACACGAAACAACATGTAGATAGCAACTTAGTGCTCGTTTGAATGATGAAGTCATTCAATTGATGCATATACTAATACAGTATTTAGAACTTCATTTTGGACTTGCATTTAGAATCAATAGTCTTGGTTAGGATGGAACACGAGATGTCACACGTGCTTAAAGCCGTCGCGTGGAACTTCAAGAAATTGAGTACACTCACTCTCCCATGTAAACTAGCAATTGAGGTCATGTTCAAGCTCCCACTGGCCACATCTGACATGAAATTTGGGTTCGACAGTAAGGTCTCCCCCATAAGATCCACCGAGGTGGTCATGTTAACCTTGCCTCTTGCAGGCACAAAATCTGCCTGGATTGGAACTTCGGCCACAATGCTGTCACGGTACTGAACATAAGCCGTGGCATTCTTGTACTTGAAGCTCCCAATACGGTTCCTGTTTTCTATTGTAATAAGCATGTTCAATGTGACATTTAGAGTCGCACTTGGGAAGAGTGAAAACTGAATGTTTTGAACGCCAACAGGCTTGGCATCGATTATGGGTTGTTTAGGCTTCAGGATGGTAAGTGAAAGAGTTGTGAGGATGATGATTACAATGACTAGGAAAATTGCTGTTGCACCACAGCAGACTTTGAGGCCTCTGCGCGACCGTTTGTCCGTTTCCATGCTTGGTTTATGAGAAAATGGAGGCTTACTATAAGCTTAGAGTACCGGCTTAATTTAGATTGCTGTCAGGTAATGGTGATTAAAAGCAATGGAAATCATAATAGTGATTAAGATCATATATATAGGAGGTAAAAATACAGAAGGGTTTGTGTTAATGTTCTTGTTTAGATGTTGGATTTTGTTTGCTTTGTAGGAAATGAAAGATGAATGCTTAATCTGGTTCACTGAGACTGTGACAAGAGAGGAGTTTTTCAATCAAAAGTTTGAAAGCTGTATAGGAGGCCTATAAATTGAAGTCATAGTAGAAGACGTTATAGATTTCAATGCTCGACATACTTATGATAAAAAATAAAATTAAAACTAAAAACATTGTTTAATTTGGGCCAGGCTTTATATGATTTCAAAACCTAGGAATTTTATTTGAAACCAACCAAGCCCAAACCCAAAATAAATTTAAAATAAGGAACTTTAACAAAAGTTTACGATACTGTTTATTTTAACGAAAAATCATATTTTTACACTAAAATATCAATCCTAATACTATTCACTTTACCCTTTATCTTGTGCTTATCATTCATATTCAAAGTTTTCAAGCTATTTTCATTAATTTTCCTTTGAAAATATAGCCTTCCCCGTGGGATTAGGAGTTGGTGGGACAATCTAATAGCAACTATAATTCATAGAGACGTTTTCAGTTGGACTTTAACTGCAAATCATTGTCAAAATGTAAGAGACTAAAACTTCTAAAACGGAATGTTATTGCACTATAGGTGTCTGTTGTCGGAAGAGAGCAACCTTTGAAGATAACTAAAAATAGTTATTTTAATTTTATGTGATGGTAGAATACACGTAATATGAATAGAAGTAAAAAATAAATAAAAATAAAAAATAGGTGAGAAGATTATCAAAAGCTTGTTTGGATGTGCTTTTAAAATGACTGAAAGTGCTTTTAAAATGACTGAAAGTGCTTTTAGAGAAAATGTTTTTTGATTCCAAAAGCACTTAAAGTGATTTTTACAAGAAGCACCAGTTATGTGCTCATTCCAAGAAGCACTTTACGTGCTTTTCCAGAATTTACTTACATTTTTACTAAGGATTGGTTCCAAAAACATTTTCACCAAAAGTACTTTTAGTCATTTTAAAAGTACATTCAAACGAGCTCTAACACTTTTCTCTTTATTTTGATTTGGCTTTTTAGCCAAAATGATCCATGAGATTTGCATAACCCCTTACTTTGGTCGCTGAGATTTCAAATCAATATAAGTGGTCCCTAAGATTGTCTATCATCCATCATTTTGGTCCTTCCGTTAAAACTCCGTTAAGTGTCATGGAGCTGTTAGCCGGAAGTTTAGGCAATTTTTAAAGTTTCGTAACTCAATCGTTTATTAACCAAATTCGACCTATAATATATCAAAATGAAGATAGGAAAGTGTAGAAAAAGATTATACCTATTTGGAAGCCCAATGGTTGCCAGAGTTGGTTAGAAAATAGCCTCAAAGTTGACTGGTTTGAGGGAAAACTGAAAAATTCGCCGGAAACTGAGTAAACTTTAAACGTTCATAACTTCTTCAATACTCAACGAAATCAAATGATTTAAAAATAAAAATCATACTTCTCAATGAGACGAAGAGATTGTTACCTCTTTTGACGGCTAACTCGCCGTGTTTTGGCAAAAACAAATGGCTCGAAAGTGGCTAACTCGAGACCAAGACAGCCAATTTCGAGCCGTTTTCCGGCCAAACCACGACGATTTAGCGCTGAAAAAGGTACCATTCTATTCATCTCGTCGAGAAGTATGATTTTCGTTTTAAATCACTTGATTTCGTTGAGTATTGAAGAAGTTATGAACGTTTAAAATTTACCCAGTTTCCGGCAAGTTTTCTAGTTTTCCCTCGGACCAGTCAACTTTGAGGATATTTTCCGACCATCTCCGGCAACCATTGGGCTTCTAAATATGTATAATCTTATTCTACACTTTCCTATCTTTATTTTGATATATTATGGGTCGAATTTGGTTAAGAAACAATTGAGTTAGGAAGCTTTGAAAATTGCCAAACTTCCGACCAAGAGCTCCAGGACACTTAACGGAGTTTTTAACGGAATGACCAAAATGATAGATGATGGACAATCTCAATGATCACTTCTATTGATTTGAAATCCCAAGGACCAAAGTAAGAAGTTATACAAATTTCATATACCATTTTGGCTAAAAAAACCTTTTGATTTTCTTAAATTTTTAGAACCTATCTGTTGTCAGAAGAGACCTACCTCCGAAGATCTCACAGCTCACCAACACAAACAACGTAATAGTACTCAAAATAATAATAAGAAAAACAACGTAAAATATTGCTAAAACCGTATTAAAATTTGTATGTAACGCCCCTTTCCGTGTAAGCAACTAAGCGGGTAGGCTATTATTTGTTGGATAATATTAATAAGATTAAAATTTTAAATTAAATTTTAAAATTAAATAATATATCATTTATAATAAACAAACATATTAATCAACATTTAATTAATAATTTAATCACCTCCGGTTACCCATTATTTGCCTGTCTGCCACTTCTATTTTGCCTCTTCCATTTCCGTTTGTTTTTTCATCTTTCGCCGGCCAACCAACAAAGCCAACGACTTCATCACTCTTCCTACAGCTCTCTCCCTCCCCACCATCTCCCATCTTTACTCTCTCTCCTCTCTCTCTCTCCCTCTCTCTCTTCTTCCGGCCATCTGATCTTGTACAAGATGAACGACCTGCTTACGGTAATTGGGTTTTCAATACATTTTGATTAAATTGTTTGGTGGCTGTTTTTGGAGTGACAGTTTAGTTTGCAGTCGATTGGAATTGTAATTCAGTTGTACAAGCTAGTAAATTTGATAAATGTTCTGAATTTGGGGTTTTTGTGCTTTGCTTTAGAACAAGGTTGATGCTTTTTGGATTGGATTGGTACCCTTTTACTTGTGATTGACTAATGACTGCCTCACAATCTTTATCGGAGAATTTTATGTGAATTTAAGTTTCTAGAGAATACCCACTTGTAATTTGAGACGAATTTTCAAATAGATGGATCAGAGATCTCATCAAATTTGAGTTTGACTGACTGAAAGGGGAAATTCTATGAAGAAAAACAAAATAGAGTCTTAGAACTTTTCAGCATAGATTTATTCGAATTCTCAATTTGACTGGTCCATATTATCCAACGGTCCCGAAAAATCGGAAGTCTTCGATGTTTGATTGTGTTGTTCTGAAGTTTTCTTAGCTACTAAACCAGAGACTTTGCTGAATTCTATCACAAATACCTTATTTTCATTGCTCTTTTTGTTTAATTTATTTGACCATAATGATATCAGTGAGATCAGATGTTTTGTCAATAAGTACGAATGACGTAAAACCCTTCTTCACCTGAATTTCTAAGTAGGTTGAATTGAATTTGTGGTTAACTGAGTGGGTAATGTGTAACATTTTTTGCATCTTCCTTTGAATCATTAAAGGAAAATTGATGATTTATTTCATCCTGTTGTAAACAGTGCTTATATTGTGAAATAATGATGCTTTAGGATTCATTTGTTGCTGAACCAAGGGCTCAAACTTCTGGAACAGATGATATCGAAATGGGAAGGCCAGTGCCACATAGCTATTCCGATGCGGGGATGGATGCTTTCAATAAGCAGGTCTTTTCTATCACAAAGTTGCATTTGGTTGCAGACTGCTATGTAAATTGGAAATGCAACCAATTTAATCTATTTGGGATTTGTGCAAAATTATTTTCTTAAGATAAAAAGAAGAAAGAAATCCCTAATCTAACACATGCATTATGTTTCTT
Organism: Malus domestica; assembly: GCF_042453785.1. NCBI lineage: Eukaryota > Viridiplantae > Streptophyta > Magnoliopsida > Rosales > Rosaceae > Malus > Malus domestica. Next base: position 7,807,499 of record NC_091677.1, on the reverse strand, counting down.
CTTAATCATTAGTTATTGGTTTATATGGAGTTTGCTTTTTTGTTTACTTTTCTTTTCATTTTCGTCAACACTTCATCAGTTGCTTTCTCCTGATCTCTTTTGTTTTTTTTTGCTGAATTTAGATACAAGAGGTTGAGAAACAGGTGGATAAGCTCTCCGGGCTTCTTAAAAAACTTAAGGTATGCTATTGCATACGTGCCATACATAGCTGTGGTTGAATTTTGTTTGGACATGCTTCTACATTTTAATTTTTCTGGAATTGGGGTCTGATTTATATGAATTTGATTGGCTACTGAGTGAATGTTTCTGGTCGAGGATGTATTTTAGTAGTTAACTAGAATGCTGTGGAACTTTTTTATATAGGATGCAAATGAGGAGTCGAAATCTGTTACAAAAGCATCTGCCATGAAAGGTATAAGCTATTTTCCAACTCAGTCATAGTTTCAGAAGCTTGTACCTTAAACGAAATTTCATCAGTATTATTGTTCTACATAATATTAACGTAAATCAGCTTATAGTTGGCATGAATTCATTTGCTGGAACAAAAAGTTAACTGTAAAAGTGATTTTTTTTAAGAAGAATTGGCAATTGTTTGGAACTTGCCAATTGTTCAGCATGGATTCATGGTGCATTATGCTTTCTGATTTTGTTATTCTCTGCTCTGTTTGCAATACTCTAAGACCATTATCCTTTCTCAGGAATAAAAAAGCGGATGGAAAAAGATATTGATGAAGTAGGAAAGATTGCACGTGGTGTCAAAGCGAAACTAGAAGCAATAAGCAAAGATGTAATACTTTTATAATTCTTCTTTGATCAACCAACTTTGTCTAGTATCAGTCAGCTGTTTTTGGTTTTCCTATTGACTGCCCTTATCCTTTCCCCAGAACTTAGCCAACCGACAAAAGCCTGGATGTGAGAAGGGAACAGGTGTTGATAGATCACGGATGAACATGACAAAGTTAGTAGAGAATGTTTTTAGAGTATTTAATTCTGTATGTTGGGCTGATGGTCTAGCAAATTGACTTATAACCTACTTTTCTGTTTGGCAGTTCGTTGACAAAAAAGTTTAGGGAGATAATGATCGAGTTTCAGGTATGTGTATATAAATTCTGCTTGTTACCCTTGGACTCATTTCTCTCCAACACTTTTTTCGCCCAATAATGTTTTATATTTCAGACCCTTAGACAACGAATCCAAGATGAATATCGTGAGGTTGTGGAGAGAAGAGTCATTACAGGTTAGCATGCCTTTTCAACACAAACAAGTAGAACTTACAAACTACATATTAAGACAATGTGTTATAGTGTTATCTTCATATTCATTATTGGGTGATCATATGATTCATATCTTTACTCATTACACTTGCAGTTACGGGAACCAGACCAGATGAAGAGGTGAGTGGGTTTCTGATTACTGAATTTGAGCTTCAGATTATATTATTTTGAATGTGTTCCTAACCCGCCTAATATGTTGACTGTATTAGACAATTGACAACCTGATAGAAACTGGAAATAGTGAGCAAATATTCCAAAAGGCGGTTCAAGAACAGGGACGAGGACAGGTATACTTCTTTTGAGTTTTGTTACATCTGATTTTGAGATTTCCCTTCCACTTTGGAAAAATTTGTGAGAATTAAATCAGGTACTCTGATTACAGGTACTAAATACGGTGGAAGAAATTCAAGAGAGGCATGACGCCGTGAAGGAAATTGAGAAAAAGCTTCTTGACTTGCATCAGGTATGTTTGCTGTAGCATGAGGTTTGGTGCGTCTACCTGAGAAACTAACCTTTCTAATATGATTTTGTTTTAAATTTTCAGATCTACCTCGATATGGCAGTCTTGGTCGATGCTCAAGGAGAGGTTTTAGACAATATCGAAACTCAGGTTTAATTCTACTTTTGCATCCTTGAACATATGTTCGGTCATGCATATAAGTTAGCTGCATGTGTAATTGCGTATTCCTTTGTGTTGTGTTGTGTTGTGTGTTGATGGGAATCTTATCCAGGTTACAAATGCAGTCGATCATGTTCAATCTGGGAACACTGCACTTCAAAAAGCAAAGAAACTCCAGAAGAACTCCCGAAAATGGATGTGCATAGCAATCATTATTCTATTAATAATAGTAGCTATAATAGTCGTTAGCGTCCTCAAACCATGGAAAAGTGGCTAAGGGTGCTTGAGTTTGCCCTTGTCTCTTCACCGTGTAATATAGACGGGTTGGCTGGGAGGTTAATTTTTTGGTTTCACGTCTGTGAGGACCGGGAGAGTGTCTTTACTTCTTCGGTTGCGATTTTTTCGGTGTGCTTTCTTCTTCTTTCTTGCCTATAAGTGTTTTATCTTATGTGTATTTTTGTGAAACTTTGGTTTATTGATGGTGGTGTGTCTGCATTTCAGACTACGAATTGAAAACGATTGTAAATTTGTCCTTCGGCAAAGCATTATAATTTCGTTGCAGTATTTGACGCTTTCTCATTGAAAAGATTCACTCTTTAATTCTTTACATTTTCAAATGTTTGGACAAATGGTAGGCATGCTGAATAAAAACATATAATAAATATAAAAAAAAAGGTTATTTTTCCTCACGTAACATATTAAAAAATGGATTTTTTTTTTCAATAATGTTATAATATTTTAGAATTTTAATTTGATCTAATCTATCTTTAAGCAAGTTTTAATATTAATAATCTCGTCTTTAACTAAGTTTTTATGTTAATAATCTATCTTACAAGCAATTTCTAAACTTGTTTTTATATTTTTTTTATGTCATGTTATTATGAGAGAGATTAAATTGTGCACGTATTTATATTATATGCCAATTTGTCACTTTCCATTTCATCCCTTTCGTGAATCAAACCCAAAAATTGATTAGATATGATTATTCTTCAAGAAGGTTGTAGGTAAACCCTTTGTCTCCTGGTCTTTTGCAAAAATGGCCTCCCTTTTCTTTTGGTGGATGATGAAGTTAATGGAAATGGGTTCCATGCCTAGTTGTCACCACCTCTAAAATTGCAATCGAATCCACGCAGCCTAAAACTGTGCAAGGTGACATCTTGATGTCTTTTGGTGGGGGGTTGCTGTGTGCAAGGTGACATCTTGATTTCTTTTCTTTTTTTGGGGGGCCGGGGGATGATATTTTTGTTTTTGTATGAGTCGATTTTCTTATTGCGTGCATTTAGGTTTCATTACGAAATAGTGAGACTTACTATCCATCGTGCATGTTGTGAGAGAAATTATACATGACTCGTGAATTCAGTTTTTTTTTTTTTTTCAAGTTCTAGCCTAAGCCTTGTCTATTATACCTTTAACACAACAATTGATATTCTCCATTTTTTTTTCTCTCATGCTAAGATTCCAATTCAAGAGAAATTTTCAATGTGTTCGGAACACGGGGAGGTATGCTATGTTATTATAAGAGTGGAGGAAAAAAAAAATTCAAGTGCCCCTTCACTTATAAAATGACATATGGTATATGTGTCTGTGTTCCGAGTACATTGAAAAATCTCTCTCAATGCAGCTAGTAGTGCAATCTGATTATACATATAATGATTAAAGTTTTTTAGGGTGGTTCTACTTCTGTGGTTATTGAAATTGGGTATGATTATACCATAAGGTTTCAAACTAAAATTACTACTCATTATTTAATTTCTATTTGTGCTTATGTGAGTTGAGCTAACAAAGTGAAGATTTTTGCATATGCATATGGTTGAACACGTACATGCATATATATATTCATACTAATGTTTTTTACTCGAAAATCTAACATGTTACGTTGTCAATTTATCATGCCCACATCTTTATACATAATTTTACTTTATTTATTGTTTTTATTGATTGTGTAACAAGATACCTTAAAACCCTCTTACATTATTTTAGTTTACTTAATTAGTTGTTGTTCTTGATTGTGTAACAAGATACCTTAGACGCTCTTGTTCATTTATGACATTAGTTGAACTTTAGGAATTGGTTATGCATTGGTAACTTGGGTTGACTTGGCTTGGGCTCATAATTAACCAACATTTGTTATTAGAACTTTGTATCAACATAAAATTTGGTTTGGGCTCTTTTACCAGTTTGTTCATGTCATGTTTGGTTGCCTTTCATGTAACAAGTCTAACTCAATCATCATCATTGGGGTTTGGTTGTATAGTACATACACTTATAAATACTATTATCATAGCCTATTGAGCGGTGTAGAACCACTCCAAGGACTTACTACACCATCTGGTTGGTTTAATATACTAGATGGTGGCTTGTTTGTAAATGTTCGTACTTAATTCACACTTGTACTCTAAAAGATTATATCAAGTCCGATTAGTACAAACATGTAGTCAATGAGACCTAGAAATACAATTGAACAAAATTCATTTGGCTTAGAGCCTTAGACTAATGGAAAACGCATGTGTTTTGTTTATGGGTGTAATATGGAAACATGCATGCTGAGTTGGTATTATTTGTTTTTGGTACACAGGTGACAAATGCAGTGGATCATGTACAATCAGGGAATGTTGCCCTACAAACTGCAAAGAGCTTGCAAAAGAAGTCAAGAAAATGCATGATGATTTCCATAATCTTGCTCTTGATTATTGCATTGATCATCGTACTCTCTATTCTCAAGCCATGGAAGAAGTAATTACCACTGCATGCAAGGTTGACAATCTTATCTTCCATTAATCACATACATCTCACTGTATGTTATCATACTTATAATAATTACAAGTGCAAGGCTGTCAAATGTTTAAAAAAGTTAACTGACTTCCTAAAATACATGTACGACACACTTTGAACGGTCTTGTAAAGTGCCATGTATGTGTCTGTGTCGGGCACTTCATATCCTAAAAAATTGAAATGTATGTGCAACATAATGCACGATAGACAATTATAAGTAAATTATGAGAAATAAAGAACAAAAGATTCATTAATTTTTTTTTTGCTCAGCATGTCTCATAAGCCATCTATTTCGAGGAATTAGGGTTTATGCAAAAACTTCAACAAAGAGAATGAGGAAACATAGCGTTAAATAGGAAATCGAATGATATATTTCTAACATAGGGAAGAATATCGCATAATACATTACACAAGAACAATTTTGGTCCTCGCATTTGAGACTAATAAAAGTACACTAGAATGCACTAGCCACTAGGTAACAAAAACAAAAAAGTATACCCAGAAAGGCCAATCACGTGCATTATATACTATTGCAGCACATTATTCTACACCAGTCCCCACAATATATGAGCCGGATAATATCCCAAAGTACTCTAGACCAAACTCCATTCAAGTGCTTCTCTCTCTTTTTTCTCTTACATTCTTGCCTTGGCAATCACAACATTGCCTTCACTCAGATCAGTAATTCCTGGCCTGGTCCATGATTCTTTGAATTGCTCTTCAGTCACTCCTGAAAAAGTAAAATGAAACATACAAGTTACCAATAACATTTTCAAGTGTACTAAGAGAATTTGAATATAGGATAGATGCAGGTTAGTCAGTTGGTCAGGGAAGTAAGTACGGCTAGGTTAATTAATATATATGTCCCATTGCAGTGGAATTTGAATTTGCATGTCCGGGTAGGGCAGTGTGCACACCCATGCTTTGTAGTTCGAATCCATCTTCTCATGAATTAGGATAGTATATAATTAGAAAACTAGAAACTAGAATGACTTGCCTTTGCCCATAGCAGCAGTGGAGGAAATGCCTCCCTGGACAGTCTTGAGGTACCTATCATAGAAATTAGCACCAGACCACTTCTGATGAGCAAGTGTGTCAACTCCATTGTTCCTCTCCTCCCTCTGGATCCTTTCAACATAAGCCAGCATTCCCCTCCTCGCATAGTCCCTCGCAAAAGTATCAACCACAAGCGCATCTGCATGGAAACCGGCCAGTGTAATAAATTGCCAGCAGTAGCCAAGCTTGGCAATCCTAGGAATAAAGTCCATCATTTGCTGATCATTCATCCCAGATGCATCCCAGTTGAAAGATGGTGACAGATTATAAGCTAACATGATTTCAGGCTGCTTATTCTTCACCCCCTCAGCAAATTGGGTGCACTCAACCATATTGGGGCTCGAAGTCTCCATCCAAATAATGTCAGCGTGGTCAGCAAAAGCCCATCCACGCACGACAGCTGCCATCACAGACCCTTTGAACCTGTAGAACCCTTCTCTTGTTCTAGGCAAGTCCCAGTCCCAGAAAAGGTTCTTAAGCCCCAACTTCTCAGCGATTTCGCGCCCTTGCTCATTTGACAAACACTTTTCAGGACTAGAATAGCTCATCCATTCACTCAATCTCCTCCTTTTTTCATGTTCGCCAAGGTTCATGGCCTTGATTGCATCAGTGACACATTCTGAAAATGTCTTCAGCTGTGCCATTGAAGTCCAGTTGTCCTCGAGGGCCTGCAGCTCAGCTCCTGTTTTGCCAGCGGCCATTGCTTCAGCCAAAAGGGTAGCCAAGCTCTTCCCTCTAAGATTTTGGTTCGAAGCCCCCAATATAAACTGATGATCCCTAGTGTCCACATTGGTCTGGATCAATGTAGCTGCAACCGCATCGGTTCTAGCCACCAATACAGTCTCAGTTCCCATAACATCAAATTGTAGCCTTGCAGCCACAAGTCTGTTACTATGTTCACTAACAGCAACAAGCACTTTCCCAGCCATGTGACCACATTTTTTTGTCACAGATGACTGGTCCTCAATGTGAACACCAGCAGCGCCTCGCTCCACGAAAAGCTTGCAAAGCTTAACAGTCGCCGTGGTGCCACCAAAACCAGTGTCACCATCAGCAACGATTGGCTTCAAGTAATCAACATAAGGGGTTCTAGCCCTCTCCTCCCGGCTCATGCTCATCCTTGCCTCCTTTTGCTTGCGGTCATGGTATTGTTGAGCGAAAAACAAATGCTCCACCTTGTTTGGGACCGTGTCATAAGGGTAGTCAGCAAGGTCGGGACCAGGCTCATTGGTGCTGGTGTGTGTGGACGAACATTGCCAACCAGAGACGTAAATTGTGTCCAAGTGCTTGGCCATCATGGTGACCTGGACGGGGTCTAGGGCACCAAAAGTCCTTGAGGATGTGCCATTGGCTTGGTGAATTTTGAGAGTTCTCCACAGCTTTTTGGCCATTTCATTTGAGCCATAGCTTTGTCTTAGGGTGCCTCTTAGCGCCACAACGTCTCTAGCTGAGTATGGTCGTTTTGTGAGCTTGAACCTTTCTGAGCCCCACCATGCATGCACCTCCGCGACTTCTGCCTCAAACCTTCCTTCTTCTTCCATTATCTGTATACACAATTCTCACTAGTTACGAACATGTGGAAAACCAATTTGCGTGCCTAATTTTTTAGCTCATTTAAATTGGAAATTCATTTATTTTTTTATTCCAATATCTAGACTTAATGCTAACCAAAATTTTATCGAGGTACGGTTCTTCAAAACAACAACAGCATACATAACCATTATAAAGAGAAATGTAAATTTAGGACATAATTTAGGCTATGCTTTTTACTTATTAGCAAATTTATCAACTTTAAGTGTGCTAAGCTCCTCCTTGACCAAATGAACCCCTATATCTTTAATTCAACTGGCAACAATTCCTTGTAGACTAACTGTGACTGGGGGATTCAAGTGTTGCAATTTAATTGCGTCTCTTTTTTAATCACATTGACTCTGATTAAAAGGTCTAGCTCTCGGCGCAGTAGAAAAGGTGTGAGACCTTCGAACAATAATAGGTCTCACACCTAGAACCTGTTACTGTGAGAGCTCATTACACGACCTCAAGATCGAAGTTTGTTTGGTGATGAGGGCTACAAAACTTACATATATAAACCATGAATCAACACAGAAAAACTAGGCAAAACCAAGGACATGAAACCGAATATATAAGCGTTTTAACACCATTATAATGTACTACAGAAATAGCTCAAACTTAGAAAATTCCTAGTAGAGACTCACTAGCAAAGACAACTATTAGAAAATTGGAGGAAATGAAATGGGAGGAAGGCTGTTGAAGGCTTACCATTGAAGGCACTGAGTAAGATGCAGCCATGGCTAGAACTTGTTTTGGTATATGAGCTTTGTTAAACAACTACTAGGAGGAGTTGAGGAACCTCCTCCAAAGTCCCCTACATATATAACGCCAGTGGGGAGGTAAGAATTCTTGTGACATTGATAAAACTCTACCCTTGCGGATAAGAAAGAAACAAAATTCAAGAAATTTCCTGTGCTTTCTCAAAATTAATTTCAAATTTTTATAAATTGTAATAAATAGATTCATTGTTATCTTGCAGAAAAGGAGCGAAACTTGTCCCATGGGAGCAGCATTTGCAGGCACGTAGGGTGATGGCATGCACTTCTCTAACTATCCTGTATCACCATGCATAATTGTCTTGTTCTTCCAATTTGGAAATGATATCACGATTTTTAATTATTTCAGATTATGAATAACTGATTCTGTTTTTCTGTTTTATATTATTATTGTTTTGTTATCCAACTGCCTCAGATGTGCCTAGGCCACACTTAATTAATCTCCAGTTTGCTTTCTGGTTTCTACCGATCAACTATGTTAGCTAGCGCTAGCTATATATTCATGCCTGCTTACTATGCTCATCCACTAGCCACTATATAAAATGGTATTAATGGGCTGAATGGTTCCTCTATTCATGGTAAACAACTTGAGAAGCTAGGACTAGGAGTAACTATAATTTCCAAATAAACAAAATCACAATGATCATGGTATAGGTGTTTATCATTTATGATGATGTACATTGTTGGTTCGTTTCAGAAAGGGATCATCTCTGGATCCCTTCCATCAAATCCACCCAATCATCTAATCTGGATCCTTGAAATTTGATTAAACGGCTACAAACATGAGGCTTTTTAAAAAGTTATAATAACTTTAGCCGTTTGATCAAATTTCAAGGGTCCAGATTAGATGATTTGGTGGATTTGATGGAAGGAATCCAGAGAGGATCCCTTTCCGTTCGTTTCTTGTAATCTTGTTAAAAAAAAAATAAATAATTGTTTAACATGAAGTTGATAAGATTCGTGATTTATTTATTTAAAAAAAAGCTATTCTTAATTAGTTGCATGTGAATGCGATGAGATTGAGTCGAACATTTGTCACATTCATCCTCCAGTAAAAGTGAAAGTGAAGAGTAATGTTGGGGAGATTAAATTTGAAAACTCAATTTGTAAACTAAATGATATGTCACCAATAGAAATAAACATGTTTATCAATATTAAAGTAAAAAATCAATCATTAATTTCATGTCATTTAGTTTTCAAAACTTTGTCTCCAAATTTAGTTTCTCTAACATTACCCAAAATGAAATCTCGAATTCTGCTAGCTACCACAGTTAGTTTGTCGGTTTTGTCCTTCAATCGCCTTGTTCTACGATTTTCTTTTTCTGGGTAATGAGTCTCTCTCCAAGTGTCAACGAAGAACATGTGCCAAAGTCACAAAACCGTGACAGATGTAGATAAATACACACGGAGCCTGTAACATTACATACATGTGTCAGGACATCTGAGACGCATATGGATAACTGAAGAGAAAACTTAATTTGTTGCGTAGTATTAGGTCGAACTTTCCCTTGTATGCAAATTCTTCAGTTCTCAAATATATGTATGTTTTATACCTTACCCCTTCGACTGGGTAAAAAGGGTTCTTGGGGATTAAGTAATCACATATATAAAGATTCCTTTTATTGCGTAAAGAGGGCTGCAAGAGTTTGTTAGATTGGTGGTGGTGAGTATAAATGAAGGGTACTTAAAAGAGCACTGTTGTAAGAATTTCCACCTAGCGCTGTCCTTCGATGTTAGTAGATGGTGATGAGTATCAATGAAGGATGCTTAAGAGCACAATTCTAAAAAATCTCGCCTAGCATTGTCTAGGCCCCGCTTAAGCACTAGGCATGCAACTGGCTATCACCCCAATAAATTCTTAGGCATTGGAAAATTAAGCGCAGCCTAGGTCGCAGCTCTGACTTATACAAAAAATATATAACTTTCATTATGTATTTATTTTTTCAATAAATTGTAGAGACATGTTGCAATACTAGATGAACACTTATTATGTGTGTTTGTTCCTTTCCGTTTGTTTTCAATATGTTCTAATATCTTATAATGTATATGCCATTCAATTCTGCAATGAATACCAATAATATTATGTGTTTTTTTTAGTAGAAGTAGACATTTATTATATTTTATATAATAAATTTAAATAAAACTTCAACAATATAACACGAGCAGAAGAATATATACTGAAATAACTATACGGTACTTCAGACATGAAAGTTCCTATAGCCTAATCATTAGGTCATCAGATATAAGATGTGTATTGTTCGTCTTTGAAAAATTTAGATTCATTATTTGACAATACGAGTTTGGCAAGAGAATTTTGACGTAACTATTCGGTATTTTAGATATAGACTTCTTTTTGTCTAATCATTAAGCCATTGAATATGGATGTTGATTGAATTATCATCATCGAGAAATTTAAATTTATTCTTTACCAATATATATATATATATATATATATATGTAAATTTGGCATGAGAACATTGACATAAGTGTATCTCTAATATAAAACTATATATATATATATGTGTGTGTAAATTTGGCATGAGAACATTGACCTAAGTGTATCTTTAATATAAAACTTCCTACAGCCTAATCATCAGGTGATCAGCTATACTCCTTGTATCTAGTTTACATATGGTTTATGTAAATTTCAACAACTTTCATAACCAACCTACGCTGCATGGAAATAATGTAAAAGGAAAGGAGAAGGGTTAATAAATATATGATTAGAGCCATGGAAGAAAGAAGTTTGAATTCAAAAGTATTAGTGGTGGCACATCCAATATGACATATGTAACCAGGATAAGATTGCTAGTTAAGGAGATAGGGTTATCCACTTTCACCTAGGTCCTTGGGATTCGAAATCATAACTTTTAAGCTAGGTTTTAAAAAAGCGTTAGGTTCCAGTTAAGTAGGGGCACTAAGCACGATATAACGCCTAGGCGTCTAAGCACGATTTAAGGACAACTTAGGGGTTGTTTTTAATCTAAATCTCTCGACCAATACGAAATCATTCAACATTCAATGTTGACTGACTGACATTTCTCTAATATGATTTGCTAAGATTGTAAACATAACCTAATACATAACTTTTCTACTGTGGTATATGGGTTGCCAAGTTGGCAATTATATGCGATGTCTACGATGGTTAGTCTTGGTGATGTATAGAAAAGTAAGAATAGGATGATAAGGTATGTGCATAAATATACGTCATGGATATGGAGGGGATATATTTGCACCGTCTGAATGACAATACACCAGATCAGGATAATGGATTGAGATAGACATATATTGTGAGGAACAAAGCCTCCTTTGGGAATTGGGGGATTGGCAAAAGAACATTGATAATCTTCACAAAGGGTGACATAATAGAGATCGAGCTGGGACTCAACTCGTCAACCTATTTCCAGTGGTCCTCGATTTGCTGCAGCTGCTAATCCTTGCAGGGCACGGCATAATTGGATTTCGAGCACTTCGAGGTGAAACAAAGAACCTTCTTATCTCACATGTCATTGGATATCCCTCATTCCCTTTTCCTTTTCCAATAATTATAAAAAAAATTTATGAAATTATCTTCGACAGGTTATATAGGTGAATATTAAGCAATGAGAATTACAACTTGATTTGTGAAAAAATAGTGGAAATAGTTTTACCTTGCAAATTTATCGATATAGTTACTAAATTCACGTAGTGTCACGTATATATAGGTTGTAATCTAAGATATATAATGTGTCCGGAAAGAAATAATTTTTTTTTGTTATTCAAGCGACATATCATGGTAAATTCTTTTAGAATAATACATGCATTCGCTCATGAAAGGAATGCATATGTTTGACCATTTACAACTAACTATCTTTGCCTAATAAATTTTATAATCAAAACCGTTCATTTTCTTAATCTTCATTTGAAGATCTATTCCTATAAAATATTTGATTAGAGATTGTTTATGCATCTAAATGTATGGGGAAAAAAAGATGGTGTAAGCATCACATAACATAAAATTCATGATGACTAAACAATTTAATGTTTGGTTTTTTTTTTTTTGTAAGAATATCTTGAGATAAATATTGAAATATTAAACATAAAATTTATACAATGAAGCTAGGTTACACCTTTAGAATACCCCAAAAGAAAATTTTGCTCTACTTCCCTCAATCTTTACTTTACGCCACGCCAACTACTTATTTACAAATAATGAAACATGTTTATTCCTCTTATGGGGAATTAAGTATTAATCATTTATTCATGTTTCTAAGGGCTAGTTTAGGATTGCTATGATTTTTTTTTTTTTCAAATTGTTTCATCTGTGCTTTAAGAATAATCTGTTGTAAAATAAATCAATGTAGTATTTAATAAACTGTATTCTTAAAACTATCGTGAGTATCAAAAGCAGTGTAAAAGCGTAGCGTTTGAGAAATTTTAATGTAAGTAATATAATTGTATATGTTAAGCAAATTATAGTAGGGGGTGGTGGCAACAGTGGGGTCATGGGCATTGGCAAAAAGGTGGGTGTCGTGGTAGTGGCAATAATAGAGTGTGGTGGTTATGATCTAAAGGTAGCAGTGGTGGCAATAGTGGTGGTGGCCGCAGCGGCACTGCTGGCAACAATGATGGTGGTGATGTCATTGGTGGTGGTGACAATGATGATGATGGTGTTATTTAAAGGATAAAGTGTTTACAAAGATAATGTCACTCTTAAACTATGAGAATATTACAGGAGTTGAAAATCTGCATTAAAGGCTCAACTTCACTTTTTATGAAAATAGTTTTTAAAAGTTGTTATCTAGAGCCACTTAGTACTACGATCTAATGATATTCTTCTCCACTTGTAAGTGAGAGATCTTAGGTTCGATTCTCACCAAATGCGAGTTTGAATCACATTATTACTAGCCCATTGTAAGGCTAAGCTCACCTCTCCTCATTAGTGTATTTAATATTGTTTGTGTTGCAATTAGATTAGGAATGTGATTATGTAAATCCTAACATATATAGGGATATCTTTTATATTCCCTTTAGTAGTTAATTACCTATTAGAGTTGTAATTCTAAAAAGGTAAGGAATTAACCTTCCCTCCTGCTATAAATAAAGGCACAATAGGGTGGAATAGAACACACCTCACAATTACACATCTCTCTCTTCTCTACTATTGCCGCACCCTTCTCTATATGGCCTCCATAATTGTTCAATAAATTATGCCCACAACACATTATCAGCACGCTTTTGACGTTGCGCTAAAGAGAGTTTTCTTCAATCAGGGGAATATTACGTTTTAATCATTCTCTTTCTGATTAATTTATTATTTTATTAAATTGATCTACATGCTATTGATTCAATTTAATTTTTCTGTGTTGAACGTGTTACAACGCATTGGAGATGCAATTCTGACTTTCCGAGATGGATCTTCTACAAATTCAAAGGCTTTTATTGTTTTCTGCCAATACGCTTAAAATAAAGTAAGATATTTGAAACGACCATGAAGCATGAAAACATTCTCCATGATGCATGAACCTAGGCCTGGCAATTCCTGACACGACCCGATAACCCGACACGACACGACACGAAATTAACAGGTGTTTGGGTCGACACGATAATGAATCGAGTGTTATCGGGTAACCCGATAAGCACCTGTTAAGATAACGGGTTGGTTCGGGTATACACGTGGGTAACACGATACACGATAAGCAGAATATTTAATAATTTTATAACCCTAAAAAATACTATAATAATTATATATATATATATTAAATTAACTATAATAATTATATATACTATAATAATTATATGTATATATATATATATATTAAATTTTAAATTAAATTTTATACCCCTAAAAACTATAATAATTATACGTACAAAATAAATAGATTTAAATCTACAAAATATATATATATACACACACACCATTGAACTTGATGGGATACACGAAACTAATTTCAACGATCCAACCGTTAAACTTGTTCGTATATGCTTCGAGATCGCATTAGCAAAAAATTGCAAAAAACAAATATTCAGAGATCAAGTAACGGGACAAAACTTTTTGACGGTTATAAAACAAAAAATCACAATTTTAACTGTTATTTTTAACTCCGATTTTGATGATTTTTTACAGCTACACTCGTTGACCCTATATGAATACAATGAATGAATTCGATTTTCAATTTAAAATATTTACACTAGTGGATACCACAAAATCTTATGTTATACTAAATGAAAGTATAAATAAACTCTAAGTGTTAGTGAATCTATCATTTTGATGAGATACGAATTCTATGAAACTAATTTCAACGATCCAACCGTCAAACTTGTTTGTATATGCTTCGAGATCGCATACGCCAAAAATCACAAAAAACAAATATTCAGGGATCAAGTAATGAGACAAAACTTTTTTACTGTTATAAAACAAAAAATCATGATTTAACGGTTATTTTAACTCCGATTTTGATGATTTTTTACAGCTACACTCCTTGACCCTATACGAATACAATGAATGAATTTGATCGTCAATTTAAAATATTTACACAAGTGGATACCACAAAATCTTATATTATATTTAATGAAAGTATAAATAAACTCTAAGTGTTAGTGAATCTATAGTTTTGATGGGATACAAATTCTATGAAACTAATTTTAACGATTCAACCGTCAAACTTGTTTGTATATGCTTCGAGATCGCTATGCCAAAAATCACAAAAAACAAACATTCAGAGATCAAGTAATGAGACAAAACTTTTCGACGGTTATAAAACAAAAAATCACGATTTAACAGTTATTTTAACTCCGATTTTGATGATTTTTTTACAACTACACTCCTTGACCCTATATGAATACAATGAATGAATTTGATCGTCAATTTAAAATATTTACACAAGTGGATACCACAAAATCTTATGTTATACTTAATGAAGGTATAAATAAACTCTAAGTGTTAGTGAATCTATAGTTTTAATGGGATACAAATTCTATGAAACTAATTTTAACAATCCAACCGTCAAACTTGTTTGTATATGATTCGAGATCGCTACGCCAAAAATCACAAAAAACAAATATTCAGAGATCAAGTAATGAGACAAAACTTTTCGACGGTTATAAAACAAAAAATCACGATTTAATAGTTATTTTAACTCCGATTTTGATGATTTTTTACAACTACACTCCTTGACCCTATATGAATACAATGAATGAATTTGATCGTCAATTTAAAATATTTACACAAGTGAATACCACAAAATCTTATGTTATACTTAATGAAAGTATAAATAAACTCTAAGAGTTAGTGAATCTATCGTTTTGATGGGATACGAATTCTATGAAACTAATTTAAACGATCCAACCGTCAAACTTGTTTGTATATGCTTCGAGATCGCTACGCCAAAAATCACAAAAAACAAACATTTAGAGATCAAGTAATGAGACAAATCTTTTCGACGGTTATAAAACAAAAAATCACGATTTAACGGTTATTTTAACTCCGATTTTGATGATTTTTTACAGCTACACTCCTTGACCCTATACGAATACAATGAATGAATTTGATTGTCAATTTAAATTATTTACACAAGTGGATACCACAAAATCTTATGTTATACTTAATGAAAGTATAAATAAACTCTAAGTGTTAGTGAATCTATAGTTTTGATGGGATACGAATTCTATGAAACTAATTTTAACGATCCAACCGTCAAACTTGTTTGTATATGTTTCTGAATCGTATATGCCAAAAATCACAAAAAAAACAAACATTCAGAGATCAAGAAATGAGACAAATCTTTTTGACGATTATAAAACAAAAAATCACGATTTAACGGTTATTTTAACTCTGATTTTGATGATATTTTACAACTACACTTCTTGACCCTATACGAATGCAATGAGTGAATTTAATCGTCAATTTAAAATATTTACACAAGTGAATACCACAAAATCTTATGTTATACTTAATGAAAGTATAAATAAACTAAGTGTTAGTGAATCTATCATTTTGATGGGATACAAATTCTATGAAACTAATTTTATCGATCCAACCATCAAACTTGTTTGTATATGCTTCGAGATCGCATACACCAAAAATCACAAAAAACAAACATTCAGAGATCAAGTAATGAGACAAATCTTTTCGACGGTTATAAAACAAAAAATCACGATTTAACGGTTATTTTAACTCCGATTTTGATGATTTTTTACAGCTACACTCCTTGACCCTATACGAATACAATGAATAAATTTGATCGTCAATTTAAATTATTTACACAAGTGGATACCACAAAATCTTATGTTATACTTAATAAAAGTATAAATAAACTCTAAGTGTTAGTGAATCTATAGTTTTGATGGGATACAAATTCTATGAAACTAATTTTAACGATCCAACCGTCAAACTTGTTTGTATATGCTTCGAGATCACATATGCCAAAAATCACAAAAAAAACAAACATTCAGAGATCAAGAAATGAGACAAATCTTTTCGACGGTTATAAAACAAAAAATCACGATTTAACGGTTATTTTAACTCCGATTTTGATGATTTTTTACAACTACACTCCTTGACCCTATACGAATACAATGAATGAATTTAATTGTCAATTTAAAATATTTACACAAGTGGATACCACAAAATCTTATGTTATACTTAATGAAAGTATAAATAAACTCTAAGTGTTAGTGAATCTATCGTTTTGATGGGATACTAATTCTATGAAACTAATTTTAACGATCCAACCATCAAACTTGTTTGTATATGCTTCGAGATCGCATACGCCAAAAATCACAAAAAACAAACATTCAGAGATCAAGTAATGAGACAAAGCTTTTCGACGGTTATAAAACAAAAAATCACGATTTAATGGTTATTTTAACTCCGATTTTGATGATTTTTTACAGCTACACTCCTTGACCCTATACGAATACAATGAATGAATTTGATCGTCAATTTAAAATATTTACACAAGTGGATACCACAAAATCTTATGTTATACTTAAAGAAAGTATAAATAAAGTGTCAGTGAATCTATCGTTTTGATGGGATACGAATTCTATGAAACTAATTTTAACGATCCAACCGTCAAACTTGTTTTTCATTAAGCTCTTATTTTCGAGTGTAGATGTAGTACTTAAATGACAAATATGTTTTAATGTTTTGAAGTAATATTTATGTGGTAATATTTTGAAGATAACAGGTGTGACACGACACGACCTGTTAAGATAACAGGTGTTATACGAAAACGACACGAACATGACAGACACGACCTGTTTTCCAGGCCTACATGAACCCCTACATTTATATTTACATTCTGATATATATATATATATACACACACACACACACGTTTCATGCATTACTCAATTTTTACTATGTGGAATTTGTGAGTGAAAGCATATAAATAAATTAGAAGCAATTTAGGGTTTGTCAAACCCTAACTATATCGAAAAACAAAACAAATTATGGGCACTATGCGACACCACCTCCGCACCTCCATCATGGCACCACCATAGCAGCAACCCTCTAGGCTTTGCTGCAACCATATAGACATCCCACAGGCCTTTGGTCTAGTTGACCTGCATGAGCCCGAAGCCCAGCCTACTCCCTAAGAAAGCCTGTAGACTTTTTGGCCCATCCTTGTGAACTCGACCCAATTTGCCGGCAAGCTTTGTGCTTGCTGGGCTTTGCATTTGCCATGGCTTTGTGATTATATATGTTAACCCATGTGGCTAGGCTTGTCCCACAACCCAATGAATATGGCCCCAGCTCTGACTGGGTCTCGCGTAAGCCAACCAGCAAGCCAGCCTCGGCTGGGCTTTCCCCCTCACCATGGTCTCGGCCCACATATGCCAACAACTTGCTACTGGGCTTAAAAACCCTCGGCCCGTGGCCTATTGCCACTTTTGAGTTGCTTTTGCAACCAACCCAAGCATCTAGGGATTTGCCCCACTCACAGCACCCAAGCCCAAATTCGTTTGGGCTATACTTTTCGACCCAATGCTAATTTTTCACTTTCTAAATAATTTTAACCTGAATGTTATTATTATTTTTGCTTCCATGATCGACCCTTTTTGGTCCCGATTCATTGAATTAATTAAAAGTGACCTACAATCCATTAATCTAATAATGAATAGAAAATTATTGACCTGAAGATCACTTTTGAACATTAACAATTTAATAATTTATTTCTATTCTTTGAACCGTTGACATCCTTTCATAGTCCCGAAGTGCTCACACTTAAGTCTAAAACAAATCAAGTCCACTACACTTCAATCAGCATATTGCATTATGTGTTCTTGCATGAACCTCTCTTTTATGAACTAAACGTTCATAAACTAAATTGAACCTGTACTTTCAAATTAGTGCCTTTGAAACCCAAAGTTTTCATAAAACAACACACCCATGAAAACCCGACATTTTTTATGAAAACCATGTCTTAGAACTCGAAGTTCTAACTTTGATGTTTATGGATGATTCATTCTCATAGCACAAATCACAATCTTGTTCCTTCCAATTCAGTAGATTGTTGAACCGTCACAAGTTTGATTTCCCTTATTTGGACGTTTATAATAGAAACCACTTTACTTTATGTGGGGTACAAGACGTGAATCTTTACTTGACTATCAAGAAGCTAAGAAACCATTGAAGCCAACAATGTCATGGAAGAGCTGAATAAGCCTCTGCCATGATCTTCATTCAAGGACTTATGCTCAAAGCATTACAAACAGAAGTACCTCCCTAACGAGGATTCCATGGCTCTTTGGTTCCCTCATACGGACTGTGTAATCATGAAAGATATTGCCTGAAGCACACCATGATTACGTCCATAAATGAGTACAATTCTGAAGTTTATAAATCTTATCGAATTTTGACTGGAGAGTATTTTTTTTCTCGTCCTTCCATGTTTTTAACTCGATCCTAAAGCAGCAGTGTAGAATGTGGAAGTTTACGAAATTCTTGGATTTGATTACTACCACAAACATGAGAGAAAGGTATAAACCCAGTTTCGGCTGGAGTTTACCAAACAGTATAGACCCAGTTCGGCTGAAGTCTACTGAATGGCTTAACCCAATTCGGTCAAAGCTTACCGAATAATGGTGCCCTGCTTCGGCAGAGGTGCACCGAATGGTACTGCTTTACTTCCGCAGAGGCCTACCGAACAAAGCTTCCAACTTTAGTTGGAGCCTACTGAACTCAAGTCTGTGCCTGTCACTCTCACAATCCAATTTCGAGTTTGTTTTTTTACAACATATGTAGAATCAGGGTCTGCCAAGGTGTGGCATCATGCCCGAAGCATGATATTTGGTACCTAAGACCTAAAACTTCAAGAATAAGGGATAGTATTCCCGAACCTCAACCCTGCAGAATATACTTCCCTCTCGATTGAATAAATCATTGGTTATGCACCTGTTTGTGCCCCTACCAATGTCGTTGAGGAGTACCATTCTCATAGTCAATATGTGAGACTGATTTTGCACCACTGAACAACATTGGAAGAGCATAATTTTGACATGGATGGCCTTGTTGGCCAAATCCCCTTTGCAAACCATTTACTTTGTGAACATTTTCTATGTTATTGGATTCACATTTGGTGTATACATGTCACTGAATTCAATTAAACACGCGATTAGATACGAATGTGAAAAAGTTAGTTGTCTGGATGAATGTGATACTACGCACACTAACTTTATACCTAAATCACATCTCTAGCAACGACTTCAGGTCTATCCAACCTAATTAAAAGCATTGGCACGCTCCTTGTTGTATGAATGATACTGAATTACCATGTCAGAGACCTTATACTCTATCTGTTATGGAAAAACGTCGTTGAGTTTTCTTAAGGATATTCGAGATGACAATGATCATGAATGAAACCACTTAAGAAAATAGAGTGAAATATCTTTGCACCACCTTCAAAAAATGAGCATGAAGCTTTGATTTGGGGTCAATGGGCTGC